>NC_049216.1:29496855-29796855 GCF_013347855.1 Anguilla anguilla | reverse complement strand
GACGGATAAATCCCCCCCCGCCACCCCCCCGACTTGTCCTCAGAGCCCCAAAGTGTAGATGCCTTTTAACAGCGGCTGCTCCTTCAAAATAATCATCCACAGCCATTCAGTGCATCTCCCCCCCCCCCCCGCAATCAGATCTGCCTGGGTGCTGTCCCACACCAGGGCTAGGGGCTCATTAAACAACGGGAGACTTCTTTGTCTCTTATTCCCGTTTTTCACGACTGCCACAGGAGCCGGAGGGGGAAGTGCGAGCGCCTTCATCAACAGGCTGCTTTAGCACGGAGCGCAGAGCTCGCTTCCGTCCCCCGGCGCCTGCCGGCTGCTCGACTGCGGGTCAGGAAGCGCAGACCGAGCGCGTGCCGATCGGCCACCGCGGGCGCTGAGGGACGCCGCGTGCGACCGTGTCCGTTTATTATTACAACGTCTCCCTTTTCCAAAGACAATATCCGTCATCCCTAAGATGACGAAAGAAGGGGACCGTCTTACGGTCTGGAGCTGAACTACCTCGCCTGCGAGCTTGTTCCTGCTGCAGACACCAGAGAAAACACTGGGTGATTTTTTTTAATTTTTTTTTTTTAATGGTGCATGTCGTTCTGTGCTGCGCTGAGCGTGCTGCAGTAGTGAAACTGTCTGCTACTCCCAGCCTGTAATTAGTGCAAGTTGCCAGACAGGGATTTGCCGTTTAATCTCAGCATGGCCAGCGTTCGGTACTGAAGTCTAACGCTAATTGCTACGGCACAGTGCAACAAATGCTGTGCAACAGATACCTCCTCTTTCAGAAGAGAAAGCAGTGGGACTGAAACAAACATCATGCACTCAGATTTTTTTAATAAAATAATGAAATGCTGAGAACTGTAACGATAGCTTAACTGTATTGCTTTACACATGTTAACAGTCCATTCTTTAGCATGCACAACTTAAACAGTTCTGATTCCCACTGCACACACTGTTACCCTGCACAGGAGATCCCTCTACTTTCCCCACACAGTCAGGCACACACAAACCCACGCATATGCACACACACACACACACACACACACACGCTTTAGAGAGTTTGAAAGGATCGGGTGTCTTGCCTTGTGATGGCTGAACGTAGGTATTCCAGGGTCCCCAAAAGTATTCCAGCTGCAGGGCTCAGCGACCAGGCACCGAGTCCATGTCCTGTCTGAGCCCTGGCCGTGCTTTGCCTCCGCCCCCCCCCACCCCCCCTGACCCGTCCCGTCCCGCTCCGACAGGTGTACAAAAAGCAAGCGGCCGCCAGGCTGGGGGTGCTGGGCCACCGGCTGCTGGAGCAGGAGGACGACTTCGCCGGGAAGGCAGCGTCCTACCAGAGAGAGATCCGCCACCTCCAGCGGCTGCTGCGCGACAAGCAGGAAGCGCTGGACGGAGCGCTGCAGCAGAAAAGGTGAGCCAGCCAGTCACGGGCAAAACAAACCAATTACAGGCCACCGGTGGGAGCGGAGGGGCGGTGATAAACTGCACAGCTTCTCTCTCTCTCTCTCGCTCTCTCCCTCGCTGTCACACACACACACACACACACACACACACACTCTCGCTCTCTCTCTCTCTGTCTCTCCCTGTCTCTCTCTCGCTCTCTGTATCTCCCTCGCTGTCACACACACACACACACACACACGCTCTCTCTCTCTTGCTCTCGCTGTCACACACACTCTCTGTCTCTCTCACACACACTCTGTCTCTTTCTCTCTCTCACACACACTCTCTCTGTCTCTCTTTTTCTCTCTCACACATACTCTCTGTCTCTTTCTCTCTCACACACACACACTCTCTCTGTCTCTCTTTTTCTCTCTCACACACACACTCTCTCTCTCTCGCTCGCTTTCACACTCTGTTTGATGTGCCCCCACCCTCTCGCTCACTCTCACTCCCTCCCCCCACCACCTTTCTTCCTCTCATGCTCTCTCTTTTTCTGCTCTTTTAATCCCCCTTCAGTCCCCGCCCGCCTCTTCCCCTGCTCTCATTTCTACACGCATCGAGTCTTCAAAGAAAAATGCATTTGTCTGAGTACGCTATTTAAAAACCAGCAAACTTTTTTAATTTGCTATTGAAATCTCCATAAAGCTTAATTAATGTCCATTCCAGGTTAGGGTGACGCATTCTGAGGCAGAGACTATTCATTTTATGTTGTACACAAATTGGGAAATAGCATGTGTACTGTCCGGCTTTGCAAAGCTGGGCCAATTACATTGGAGTTCTGATGGAATTACTTTTGATTTAAGCTCTGTCTGGGTAAATGTCTTTCACGATGCTAGCAAAACAGGAAATCTTTAAAGCCTCTTGATGTCTGTTCTGTTTGTCAGGTTTCAGACAGCCATGCAGTGAGAGATGGAAGATTTGCTTGGGGGGTAGCTTCTCAAATAGGTGGCAGCTCAAGTAAAATAGCTTTTGTTTTTTTTACTTGAAAGGTTTTGTGTTGGAAAATTCAACTGAAAACAAAAGAGAAATTTAATTGGATTCTATCCCTATTCAAAGAAGCACAGCAGGGACTGAAGCTGACTGAAGAGCTGAATGATTGGCTGATGAGTGAGTAGCCTCTGTGAGCATTGACAGACCCCCCCCCCCCCCCAAATCTTCAGCCCTCCAGAAGGTGGGTACCAGGATTTAACAAGTATCAGTGTACACCGTGTTCAAGGGCTGGGGACAGGAGAAGGATTATCGACTGCCAGGATTATCTGTAGGGTGCCTTGCAGTTTTCATTTGACAGGGCTTTGCAATGGAAGTGCAGAGTAAATGGTAAGGACTGACCTGAGGGGGTTGTTTTTGACAATTAACCCAAGCGAAATTTATCAACTTGTGAAGTTTATAGCTGTTTTGAAATGTCTAACTGAAAATGTTGCCATCTCATGTACTCATCGTAACATATTACTTGGTGTTTAAAAAAAAAAAAACTTATTTCTGTCTAAGTGATGACAGACGGGCAGTATGATGTAAGTACCACAGGCTTGGGTGGCGTCTCGTGAGCTCCGTGACATCAGTCTTCTCCAGGCCCCTCCCCCAGGTCCTCCTCATCTGGCCTTTAGTGCAGGTCTGACATGGCAGGACCTGATTGCTGTGGCAGTGTGACAAGCTCTGTGCTCTGGAGGGATGAACTCCGGGCCTGGCTCTGACTGTGCTGAGTCACCCGCCATGCCAGAGGGAAGCGGACACCCCCACAGCAGCGTCTCGCAGACACAACTAGCCCCCAGCCCCCCCCCCCCCCCCCCCGCACCTGCTGCGTAGCTGCGTAGCTGAGGCCAGCCCACCTGTTTTCTGAATGAGTATCCCTTTCACTGTCGACCGGTGGGGTGAGCCAAGGCTTCATCTGCAGAGAGATTAAGTCCAAGTCCACGTGGGGAGACCTGGACTTGCACCATCTCCTGAAGAGGGCCGTTGACTTGGTCCATCTCCTCAAAGGAGACCTGGACTTGTTCCATCTCCCCGAGGGAGATGTGGATTTGTTCCATCTCCGCAAGGGAGATGTGGACTTGGTCCATCTCCTCAAGGGAGATGTGGACTTGGTCCATCTCCTCAAGGGAGATGTGGACTTGGTCCATCTCCTCAAGGGAGATGAGGACTTGTGGCATGGCAGGATCTAGTCAAGCAGGGGCCAGCTGTCCCGAGGTGTTGAAAGTCCGGTTGCGGGGCATTCTGGGAAGCGTGTCTGCTCTTTTCCGGCTCATTCCCCGCGGCTCAGCTGGATGTCGGGCGGGGCAGACCGTCGCTGGGCCGCGGCGCTGTCTGTCCACCCTAGGGAGCCCTCGGGAGCATGTGACAGCAGTCTGGATGCTCGATGCGAAAGCAGCCAGACAGACCTGGGGGGGGGGGAGCGGGGTTGGGAGGGGGGAGGGGGGGGGGGCGTTCCAGGACAGAAACGGGAACAGCGACAGCGATGGCGCGTTGCGGCTGAACTACTTTCTCTCCACACTGTCACATCCCTCCAGATGTAGAGCTCCCTTCTCTCCATCTGTTATTCTCCTTTTATCACACCATTTTAAAATCTGTCTCCTTCACACCACTCCAGTGCAGACCCTCCCTCTCAAAACCCATCTTTCTTTCTCATCCAAAACACTCATTAGTGTTGATGTCATAGTTAAGGATAAGTCATTTTCTGTGTGAAATAAGTGTTTTGTCATTTTAAGCATTGAAGTCATAGTTACTTCATAAGTAATCAGCAAGCTGACTTAAACAGTTCTTGTATCGTTATTAACAACTTCCGTTTGATGTTTTCTTAAATAGTGACATGGAAATTGCATCGCTGAGCTGATACAGTATTTATGGCGTTTGTTTTTCCCCCAGAAAACGTGTCCCTGTTTTCAGGTACAGTAAGTAGGAGAGTTTTTGTCGACACAGATTCTCAGGAGACTCTTGCCTCTTTGCCTCGTTCTCTAAATTGGGCTTTCGCGTTTCTTTCTCATGCTGTCAGTCGGTAAATGGCTTCCTGGGTTTGGCTCAGGGCGATTTTGACTTGCTTTCAGTGGCTTTTTTTGTTACGCCTTTGACTGCGCGCCTCAGTCATTAGGCTCATTAAAGTGACGCGCGGTTTTGTTATTTACTCATTGTGCCCATTGTGCCGTGACCCGGAGCCCCTCCCCGCCCGTCCTGCCCCAGTTTGGCGACAGCTTGCCTGCGGTGCCCTACATGCAGGACTGTGCCGCGAACGCCGCGGCAGACCTCCCCTCGAAACGACACCACTGTCCTTCCCTTGTAACGCCATCCCTGTCCTTCCCTCGAAACACCGCGGCTGATCTTCCCTCGAAACGGCACCGCTGTCCTTCCCTCGAAACGGCACCGCTGTCCTTCCCTAGAAACCGTACCACTGTCCTTCCCTCAAAACGGCACCGCTGTCCTTCCCTAGAAACGCCGCCGCTGTCCTTCCCTCAAAACGCCACCACTGACCTTCCCTCGAAACGCCACCGCTGACCTTCCCTCAAACATCGCGGCTGACCTTCCCTTCTGTTCAACTCATGGCTCTGTCAGTGTGACCTGCCGAGTGGTGTCAGGCAGGGATCATCTGGCGGTAAATATCGGGTGCCAGTCAGCACAGGGAGCAACGCCGCGCAGCTAAGGCAGCTTGTGCCAGGTGTGTATACAGTAAAGATATCATCCCTCCATAAGGTACGGTAGTTTGGACTGTACTGTGCTTGGGCCTGTGTTTGAGTTCCCCGGTGGGAACAGGGGAACCTTTTCGAGTAAATTTATTGGTATTAGTACTAATGCAGGAAACTGTAGTCAGCTGCTCCTGCTGAATGTGCTGCAGGCCCTTCTTAAACCCCTGTGAAGGAAGTGATACACGGTGACACAGTGCCCACGTTCATACTACTGCAGTGCATTACCTCACAGTGTTTATTTGCTGAAGGACTTTCCTTCTCCTTTGTGGCTCTTTTCTACTTCTTGGCCATTTATACAGCGTACTGTTTTCTGAAGTGTGCTGGTTTTACAGAAACTTTCTATGGTACAATTGTGTGAATGTTGTCCCAGGTTCCCAGCTGTGTTCAGTAGCTAGTACATAATGCCGTTGCCATGATATTTTCATTTACCATAGGTTTCATGTCTCCCTGGTTACCATGGTTTTATCCATATTGCATGGCAACTTTGATAATATATTGGTGATATGTTTGTGCCCTCACATTTACCTGATATTTGTCCCATTCCCATGGAGACCGGTGTCAGGTGCTCAGAAGTGTCCCTCACAGCACACAGGTGCCAGGAAAGGATCCAACATCTTTTTTCTTTTTTTTAATGGCTGAACTGATCGGGCCATTTTCTTTCTCACCGATCCTCCCAGTGATTTTCCACACGGCCCCCGGAGGACTGCTCGATATCGGAGAGGAGGCGCTGCTCCCCCGCCCCTCCGCCCCCCGCCCGTACTCCCCCGTGCCCCCCCCCCCCGTGCCCGCGCGGGCCATGGGAGAGCGCTGGGCTCCCTCGGTGGAGCCCCCCCCCCCCCCCTGCTGAGAGTGAAGGACGGGGTGGCACAAAGGGGGCCGTTGTCTCTGAAGCGCTCCTTTTGTGCGCCGCGCAGATAAACGTCTGGTCTCCGGCCCGCCCTATCAGATAGCCCCAGCTGTGGAGCCGGGGCCCGTCTCGGGCTCCTCCAGGGGCTGGGGGGGCGGAGGGGGACGGGGGGGGGGGTCAGCACTCCGGGGGGGGGGGGGGGTGTCAGCACATTTTACCGCTAATGTTCGCTCAGAAGCGCCGGGCCGTGACCTACATTTCAGCCGGCTTGTAGAAGCGGGATTACGCTTCTGCCTTCTTCTCCGGAGAAATGATTTCGCTCTCGCCTCGGCGTGGCCTCTGATTAGCCCCCCGCCTCCCCCCCCCCCAAAAAAAAGACTGTGTAAGCTCATGGGAGGAAGTTATGCTTTTGAAGTTATCTTTCGGCAAAACAGTCCAATAATGGCTTGCGCCGCCGCCAGAATTGCACAGGGCCTGCAAAACCCGAGATTTATTCTCCACATTGTGAATTTAATGAAAGCGTCCCGGTGCCGGTGGTGAGGTCCTCGCCACGCCGCTGTGCCTCAGAGCCAGCGCTGCTCAGGAAGCTGTCACGCCTGCCTCCTGGAGAGCGTGGTCATTAACGCCGTGGACCTCACGCGCCGAGCGCTGGAATACTCAGCGTAAATATCTGACGCTCCGTCGCTGGCCCCCCTTCGGCTGCGTGACGTGTGACAGGCGCTGCGCTCGTCGGAGGGATGAGAGCCATTAGCCTCACCGCGCTTTCTCCGCTTTTACGCAGCCTGCGCAGCCTGTAGCCGAGCCGATGCAGCCCCGGGCCTGGATTGCACTGCTAGGGGTTTTATCCACTCCCGTGGGGAAGGGGGGGGGGGGCCCTTTAATTGGTGGTAAATGCTCTGCTACAAAAGCCTGGACAGAAAGAGACGCTTCATCCCAAACCGGAGCCCGTAGAGTTGTGTGTGTGTGCGGCAGTTGTTGGCTTCGCACAATAACGCGTAACCTCATCTGTGGAGCTGTGGCCCAGCGTAGCTGTTCGCTTCCTTAATGACTGACGTTGACAGCACTTCTTTTGAAAAGATGCCTCTTTCGGAAGCTTAATGTAAGCACCCTCCCCCGGTAAAAAGCCTGTTAAATCTGTTTAGCACGGTCTGGGCAAATCTTCAACACGACCGTAAGCAGACTTGTGTGATTTAACTGTGGACTAAAGCTGTAATGAGCTGCTGGATGAACCTGTTGAGTAACTAGCCTTTAATAGATTAGTGTGTCATTTGAATTTTTTTGCACAGTGATGTTTTTTGCCATTTTTATTTTGATTATTTTTTATTTTAGATTTATTTTTTGCATTCATTTAGTCCTCTTCTGCCCTGGTAGGTCTAATTTCCCCCACCTTTTGTTGGGAATAATGGCGGATGAGATGTATTAGATGTTAGGTGTCAGGCGTTGTGCATAATGACTTGGCATAATGACTCTGGACAAAATGTTCGCCACTACCCCCAAAACATAAAGAGGTAAGAGGGTTGTAAATAATGTGCGCTCCGTGCTCCAGTCCAGGAGTAATTAAGAGTCTGAGTCACTGCTGTCTCGTAAAATGCCTAAATGTACTTCAACAAGGGCACCAGATCTTCGGTGTATCCGCTCAGAATATTCCTGTGCATTCTGGGTTTTTCTGCTTATTCTTGTTGTGGAAAGGGTTTCAGTATTAGAGCTCATTTAGCTGCATGTTGAATATTGGACCGAAGTCCTTTCATCAGGAGCTGAGGCACACATCGCAGCCCGAGTGCTTTCTGCTCAGGCGCATGTGTTCTGTGCTATTAATTCGGCCTCATGGTTGGGTGAGATGTAGGATTATTGAAAAGGTGGCTTGAGCACTGAGCCATTAGCCAAAAAGACATCTATAATTATCCTGTGTCCCAGCTGCAGTCAGTCGATTGATGTATGTATTTTCTATTTCTGAGGTGAGACCAAAGACTCATTTCCAGCCTTTGTTGGACAATAAAATTCTATTCTATTGTATTCTATTGTATTCTATTCTATTGTATTCTATTCTATTCTTCTGTGGATCTTACCTGATGGCAGTGAGGTTAAATCAATGATAGGACAATGCCAATGTACTTTTGAGCTAGTGCTCTAGAAGAAATGCATAGCTGTATAGCCTGGACATCACTTGTTTGAGTCTGGGCTTTTTCAGCCAATTAGGATGAGGGCTCCGCAGCGGTGGAACGCCATTGGCTCCATCCCCCAGCGCGAGGTGGGTTCAAGTCAGGCCCGGTTTCGGCCCACTAGTGATACTGTAATTGCAGGACAGCCGCTGCAGTGGGTGATGGCCTCCTGTCGTATTATGTGTGGCTTGTAGCATGGCTCACGAGCGAGCATACTGGAGGAGTGTGCATGCTGGAGGAGTGTGCATACTGGAGGACTGTGCATACTGGAGAAGTGTGCTTACTGGAGGAGTGTGCATACTGGAGGAGTGTGCATACTGGAGGAGTGTGCATGCTTGGCTGCAGTGTGTGGAGATATGGGGGGGCAGGAGGGCGGAGTACATTTGCAAATGACAAAAAATGGGAGAATCAATGGGGGGGGGGGGGGGGGGGGGGGGGGGTTCATTTTTTTTGTGGCTGTGGAATGGTGTTTTGTGTTATACAAATTATGCTAAAGATAGTCCAGCAGAAATATGGCACTTATTGCCACTTTCTTAATGTCAATTACTGATTACTGAGTTCATATTCTTTCAATACAGTACATTTGGGATTTCTAACCTTTTTCCCACCACAGTAAACCAGGCCAGTTTGGCGTTTAGCAGACACTCTTGTCCGCGGTGAATTCAACGGATGGCATTTTTCCTGCCAATCCGTTTATACAGCTTGATATTTCAGTATGTGTGCGGTTAAGTCTGCTGCTCGAGGGTACAGCGGCAGTGCCCTGGCTGGGAATTGAACCTGCAACCTTTGTGCTGCAAGGTCAGTTCCCTAAACTGTAATTATTTTTCTTCTTGCGCCACGTGTGGAAAATCTCATCGTTTTTGAGGGCCTTACCTGAGGCAATAGTGCGAGTGAATGCTCTTGACTTATAAACGGGCGAGTGACCTGTCTGGGGCTCAGTGTGTGTACGTATGAACACTTAAGAAAGATGCACACAGTAAATCTAAACAAAGTAAAGTTTTAGGTGGAGTGCTTATTTCTCTTTATTCTGATTTGGTGTTTTCAAAGAGCCATAAATTGCTCATGCCTGGAGCTGTGGGAAAGGGTGATATTAGCGAATGTGAAACACTAAACCCTGTTTTATTCAGATCATGACTGTCTACTGCTTGCGCTGAAACAGGAGCTCAAATATTTAGGCAGTATAATTCACGGTATTCATTTAAATTTTTTTTACATATTTTATAACGATACATAAGACTTGATCTGTGAATACATGTTTGTGGGGCAAAGCGTCTCGCCTATTCATTTTGTTTTTGTAAAGCTCAGGTTTTGTCGGTGTCTAGTTTCACAGCCCAGGAGTGGTGAAGCAGTTAGGACGAGGTCACATGACGTAGACGTTTCCTTCTTTCACTGACTTGTTTTGGAACTTTGGAAGCTCAGAGTTCTTTCAGATATTCACATATCGTAGCAGGAGTTCATTCTGCCGTCTGTGTATGTGCTAACTTGCACAAGTGGGATTAATAAATCCTGAAATTCAGAGAAGGGGTGAATGTCTGCTTATGGCAGGTGTTATAATGCAGCGTTATTCCTTCTGGCCCAGACTAAAGAACCCGCTTTATTTCTGCACACAGCTGGCGAGGTCAGACAGGACTTGGGGGTGCAGACTTTTTACGAAACGTGTGTGTGAGCGCTTCTGTGTTCCCGTCCTTTTTTCCTCTCGATGCTCTCGGTGTGGTGGGCCCGCTCCTTTAATCTCCCCCCCCCCCACGCCCCCGCCCCCCCCCCCCACCCCCACGCTGCGGTGATGTCCAGCTGCAGTCGGTCCCTCACAGTGAGGCTTTGTCCTGCGTCAGAGGCCCCGGCGGGGAAGTGGCTCACTCGTCTGCGTGCAGCTCCTCCAGCCAGCGGGCGAAGGGGGGGGGGGGGGGGGGTCGGGGGGGGTTGGGGGATTATGTGATCACCACCGGCGGCTTACCTGTGACTGTCTGTATTTCTGTGAACAGGACGACTCGGAATCGAGTGACTTTTATCTTCCTTTATTGTTTTGGCCGTTGTTTTGGGGGGGGGGATGTGTTCACTGTCAAGTATAGGACCGTGAGCTTGAAGGAATATATTAAAATGTATTAAAATATTCCAGTTTTCTTCTCTCCGGCTTTAGATTTTAAATCTGTTTTTGTGCATTGGATTATGGGCGTTAAATTCAAACTATGTTTTTGTCCAAATGAATGTAATTTAAAAATAAATCATTTTCATGGGTAGCGCCATGTTCCCTCTGTATTTTCTTGGAACATTGTCTTACTGCAGCTGTATCTATTCAGTAGTTCACAGATTCGGTGTTGTCCTCCAAACCCACCCCCAGTCTCCACCCACCCACCCAGGCTGTGCAGTTCACTTTTTTGTGCTCTCCACAGAGGCAGATAGAAATGTGTGCATATATTACAGAAGGTCTGCAGGGCGTCACACAGAGAGATTATGCAAACACCTGAGCTGAGGAAAAGAGATTTGTGACTGAAATGTCAAGCAGTGTTAATGTTAATGTGGTGTGCGTTTGCTGGGGTATTTGGGGGGTAAATGTTAATGCGGTGTGCGTTTGGTGGGGTATTTGGGGGGCGAATCTCAGGAGGAAGTTCCAGGCTGTGGTGGACCTCCCGCTGCATTAATCCTCAGAGCGCTTCTTATTATGCTAATCTGATGTGTGGGCTCTTCAGGGTGTGGGCACAGCCCCAGTGTGTGTTTGATGTGCCCCCCCCACCCGTGCCCCAGCCCCTGCCCCCACCCACGCCCTCCTGCCCCCCCCTCCTGCCGAACACACGCTCCGCCTACTCATCCTCCTTACCTCCGCAGCATGCACAGCCAGCTCTTCTGACACGCCAGTGGCCCCTTGCTGTACGCGCTAGCGGCATGCTAACTCTTATCCTTCCCCTCCCGCCCTGCTGATGGGGACATGAAAGGGAGCTTTAATTACGCGCCCGTTATAGCGCAGTAACACCCTGCGGCAGTAATTACTACGCTTTCGTCCTTTGGGTCTTTTTTTCGTGGCGGTTCGGTCGCGGGCCCCGGGGCCGGAGCGATAATCGACACGTGGGGCCCGAACTCCGTTCAGTTCAGGGAGTCAGAATCCTCTGCTCTTCCATATTTATCGTCGTGATATTCAAGTTTTTGCAAGGGCCCGACGAATCCCGCGTAAAAGACCGAAATCTTATCTGTGCTGCTCGCTTATGCCGAGATGTTTAATGCCTCCTTTTGGGCCACTGTTGAAAAGTCATTTTTCATCCCGGTCCTTCGTCGAAAGGTCGCGCTCATCGATCACAGGAAGTGAGCCTGGTTTCTGATTGCATCGCGGCGCGTAGGCTAAAGATTTTGCTGTGGCAGCTGAATTTGGGCTGTGAGATAATGAGTGGCTCTGTAGCTCGGAACGCTCACCTGTGCGCGCTGCACCGCGCTCGTTTCACAGTTTATGTCGCCAGGTCTAGTTTTGTTTTTGGGTGTCTTCCGGAGGACCCGTCTGTTGGGACTGCTGTTTGTCAGAGCGATGTGAGGAACTGAGAATTACCTTCACGACGTCTCTCTGGCTCTGTTTGTTTTTATCCGCCCCCCCCCCCCCTCTGGGGAGCTTCTGCTACAAATTCGGCATGTAACAGACCTGCATGTCAATGGGAAACAGTTGCCATGTTTTTCAGCGTCTCACTCCCAAACGTAGCAAAGGTTTGGGAGTGTCAGGTGGAATGCATGGCACCGGCACATTGGGGAGTTCAGCATGAAGTAAATACATAAATAACCGTTGATGCTGGCACTTTAATGTTCTGAATTCCCATTCATACAATCTGTTGTGCTGAGGTGGTGTTGAGTTTCACTGCAGAAGTAAAATTGCCACCGAAATTGACAAACACAAGGCAGCCGTGTTGTTTTCAGCAGTAATATGTTAGCGTTTAAAGGAAGCCACAGTGAGGCATGTGGTGGCTGCATACTACTGAGCATGTACTTGTGTACAGCACACTTTGGTCTCCTGTGGTCTTACTCCATACTACTGAGCATTTACTTGTGTACAGCACACTTTGGTCTCCTGTGGTCTTACTGCATACTACTGAGCAGTTACAGGTGTACAGCACACTTTGGGCTGCTGTGGTCTCACTGCATACTACTGAGCAGTTACAGGTGTACAGCACACTTTGGGCTGCTGTGGTCTCACTGCATACTACTGAGCAGGTACGGGTGTACAGCACACTTTGGGCTGCTGTGGTCTCGCTGCATACTACTGAGCAGGTACGGGTGTACAGCACACTTTGGGCTGCTGTCCACCTCTGCTGGGTGGTTTGGATATCTGGTCATAACAGTGATCTCACCCTGAAGTGTGTAATTGCGTCTGTTCTAATGAAAAAGTGCTTGCTGTCTGCCCAGCTCTGGTCACGTCACTGTCTTTCACAAGATTATAGCAGCTCTGCGCAGGTGTCTGAGATCCTCACTGCACTGTATAATGATGCGAAATCATGATCATAATAACGTGAAATGGCCTCAAACTGCTGTCGGCTGAGAGATGGTTTGCATTAAAAGTCCAGACACTGCCGGGGCGTAATTTGGAAAACATTATCATAGATTCTGTGCTGTCCCCTTTTTTTGGTGAAGAAGAATGAAAAATGGCATTTCAGTTCCAGCATACTTATGTTTTGTGGACTGCTGTAATCCACCGGACGTTTTCACTTGGTACTCATGATCAGATTTGAATGTGTACCCTGCGCCTGTCGGTTTATTCATGACCTGCCAGCTATGACAAGATGCTTAAACGAGCAGTTCAACCAAAACTGCATGTGTGTATACGTGTGTGTGTGTGTGTGTGTGTGTGTGTGCGCACATATGTGTTTGTATGCATGTGTGTGTGTGTGTGTGTGTGTGTATGCATTTGTTTGCATGTGTATGTAAGCACGTGCGTGTGTGTGTGTGTGTGTGTGTGTGTATACGTGTGTGTGTGTGTGTGTATGTGTGTGTGTGTGTATACGTGTGTGTGTGTGTGTGTGTGTGTGTATACGTGTGTATGTGTGTGTGTGTGTGTGTATACGTGTGTGTGTGTGTGTGTGTGTGTGCACATATGTGTTTGTATGCATGTGTGTGTGTGCGCGTATGTGTGTGTATGCATTTGTTTGCATGTGTATGTAAGCACGTGCGTGTGTGTGTGTGTGTGTGTGTGTGTGTGTGTGTGTGTGCGCACATATGTGTTTGTATGCATGTGTGTATGTGTGTATGCATTTGTTTGCGTGTGTGTGTGTGTGTATACTTGTGTGCGTGCGTGTGCGTGCGTGTGCGTGCGTGTGCGTTTGCCGGTGCTCTCTGAGAGAGAGAGAGAGAGGAGCAGGGACGTGACAGGTGTCAGCTTTGGTTTGTGCGCTCGTGCCGTATGACAGCTGTGGGACGGAGCGGTGAGGCGGGGAAAGAGTGCACCCTCCTCCCCCAGGACCCTCCAGAACAGACAGAGAAGCGAACGCAGAGCAAACCCACTGATGTGGTGTTAAAGTCCCCTGGAGCTGCCGGGCTTTGAGGTGTTGCTGCTGCCGCGGAGACCCTGGAGAGGGAAGATGTTGGAAGCTCAACCTGGGGACCAGAGTTACTCTTTCAGGCGTGGCTGTGGCACATTCAGCCCAAGCCCTGGGACATTCTGTAATATTCTGATAACACGCTCTCGACAAACGCTGGATAAGGTTGCTTTAAACTCGCAAGAGGGGGGTCTGTGATTTTACATACTTTCCCCCCCCCCCCCCCCCCCCCCCCCATTCAGCTAACCGAAACTCGCAGTTCGAGGGCTTGAGTTTCAGCTGACGTCGTTCCTCTTTCCCCCAACACGGATTACGTCAGCTTTTCCCTCTCGCCTCGGCCGTCGCTCTGACAGCTCTGCGCTTCCTCTCTGAAGCGGCCCGGCGCTGTGCCCTCCTGAAGGATGAAAACGCATCCCTCTGTGATTGAAGACACGGGGAGGATCGGAAGTGCCAGAGAGGGTTTATGCTGTCTGCTTTGGTGACAGTAACAGCCCTTTGAAACCCAGTCCAAAAGAGCCAGCAGACATTAGGTGGAAGCGTGTAAAACATTTTCTGCATTTTAATGGCGTGAAAACTAAAATGCTGGAGACTCTGGGCGGCAGTGTAGCACAATGGGTGAGGATCTGGGCTTGTAACCGAAAGGTCACAGGTTCGATTCCTTGATAGGACACTGCCATTGTACCCTTGAGCAAGGTACTTCACCTGAATTGCTTCAGTATATATCCAGCTGTATAAATGGATACAATGTAAAATGCTATGTAAAAAATTGTGTAAGTCGCTCTGGATAAGAGCGTCTGCTAAATGCCTGTAATATAATGTAATGACTCCTTACCTGCTGAGCCGTACGTAAAGCTCTGCTGGCTGAATGGGAGCAGATCTCTGCGGCAGTGCTCCAACACCTGGTATAAAGCCTTCCCACATGGGTGGAGGTTGTTATAGCAGCAAAGGGTGGACCAACTCCATATTAATGCCCATAATTTTGGATGAGATGTTGGACGTCAGGTGTCATACTTTAGGCCATGTAGTGCGTATACTGTATATGTGTGTGTGTGTGTTTGTGTATATGTGTGTTTGTGTGTGTAGCAATTTCTGTCTGTTGTCAGACAACAGATTTGTTGAACTTTGCGAGCAGTAAAGATGTGAAATTTGATACCAGCCCAGAGGGAGGGGGAGGGGCTTATGTTGCCTGTGCATTTTTATCTCCTTGCTATTAGCAGTGCTTCTGACTGCACTTGACTGAGAGCTAAAATAAGAGTGGTCAATACCGCGCCCTCTTAGATCCCAGGTCTTATTACGTCTGACTTTCGCGGTGTCTGCTCGGCCCCTTGGCACGCCAGCCTCTTCATCCTCCGTTCTTCCTTCCTTTCCCTATCGACATCGCCGAGCCGTGAGGAGCGGGAATATACCATTCCGCCTCCCTCGCCTCCCCCCCCCACCCCCCCCCGCCCCCCCCTGCCCCCGGGGTCAAGCGACCGGACCCGGAGAAAAAGATGAGCGATAGTACAAGTGAGAAATGAAGCACCCCCATATTTGCATTTAATGACTTTATGACTTTAACAGCCTGATTGGTTCCTCTGAAAAGGTAGTTGATTTGGGTCTGAAGATGATTTGTGCTCTGAAGTAAATTGAGGTGGCCTTGACTGCACGTACCGGAGTGCCAATGTTCCATTCCCCTTTAAGGAAAGGACAAATTGTCCCGAGAAAAAAAGAAATTATTTTTCCATTTCAATTTTTTATGAAGGTCCGAGTGATTAGCATGGAGAGGCTCAGCATGCTGGAGTGCTGCGAACGGTATGTGACACGCAAGTAAGATTCTGTAAAATGAGTCGTCACATAATTTGTAAATGAATTCAACTCCACTCTGTCAGTCATCGTTCCTCAATATTCTGTCAAGTTGCATTTGTTAATCAGCTTGTCTTTGCGATATCTGTCTTGCTCGTAATTTTTGCTTCATTAAAGTCAATTACGTTTGTGAATGTGCGGGTGGATGTATTGTGTGTGTTACAGGCTTTGGATTGTATGCGTTAATTTCACTGGGGGTTTGTGACTACAGCGTCTGAGTCTAAAATAGTGAGTGCTGCCAGAGGGAGATAAGTCTTTTTTTAAACATTATTTTGGGGGGTGTTTACTTGTGGACGCTCTCTCTGACTGAACAAACATGAACATCATCCATAGGCTGGAAGAGTCTCCACATGACATCATTTCATCTCTTCTCAGATATTGCTGTGCGACTATCTCTCAGTCCCCATGTTTTCTTAAGTTATTCTTATTACTTTGAAGAGTAGGCTTTTTGGAATTTTCTTTCAAAATTCTAAGTCAGTGTTCTAGAACTCCAGTCCAGTCAGTTACCAGTAGTGATTGTTACATCAGCATTAGAATGTTCAGTTAATGACATTCTAATCACGTAATTGTGATCTTACGCCTTAAAGGGTGTAAGATCACAAGATATTTCTAATATTTATGGAACTTCATTGATCCTGGGGTCTCTGTTTGTTGGAGTGTACTTGATTCATAATGCTGTGCTTAAGTCACAACATATTATGACCTTTGGGACAGTTATGATTTTGGCTATTATAAGTCCGAATGGACAGAATTGGGTCAGAAACTGACCCAAGGGAGGGGGGGGTCTTCTCTAGTTTTTGTTGCATCATGGGGGGTTTATGTTTTCTGTGCTATTAATTCAGTGACCCCCCCCCCCCCCCCCCCCCCCCCCCCCCATTGCTTGTCCAGTTCTGTCTGAAACCAGGTGAAAATGCAGGGTCTTCTCTTTGCCAGTTGAGCCCTTCGGTGTGTGTGTGTTTCTGGGGCGACTGCATCAGCTCGCCGCCTCCTCCTCCTCCTCCTCGGCTCTTCTGCTGATGCGGCAGAGGCCGTGATCAGAATGAGCAGCACCTCTCTCTCGCCCGGGGGGCCGGAGGGAGAGCGAGCAGTCAGGCGACGCGCTGGCAGTGCTGATAATGGCGGGAGCAGATTTAACGGCGGAGCTGAGCGAGAGAGGAGAGGAGCGGGCCTCAGAGCCGCCGACGGTCGCCACGGCGTCAGCGCGGCCGTCTGAAATTGCCTTTCTCTGGAACGCCACCAGCAAACGGATAACGCAGGGTCATCGCTCTTTCTGCAGCTGGACAACTGCAAAAGAGCACTTGAACCGGTAGCACAGTTCTGCAGTAATGGGTCTCACAGGAGGGGGGGGGCGGGGGGAGCAGGGGGGGGGGGGATCACTGATGCCAAATGCAGTGTCACAGTGATGATATCTGCTCACGCCCGGAGTAAAACTGCATGCCATCGCCGTTTACTCCTGCAGAATTACCACAGGATGGATTGCCATCGTAAGACACGGGCTCTTCCTCACAGGAAGCCCGCGTGCAGCTCCTATTTCTCTTCAGCGAGCGCAGCAGGAAGACGAGGGCAGGAGAGAATAATCTGCACAGGATTCGCGTGAATTCAGTGGCGGATCTGAAATAGAGTAGCTGTGGTTGTTACAATGAAGACAGAGAAATGTAAGTGAGACAGTTGGTGAAGCACCTTTAATCACGCAAACCTGAACGATTTTGTTACAACAAAAAAACAGGGAGCATTTTGGGTTTTTTTTTTTTTTTTTTTTGCAGCACATATTCCTTAATCCATTCTCCATTGAAATGGAAAATCAAGGAATCATCAAAGTGAAATCATACACCGGTAATCCTATTTGAGGGATCCTTACCAAGATCTGTTTACAGCGGGAATCCAACACACTCCCAAGGGTCAGAAGTGCAATACGATGGCTTTTTAAAAATAAAGTTTCAAACCAAACGTACTGTAGGTGGTAAACGATTAAGCTATTCAACTATTATCGAAGGATTAAAATAATCATAAATGAAACCAGAGTTTTTTTGGCTGGACCGCAACAGCGGGGCCAGCCCTATAAACGCGAATGTCTGTGACTGAGTGACTGAGTGATGAAGTTACGCCATTGGTCGGCTGGGTCGGTCCAGCCGCATGCTAGGTTTTGACCTGGTCTTGTTTATGGAAGCCACGGTTTCCTGAAAGCACGTAATCACCCAGATTCTGGCGGAGGGAGAGGGGTCGCCCGCGGGGGAGACTGCCTGTGGCGTGTGGCAGTGTAGCAGTGTGAGTGGAAGGCTGGTACGGGTGGGAGAGAACGGGGCGTGACTGTGGAAATGCCCTGCTGTGAGCCCGCTGAGCCGTGCCCGGCTAACTGCCATCACCACTCTGCTCTGTCTCCCGCGGCGACGGCCAGGGGAAAATTGGCTTTGGTTATATCCGGGGCCGACGTGTTGATACTGTAACGGGATCAGTCCACGTCGGCTCCAACCAGAGAATGGGATTTTTTAAAGATAATTACTCTAGTTACATGATGGGTTTGTGAAAAGTGAAAAGTCTAAATGTCTAGACTATGCCAAAGTATGTCAGTTGCCAGAGACCTTTTTTGTTGTTGTTGTTGTTGTATTATACTAACATACTTCTGAAAATCTCGAAATACTTCATTAAGTTTCACCCTGTCTGGGTGTGTGTTGCCAGAGATATGCTGTGTTAGGAAATGCAGTTGTGCAGTTGTTTCCAGGGTAGACAGAGTGTACTGTGAAAGTTAACTGTGCTCTACAAGTGCATGTGTTGAAGGTTTGGAGGGACTAGCAGATATAGGATGTGCTTTGCCTGGTTATCAGCTTAATATAATGAAATTAGATTATGTACAGTATTAGTGTCTGCTCACCTGGGCTGTGCATAGCTCATCCCATAATGAAAATCAGCATATTTTATATTGCAAGTCTGATTTTAGTCAAACACCTGAATGATCTGCATGTTACAGAGGAGAATTATCAGAAAATGAAATGAAAGGTTCATAAAGTATAATGGGATTATTTCACTGTCATTACACAACAGTTTCTAATGGAAAATAGCGCATCAAATTCAATGATAAAGCATCACAAATTGCAACGATATAAAGCTTGAGAGACAGATATTACATTTTTTCATTAACATTTTTATTAAATTTGGTTTTTTTTGTTGTTGTATTTTTTTTGAATATCCAATCAGATAGGTGATTGCATTATCCATCCAACCAGGGAAAAGTGGGATGATATTCTTGCTTTTGGTTTTCTAGGTCCTTACTGCCACCAAAAACCAGTCCAGAATCCGCTTATCCTCCATGGTGCCTGATGTTTACTGTTTTCTTTAAAATGTGGCTGGAGATCAGGCAGGTGTACTTGGAGGCTCACCTGTACTAAATTGTTTTGCGTAGTTGTGAGTGCGTCATTTGAAAACATCTCAAAACAACGGAAGATGTTTTCCAAGTCCTCGTTGAGATAAGGAAATAATGACCTCTTCTTTCCTTGCCGTAATGGAAAAGAAGTCCACTGAGGACCTTGCACATGTGGACTATTATTTCTGTGTATCTGCTTGTAAACTATAATGAAGAGAAGACGAGGACTTTGTTGAACCTACAAATTTCTCCTAAATACAGCGCTGATTGGTAAACACTTTTGAATGGGGTGGCAGGTAGGCCTCAGTGCTCTTCAGTGTCTGTGTGCTGTTGTCTGACCAGCTGTGTGGCACTATGTTTAGCCTCCAGTCGATTGTTGTAATTGCAGTATGACCACACTGCAGGATTACTGCCGTCTGGTGACGACGGTCGTATGATTCATTGGCTGTAAAATTACAGTGATTTCCACGTGGAGCTCCCATCTCTCACACAGGCGATAACAGCCGCACACGTTGTCTGTTTTTTACACCAAATAGTTGTAGTTGAGCTGTCGTTTAGTCGAACCACCAGTCTCCTAAATCCAGCTCGTGTGATTTTTGACCGCAGAAGAAGGCCAGGCGCTTTGTGATCGTGCCTGTTCTCATGCTCACGTCATGGGGCAGATTGCTGATTGTGCTGCAGTCCTCGGATGTCTCCAGCGGTAATTGCGCTGGCTCGGGTCGGCGGTCGCTGCTGTGTGTCGCCGTGGAGATGTCGAGAGCCACCGCGCGCCGAATTGGTTTTGGCTCGTAATTACGGTGGGATCGGCTCGCTCACCCCCCCTCGGTCTCTCTGTGTCTCGCCCCGCAGAGCCGCCGAGGGCGAGCTGGAGATCGTCTGGGAGTCCACGGCCAGGGAGAACCTGCGCATCAAGGAGGCCCTGCTGGAGTCCCTCACCAAGGACAGCCTGGCGGAGGCGCTGGACCGATCCTCGCCCCCTCACGCGGGGCTGCAGGCGCTGGGGCTCGTCCAGGGGCCTACGTTGGGCTGCTGGTCCCAGCAGCAGCAGCAGGAGGAGGAGGAGCCCTTTCCCTCTCCGCTGACCCGCCCGGGGGGCTCCGCCCCCCCTCCCCTGACGTCCCGCCGGAGCGCGGCCGTCCCAGGGCTCCACCGCAGCCCCATGTTCGAGTCCGACTCGGACCAGCAGCAGAACCCGTCCTCCGACGAGAGCGAGAAGAACGGCTTGGACTTCTACTCGTAGACCCGCTTGGGCTGACCCAGCGCCGAGCTACAGACTAATCTACACCCCCGCACACGCTCTGAAGTCTAAATATGAGTCCCTGCATTGGCTTATGTCTGGCTGGGAGCTGTGTGCCATGCACGGATACCCATAGGAATGCTTCTTTCATATAAAATCAGGCTTATCTGTAGAATTCAGTTTTTCTTAGGATTAGATACGTACATTTAAGAGTTTAACATTTCATTATGTGTGGCGTACACTGGATGATATTATTATCCTTATAAACTGAATCAAAATCTCTCCAATCAATAGACTTTTCCACAAGTTGCTTGATGATACGTATTTTATTGAGCTCATGTTCACACTAGGAGGTACCTATCATCTAGAATGCTGGATCTGTAATGCTTTTTAACATTTGATGTAGCAAGGGATGTATCTCTGCTCTTATCTGACTTTCTGTGGCATACAGGGTGTACACGTTGCCAAAACAGGGTGCATTTTGTTCTTCACAGTAAGTGCATGAAAGATTTTGTGAAGGAGGCTGACTTGCACATGCAGAACAGAGATAGGTACCAGTGTTACCAAAGAATTTTATGATTGCCAATTTTGCATTTGACCAAGTTGTTCCACTGTCTTTATCAGTGGTAGGAAAATTATACGGGTCACACCCCAGACATACAGTTTGATTATGGGTTGACCAGTGTCAAAACAAGATGTTATGCTTTATAAGATACATACTATATTAAGGGCAATACAGTGTATCCAGCTTTTGAAAGTGATCTCTGGCCTTTCAAAAATAATTTGCCCTGAAATGTCTTGTGTAGTAAGAATGTTTTTCATGTATTTATAAGTTTTGTCTGTTCTGTTTGTACATCAGGAATAGATGTTTGCTGGCTGGCATATTTTTATATGATTTCAAGAGATTTACTTGCTTGATTTTGAGCACTGCTGGTATGTTGAAATACCTAAGACAACTAAATGTTTAATACATTTGTGATCTTCATTCTTCAGTGCACACATTGCAGTCATAGTGAGTAATCAAACTCAAAATAGCTCTTAATCTTCCAAATGTAGTGAGCTCCATAATGTTTGGGACAAAGGACTCTTGACTATTCTAACTATTCACAAGTTGTCCATGGGCGAATTCTCAGCTTTTATTAAAGGTTATTGTTATTTTTTTGGTTTCACCATGTAGAAATCACAGCACCATAATGTTTGGGACAAATGGCTTCACAGGTGTTTCTGATTACTTCACTCTAGTGTTTCTTTTGCGCCTCTACATCATGAAACCTATGCACTTGTTGTACGTCGCTCTGGATAAGAGCGTCTGCTAAATGCCTATAATGTAATGTAATGTAATGATTAGTCAGGTTTGTTCAATAGCTTCCTTACTGAAGGTATAAGAGTGCTTCCAGTCTCTAGTCTTCATTCAAAGTTTTTGATTTCCTTTGGAGTCTGTGTATATATACACGTACATACACTGCAGTCTGTGAATATTTGGACAGTGACATTAGCAAGAATGCACAAGTGAGCTTGGCAATGACAAACAACCTGGTTGACCACGGAAGACCACTGTAGTGAATGACCGAAAAATACTTTCAGGTGTGAAGAACTCCCCTTTTCATCTGTCATGCAGATCAAGAATACTGTCCATGATGTAGGCATAAGTGCGTCAAAGACTAAAATAAAGAAAGGACTACACCAGCCTAACCTCAGTGGGTTCACTGCCAGATGCAAACCACTGGTAAGCCTCTAGAACAGAACAGCTTGGTTAGAGTTTACTAAAAAAAGTACATTAAAAAACTAGCACTCTGGAACAAACTCTTATGATGAGATTAGCCTGTACCAAAGTGATGGGGAAAAAAATTTTGGAGAAAAAACGGAACTGCTCATGATTCAAAGCACCCGTCCTGATTTTTTTTAACATGGTGGAGGTAGTGCTGTGGCTTGTGCATTTCTGGCTACCAATGAAACTGGCCCACTTTATTGATGATGTGACCGCTGGCAGTAGCAGCAGGATGAATTCTGAAGCGTGCAGAAATATCTGCTCAGATCCAACCAAATGCCTCAAACCTCATTGGACGGTGCTTCATATTGCAGCAAGACAATGACCCCAGGTGACACACTGCTAAAGCAACCAAGGACCAAAGGGCCCAAGAATGGAATGTTCTTGACTGGCCAAATGACTTAACCTGAATCCAATTGAAGATGCTTTGCTCAAGACAAGACTGAAGGAAAATAGGTACTAAATATGATGACTTTGTATTTCAGATCATGTTAAAACCAGAACCAAAAAAAGCAAATTCTGTCACTGTCCCAATTGCCTTTACTTTTGCATATGTAACAATATGTAACTTTTTTCATTATATCAATGAAGTAATCATTTTAAAAATGTTTTGTGTTAACTCTGTTTTCCTTTGTCTAATATTACATTTTGTCTAAAGATCTGAAACCATTCAGTCTGACAAATATGCAATAATGGAGGAAATCAGGAATGTCAAATCATTTTCCAGGACACTATTGTTTCTACTCTAGGATTTGTAAAATTTCAATAAAACCAAATGTTACAAGTCCCACTGCTGAATTTTTAAGAGCTTTGTGCTTTCTGTGATCCCTGGCCTTACAAAAATAATTTGCCCTGAAATATCAGTGTTTTTTTTCCCTTTCATGCCACAGCGGTGCCATATTCCTCAGTATGTTGACTGTGTGCAGTGCTTTTAGCTTGTGCAGTGTACTGAAACACACTGCAGATTAGTGCTCCGGCTCGATTGTTCTGCTGAACAAACCTGCATTTAGCCGTCTGTTTGCCCGGAGTCTGTCATTTGACATTAGAGGACGGGCGCTTCCTGGACATGCTGCAGTTACGCAAGGCATCCAGAGAACTGAGATGAACTGTAAAGCTGAGAAATGAAAGCGTGTTTACCATGACAGACGCCAGTGTGGAGCAGACTCAGTCTGGCTCAACTGGGACAATGGCGTCATCGTAACAAGCTTGTGGTGGGCCCTTGGCTGTTCCTGTTTTCAAGGGGCTGCTAAAGATGTTGTTTATGATTGTCATTGTGGGGGGGCCAAAGGCTGACCTTGAGCCTGAGGTCCAAGTCCTGTGTGCCCTGGGAGGGACTGTTCGATGTGTGAGGTCACTGAATCTCCTCCCTCAGACTAAGCTCTCAACTTGTTTATGATCGTTTTACCAGCGGTTCGCACGTCCATGCTACACAGACTGCCTGAAGGCCAGCCTGTGCCAGATATCTGTTCAGTCAGTGGGGCTAATTGCTCTTTAATGTGTGTTTGTGTGCCATTGGACAGGAATGCTGGGGCTCTACAGCCCACGATCAGGCTGAGGAAGAAACACAGGCTCTTGTGACATCTGGTGATAACCTGTACCCTGTAAAGGCTTTCACATTTTCGTGTGTGTGTGTTTGTTTGTGTGTGTGTATGTGTGTGTGTGCGTGCATGTGTGCGTGTGTGTGTGCATGGCATGTTTAGTGTGCGGTGCTCACCTGGGTGGGCCTGCAGTGTGAAGCATTGAGCAGGGCCTCAGTGTAATTGGCAGGTTGCGAGATGGACTGAGACTTGGTTAAATGAGCCTCACGCCGCGGTTCCCCGGCATTGCACACCTTAATTAACGCCGGGTCAGGAGGCGAGCGCAGGCTGCCACCGGCTCCGTGGAGGGGAGGGCGGGGCACCATCACTGAACCAGAAAGTTGACGTGTTCTATTTCACGCCGGTGGTTCGGAAAAAAAAAATGACTTCTTGTCTTTCAAATCCTATGACCATTTGTCATGTCTTCCATGCAGAAAAGAAGAAGAAAAAGTTTAATCTGCTGGTAATGAATGCCTCTGGTAAATCTCATTAGCTCAATTGGAACAATGGCAGATTTTTCTTGTTCATTATTTACAGTTCACTACTTTCCCTGTGATGTTAAGCTTTGAATATCTGTGAATAAAAACTATCTCGTGATTCAGCCTCCACCATGGGAATGCTTGGCTGGATTATACAAATCAATAGTCCGTGTACTGAGATGTACAATAAATTTCTGTTTTGACTGCGTAATGAATAAATCATTGTGGATAGACAGCGTACGTACTGTCTAACAGCAGTTGTAATGTCTCTAAAACAATATCGTGGTTCAAATTCCACCATGGGAATGCTTGGCTGAATTGTGCAAATCAACAGTCTGTGTACTACAATATACTACAAATTCCTGTTTTGACTGCATAATTAGAAAACCATTGTAGATAGACAGCGTACATGCAGTCCAGCAACTTCCTGGTCACTGTATTAACAGTGTGGTGGAGAGATTAAGGAAGCAGACCTGTAACCTGCATGTGATTTCTCTGCCCTTGAGCAATGGCTTTTTAGCACATATCCCGCTGTAAAAAATTGATTATGTGTGCAAAGCCGGCTTTGTGACTCAACCTGGATCAGTGCCTTTTAAGCCAATGTAACCTGAGTGCCTTGATGGGGGCATCTGTGCTCGTCAGGCGATCTCACAGGTGTCCTGTCCTATCCGTCAACCCCAGCTCGACTTGGCGTTTCAGCGTTCGGGTTTAAGTTCGGATGTGGTGTGTATGATGCGCTCTGTACCGGACGCTAGCCCCAGTGCTAACCCGTGTTGAGGTCTTCTTAAGAAGGCGGTTGCTAATGTCGGCGTGGCGACTGTCCTTCCGCTTCACTTGCTACGGGGGATGAGTAGCATCTTCAGATCTCCCACGGCAACCAGGACCCAGCTGGTGGGGACTCTCGGTGCGCAGTGGCTGATTAGATAGCAAGTGGAGTCGTTAAAGCGACATTACTGTATTGACAGAGAAAGTGCTACTTGTAGATAGACGGCACTTTCCCCATGGACAGTCAATAATGAAGAGAGAGCCACATGTCGCCTACGGTCTATGACTCTTGTGATGTCGAAAAAATGTGAAATGCAGTTTGGAAGGACTTTGATGAGGTTACTGTAGGCCGAATCTTGAATCTAGTATCTTGGACTCTGGATAGGCGTGTCTGCCAAATGCCTGTAATGTAATGTAATGTAATGGACTCCATACATTTAATTGAACGTCAAGGTTCTAAGTTGCTGTCTTATAGGTAAAATAGGAATCATATACATACATGTAGGTACAGTCATTTCTTGCTTATGATTTATTGAATATGCAATCTTTTGCGATAAAAAAAGATTGCCCAGTTGTTCCGAGTAACAAGTAACCAGAGAGCCTATTCCAAATTAATTATTATTTATGTTTCTGAATAAAAAATTGGCATCAGTTTATCTGAAACTAGTGTGCATATTCTTCCCTTGGCAAACATTTCTTTTTTGCATAGGAGAATAGCACACAGAAGTCACGAAGGTCAACAGAGAAGAGAGGGCTTGTCTGGGTTTATGATCTTAATGAGTATCCTTGCTACTCTTCTCTGGTAACCTTTTCCAGGGGTACGGTTTTAAAACTTGAGTGCAGAACATGGAGAAAATGTCAAGCCGAACTACAAGTGCACACGCCTCAGCTTTACTGGAGGGGAAGGAATGCCCTCGTCGATTAATTTGCTGACGTGAAGAAGCATGTATGAGTCTCATTCCAAATAAGATAAACTAAGGACTGATGAGCTATCTCTTGTGCTTGTCTACTGTATTCCAAAACTTCTTCATGGACATGCTATGAATTACACTGGAATCACATATATGCGCTCCTGTTGGCGCAAGTCTGTTTGTGACATCAAAAAATTTCCTGATGTTTTCTCATTTCGAGATGTAGCACCAGACCTGATTTCACGGCATCATTAAGCAAGTCAGCAGTTGTTCTTACGAGGATTGCTTTAATCAGCTCACTCAGGGCCTTCTACATCACACTGCTTGTGAATACTGATAGTTTTCACCCGTCTTTGTTCTAGTTAGCTGGCACAGAAGGAGCACCACAATCAGATTCAGTTGAGTTCAGTGTAATCGTTCTCACTGTGGCCTTTTCGGTAGACAGAGATGTGAGTGAGAAATGTGAATTGATTATCCTCTCACTGCGCTGCCGCCACAGTAAACCTGCTACGCAGGTTCATGATTGCTGCATCTGCGGGGAAGAAATATTCAAAAGCCTTGCACCGCTGCCCCTGGAGAGCACAGGAGACAGGGATGCAGCCTCTTATATAATTGAAGTTGATTGCCAGGAAAAGTGGTGGCTGATTTTAAAAAGCAGGGAGACAGCAGCTGGCCGTTTCTGCCTCTGAGCCAGATCTGGCCTGCCCCCCGGAGCCCAGCTGGGGAGGCTGGGGTGAGAAGTGTCTCCTGGGCAGAGGGGAGAGGAGGATGGGACGGATAGAGCAGGCTCTGCTGGGCAGAGGGGAGAGGAGGATGGGATGGATAGAGCAGGCTCTGCTGGGCAGAGGGGAGAGGAGGATGGGATGGATAGAGCAGGCTCTGCTGGGTAGAGGAGAGAGGAGGATGGGATGGATAGAGCAGGCTCTGCTGGGTAGAGGAGAGAGGAGGATGGGATGGATAGAGCAGGCTCTGCTGGGTAGAGGAGAGAGGAGGATGGGATGGATAGAGCAGGCTTTGCTGGGTAGAGGAGAGAGGAGGATGGGATGGATAGAGCAGGCTCTGCTGGGTAGAGGAGAGAGGATGATGGGATAGATACAGGCTGATGACTGGGGAATGAAGCTGTCCCAAGCAAGGTAGAGTGAGGAGGGCTGGCAGAACACTGAGTTTCCAGACTTGGCAGGTGGTGCTGAGGTGCTGTGTGTTCCTGGGTGAGGTTTGTGGGCAGGGGCTGGGGCGTGGTGCCAAGGTGCTGTGTGTTCCTTCCTGGGTGAGGTTTGGGGGCTGGGGCTGGGGGCTGGAGGCTGGGGGGTGAGGTTTGGGGGCTGGGGTTGGGGATGGGGCTGGGGGCTGGGGGCTGGGGCTGGGAGTCAGAAGCAAGGTGCCAGGGGCTGTCTGTCTGTGAGAGGCTGTCCCCGGAGGTCCCGTTTCTCTGGGCTGGGCTCCAGATTCAGCGGTGGTGGCCTGCTGGGACCGGTGCCCTGATGGAGGCTGGCAGCCCCAGAGCCAAAGCTGGATCTCTGCTTCCCCTCTGAGAGCATCTGGGGCTGCTTTGCATGAGCTGTCCTGTCGCATTTATACAGGCCAGCTTCCTGCCTGCTTCCTCCTGGACCGTTTCTCAGCTGGGCTCTGATTCTCATGTGCATCGTTTCTGCACTGTAATCGAGTTTCTGCTAACGGCACAGAAATGTGGTCGTTTCCTCTGGAATGATCAGATCAACATGAGGCTTTAGTGTTCTGCAGACTTCAGGGCCAGGTTGAAATTACAGATTATGTGTGAGTGCAATCCTTGAATTGATTTGGTAGGACTTTTTACTGAATTCGGGTGTATTGTTTTATGTCACTGCAGATTAAAGAACCCAAATCTCTCAATTCTCTGGCACTGCTTTAATTAGTTTGCCCAGCATCTGCCACAAGTGGATGGCCACCCTTCCCCCCCAAAACTCCCCCCCTCCCAGAATCCACATAAGCTTTCTTCCAATTTCCAGGAGGGAGTTTTCCTTGCCAATGTCGTCCTTGGCTTGCACATGGGGCCTGGGCCCAGAACACCTGTAAAGTGTTTTCAGACACTGATTCTTTGTGAAAAAGCACTACACAAATAAAACCAAATTCAATTGAACTGAATTTCAGATATGTGGATGGCGACATAGGTAAATGCACAAAGCATGTTGTAACTACTGTGAGAACCAGTCAGGGGAAAGAAACCCAGTTACGGGATGTCCACAGTCCTACACAGTCCTAATTACATTTAAATCTAATTTGTCATATCATCAATCAGATTAGATTTGGAACCATCTCTGATATTCCACAGCAGGTGTTGCTCAACCTAGGTATAGGCATTGCAGTTCCTTGTTTCACGAATTTCAGGCAGCACAATGGGATTTGTCTCAATAGGTAACTGTATCACATAGCATTTTTTTTTTACCTCAGCAGAAACAACGTGTTTGGCTGCCCTCCTTATATTAGCGTTACGTCACCATGGAGACAGAGTGCTGTCCTAGCTATGCTGCCAGACTACATGCAAATCCAGAATTCTGCTCTTAAATATACAAAAATTGAATCAGGTATTTAAGAAATATAATTGTCTCCTGAGCATGGGCGAGCTTTATACTGTCAGAATCAAAGTAAATAGGAATGGTGAAGGGTGTGTGGTGCAGTTGAATGAATTTTGGGTTAAAAAATTAAAATACAGTATATGTTGTAACCTTGTTGAGTGGCCATGATAATTATTAGTAGATGAAAGCGATTCAGATGTAACTAATAATTTCTTTGTTCAAAGACACGGACAGGTTGTTTTCAGTAGGAAAAAAACACCAAGCTTTCGCATTGCATTTGGTAAGAAATTTAAAGGTACAACACTGCTCTCTTGTGGTTATAGGGGGTCTTTGTTGCACTCAATACCAAGGAGCTGTTGAAAACTAGTTTTGTCAAACATACTGTACACTTGGTTATGCATTTTGAAACATTTAATAGGCATTTATTTAATGTAGTATACTTCACTAAACAAATTGAAGGATTATCTATGGACTTTCAAATATGTTCCCACAAAGTTTTATTGAAAGGCCTTTACTGATTTCCAAGGTCAACTTTACAAAAGTAATATATAATATAGCTCGATCAGACACAACTCTATTGATGCTTTAAATGACATATTTAAGGTATTTCTTCCAAATATGAATCACATTCACTGTATAACCTGTGAAGATCCATACACAAGCACGTGGAAACTGTGAAGTTTGTTTCAGAGTAGTGATGCAGAAAATAATCTGACCAGAGGCAGTTACTGCAGATACATTTCCCAGGGACGAAACAGCTCAAAGCTACCTGCAAGGAGAAACCCTGTTTCCATGCTATGTGATATCCAAAGATGTTCATTATTTACAAAAGAATCAGTTTATCCTTCTCAATCAGTTTTGAAATTTTTGTGCAACAAATTGTGCAACAAGATGCTATAAAACTGTCTTGTGGTTTCAATATATGAAATTTTTTTTTTTTTTTTTTTTTTTTTAAAGCATAGAAGCATGAAATAATCAAAGATTCATAATTAAGTCTGACTCAAGTGTTCAATCCGTGACTGTGACCCTTTTGTTTACCACAGTATAGAGTTTTCTCCCATCTGATGATATACAGACAAAATATTTCAGAATATATTGAAATTGAAAAAATATATGAAACCGGTGTTCTGTGATCGCTGTTGACGCACAATTGCTTTTTAACATTCACGGGAAATAAAGAACAAAATGGTAAATCTCTCAGAGAATTAATTTCTAAGGAGTGAGTAAAAATCAATAAGAGTCACCCGTCTCCCCCCAATAGAACGCCTCCGTTTCTATGGTTTTGTTGCTAAGATACCAACCATCTCAGTGCGCCATCTTTTAGAAAATACTGTGTTTCAGAAGTCATTACTCTGAAAGCCAGTAAGACAACTAAGCAGAGGTAGTGTCTGAGTAAGAAAGTGGGTCCTCGAAATTTAAAAATTGGAAATAATTGGAAATGACTTCTGACGAAAATAGCCTATCTAAAATTAAAAAAATGATCATATTCCTCATTATTGTCCTGAAAAGATTTCTAATAGGCCTACATTAATTATCTTGCTCTAACTTTAAATCTTTGTATATATCTATAAACATGTCCGCTTTTAATTTAGGTTGTTTGTTGCACTATGTGAATTATAAATTGTGCACATTATGAACGTGATTCGTGTATATGAATGACTACTTTACACCACTACGCCTTATCAGCCATGGCGGTAGATGGCGCAATTAATACACAAACTACCTAAAAAGAGGGTACCGCTCCGCTCTTGATATTTCTGTGTGACTTCTTTTTGAGCGTGGAGTTCAATGGGAGTTCACTGGTGCTACTTGATAGTGAACGGAGTGTATACGCTATATATAGCGTAATACAGTAAATGCACAAAGAGGCATCGGCCAAAATATTGTTTTCTATTTGCATGTGAATACAACCGAAGATGAATTTAGCACTGAGGCACTGGAAGGAGGCTGCGACAGTCATTCTAGCTGCTAGGACTAGACTCAAAACTGCAACCGACTGTTTGAAATCAAGGGAAAACCCTTCGCCTCCTGACTTTACCAAGTCGGACTTGTCACCCAAGCCCGTTTTTGATTATGATGTGCTATTGCTGAAGCGAAGTGTCAAAAGTGGGTTTATGCCTAACGCTTACGTTTTCCCCGGTGGTTTGGTTGATCCCTCGGATTTTTCCAACGATTGGTTAGAGACTTTCAAATCGTTCCGGCACTGGCCAAATTTTGGGTTGGGGTTTGTCAAACAGGCTCCGGAGACGAGACCACCTATTTTTGCTACGGACAGACAAAAACTGGGGTCTCTTATTCCAAGTGCTGTTGCGTTGAGAATCTGTGCCGTGCGGGAGACCTTTGAAGAGTCCGGAATACTTCTTGTTGTTCCTAAAAAGGAGGAGAATGACATTGCTCACTGTTTGAACCATCCTGGAGACAACAACGTCGCGACTTCCCCCACAAGGTTAAACGAGCTCTTAGATGAGCGTGAACTGGCTAGGTGGAGGTCTTTGGTAAATGAGAATCCTTTTAATTTCATCCGTATGTGTGGAGAACTGGACTGCATGCCCAATATATGGGCAATGCATGAGTGGGGGAATTGGTTGACCCCCAGAGGTCTCGAGACAAGTAGGAGGTACGACACTGCCTTTTTCATTTGTTGCTTGGAGGACATCCCACGTACCATTCAAGATGAAAAGGAAATAGTACATTTTAAGGTGATGTGTTAAGAAACGAAGTCTTGCTTCACAGTTAATACGGTACAGTGCATTTGTCCTGTTCCATTCGTAGGCTGCTTTTGTATTAATTACAGACGTCTGGGTACTCAGTAGAGCTCAAGTATGAAGTTATAATGGAAGGTAACCCGACTCAATGTTGCACGATGTCGTCTTAGTAATTTGTCCTTGACATTACATTACATTACATTACAGGCATTTAGCAGACGCTCTTATCCAAGTGCCTCAGGTCAAAGTGCAGAGGTGCAGAAAAACACACTAGAGTGAAGTAAAGATCGTAGTGCCAGAAGTGACCACATAGATCAGGACTGCAACCCTGTAGGGTAACCTGTTGAGCAAATAAACAAAACAATCCTGTCAAGTACAAAACTAGCACTGAAATCACATTTGCCTAATCAGAATCAAACAGAACAGCCCTGCCAAATGCAAAACTAACGAGATTGCATTAGCCTAACTAGGTACATTGAGGTAAATAGAGTAGAGCTAAACTACAGGCTAGGGAGGGGTGGTGAGAGGTGCAGCCTGAAGAGATGAGTCTTTAGTCTGCGTTTGAAGGTTGACATGAAGGCCTATAGTCATTAATCAGAAAAACTCCAGGTTTAGAAATAGTGTAGACCTTAAGCTAAATATAAGTGATATATAATATAAATCTGCTTGCTCTATTCTCGTGTGAAGCACATCTGAGCACTGTCTATGTGAACTGCATGCAGGAAGAAGCAGTAGCGATCGTGCTCTCATATTATCCACAGTGACAGGCAGTGTTCCTTCAATGTCTTAACAGTCTCCTCTGTCTCTGTCGCTTACAGTGGTCCACTCCTTCTGAAGTAATGCAGAGCTTCCAGGCCCGACAGCTCTTTCTAGCCCTGCCGCAGATCTACGAGCTTGGCCGAATGAGTCGCTTTCCACAGCTGCAGGACCTGCACAGCTTTGCCCGGATGAGAGCGCAGGAGGGCTGCGAGTGCTTTCTGGCTGTACGACTGGACTCCAGCGACAGTCGCGTGTTCCTTCTGCCAGGTCATGCCCGCTGTTTCTGTTAAATGGCCCATTTTCTCCTTTGAGAGCATATCTGAAAGTGATCTTAGAAATGTTTCAACAGTTCTTTTTTTGAGAGTGTGTTTACATTTTGTACATAGTCTGGGTTTTGTCCTTACGTGAAGTCCGTCCAGTGAGCATGAACTGTAATACCAAGTGCCTCGTCTCCTGTCTTTGCTATACAGTATAAAACCAAGACCCCCCTCCAGAATTGAATAAAACCCACTAGGTATCAGGTAGGAGTGGTTTGGAGTAAGCAGGTGGGTCAAATGTTTTTTGAATAGTTTGTAACATTTTGCCCCTTTGTGTGTATGTGTGTATGTGTGTGTGTGTGTGTGTGTTTGGGGATGGGGGGTTCCTCATGCTCAGGTGATGAATTGTACACTGAGAATGCGGACTTTTCGGGGGAAAAAGGGGTGATCTTACGCACGGAGAAGGGTTTTGAGCAGCTGCAGCAGGAGAGCTCGGCCCTGCACCGCCTGGTGTTCTTCGACCTTTACACCGTCACCGTCCAAGTGAGCATCACGCCAAAATACAAGCACCTGTCACCCATCGGAGGTCTTCCTCAGCCCAGCTCTTCAAGGCACAAGAGTCAGCTATGAGCCTCGTGCCAAAACTCCTCATCTCCAGCTGAATGTATTCTTTCAGTCATATATTTACTAAGAATTTTATCAGATCGAAAACAGGACGTAATAATGTGAGATTTACAAGAGGTGACCCCTACACAATAGTGCAGTATAAGACCTTTTTTATTGTTTCTACATTTGGTGATCGACATCTTTTAAAACCCAGTTAACCTCATTTTTTCATCATTATGATACTGTATAACTTTTGCTAATGTGGTGGGATTACATAGTAAACATGTAATAAATGTCCTGTATCTGCTTTGTATACAAACGTGTTTTGTGGGGTCATTTTGACCGCAGGCTCTGTAGCAGTCTAAAATGTAAGAAAATGCACAACCTTTTTTTATTGGTTATCTCTGATTTTTTTATGTGGGTGATTCTGGTTGCGCTTTCCCATACAGGTTTCAGATTTTTTCTTAACTCGGGCTCTAAAATTAGAATTTTCTCTAAGATTTTTTTAATGTTTTGGGATAAAAGGTCAGTCATTTGGGAAAAATTAAGAAGGTGACTGACAAAGTGTCAATTTTTCTATTAAAACCATTTTGTGTTGGTTTAAACTGTTGGAGTAAATCTGACGGCAAACATAAAAGGCCTCATATAATTTCAACATAATTTGAGGGTTAAATATCTCCTGTTAATTATGATCTGAAAACTTGTGGTCAGTTTAGGGTTAGGGTTAGGTCTTCCCCCTGAAATGATCAAAATTATTGACCAAATGTAGAGTTTAATTGATAAATAAGGTCCAGACTTCTTTTTCCTAAATCACAAGTTAATTTGACTTAAACCATTCAAACAGTGATGGTACATATCGGGCCAGTTTCACAGACACAGATTCCGTTTAGTCCTGGACCTAATTAAGTTTTGTATGGAGAATCTCTAAAATTGAATTTAGTCTGGGACTTGGCTTAATCTGTGAAACTGGACATTGCGTACTTATTAAAAACATCGACTCCTGTTTTCTGATAGAAATTTTGATTGCAACTTGTTTGATTACAGTATTCATTTAAATTTATTTCAGCACTTTACAATTTTTCAACTTTTACAAATGCAGACTATATAAAGTTATTTAAATAAAAATTGTTTCCATGGCATTTCTTCTGACTATTCTCATATTTATATTTTCTATGTTCCAGTTCTGATCCTTACATGTGTCTTTAAAACTTGGTAAAGAACATGATATTGAAACTTAACTAATTTTGCATAGTCCACACACTTTAGACTGTGCAATTGCTTCCCCTTTAGTTTAGTATCCATTGTAATTGCCCATAATCTCACGGTGCTGCCATTCTAGCATATAGTATGGTTATTGTAAATCTGAACAAACGCTGAATTAATCGGTTACTGTGAAATGCATCGTAACCAGTTCAAAAGGACTATATCAGCCCTGCCAATACTTTCCAAAGGAAAAGATCGGTTAAATAATTACATGGGAAAAGCTATTCTATAACAGTTAAAGGTTTGCACAGAGTCAACACCAGGCGCCAGGAACTGTGCGAACAGCACTGAGAGCTTGGGGTCATCTCACTGTGGGGCATCACACATCAATGTAGTACTTCAGCCAACGGCCGTGATAATGATCAACTGCTTTGAATTAATATAGCAGCCTTGCTCTTTACAGTGAGGTGCTTTGACTGGTTTTGATCATTTGATAATTCATGAAGAAATTATATCTTGGACAGGCAAGTGTTTCCAATTTTCTTTCGCTTTCCTGCAGTGTGCTACTCAAGTGAGGTTTTATTTATGTTACAGACTATGGATAGTGTCACTCCCAACAGTTAAAAAGTTATCAAAAAAAAAAAATAAATGACCGTAACAGTAATTATTACATGGTGCCCTTTCCAAAAGAATTGTCTCTGCACACTTACGGGTTTCGTAATTCCACTTGAATGTTGCTATTGAAATAATTTGATGCACTCCTCATTTTAACCTGAAGGCTGAAATAACTGCACTATCTCTGTAAAGAAGTTTTTTTCCTCAGATATGAACCTGGCATAAATTAGCATAGCCACTGATTCTCTGCGAAATCAATAATTAACATTATTTTCTTCATAACCCATTCACTTTTAGTCCAAGATCTCCATCATTAAAGCTCATCTTCATTAACCAGATATCTGCATTAAAGGTTCAAGCTTTTGAAGAAACCTCATTCATTAGTTAAATGGCGTTATGTGTGGATGACAAACTTGTACAATGCCCTCCATAAAGATTGGGACAAAGATTTTTTTCTTTGGCTCCACTCCACAGTTTTAGATTTCAAAGTCGTGTATGGTTAAAGTACAGATACTCAACTTTTATTGAATGGTATTTTTTATACATTTTGGTTTCACCATAGTTGGCACCAAACCAAACAGACAAGCTCTGACAGCAGTTATACTGTGTAAATATTATTTTTAAAATCTATTTCGACTAAGCACTGTGCTCCGTTAAATATGGTAGAGAAAACACATCTGAAACGGCTCCACCTGCTGGAATATTAAAGAAATTGATAGTTTGTGGCAGTGCTCTTCATATTAAACCAAAGGTTTGATTCACATAAAGATTTAATCAAAATAATGTGTATGTGCGGGCGCGGTTTGCCATGCTTTGCGTAAACTTGATTCCAATTATATATTTTTAAGTCTCAATAACACTGAGCGAGTTACAACATTATCCCCAAGTAGTAGGTCTACGTGCATTCAACCCATATTCAATTTTCATTGATTACACCGAAACACCATTCCATCACCCCCAATACAAAATAAATACATAAATAAAACATGCCACAAGTAAAGAGAGAACAAATTGATTCTTCCCTTGGTAGAACAGTCCTGCGGAATAATCACTCGTGCATTTCCGGTGTGACCGGCGTTTGGGCAGCTTTTCGCAGATATATTTTTTTTAACGTCAATTTGTTCTGAGTTTCTTTCATTTATTTCCCTGAAGCACGGTTTAATGTGTAAACATGCGTCCTTAAAGTTTCCCACCACACCTTAGTAAACATATTTTGTATTCTTAAATACATTATAATGTAATGGTTTAAGCTGTATCCGTGCTCAAGAGATAAAGAGTGAGACCATAGCTTTTCGACTCCACGAGGCACGTGGCAGGCAGTTCTGTGATTTGTATTTCACGGCCATTTCCCCTGGATGCAGCTGCAACGTTACACGCACTGCTCAGTGACAAGGTAATTTAGCATAATTTACTAAGGAGGTGTTCGTAAGAAGTGACATTTTTCACGTTCGAGTTGACACATAAACGATTTTCCTTGTTAGCTTCCTTTTGGGGGGTAAAAAAACGTTCATCTTTCATTTTAAAATCCCACCTGTTACTTGTAAGATATTGTTAGCTAGCTTGGAAGCATACACAGAAAATGAAGTCAAGTGCCCAACTTCAGTTTGTTTGCTGAACAAATAACCTCAGTTAGGCAGTTCCGGTTGACTAGTCTTATGTCCAGGCATAGTTGCAGAATTTTAATAAATGTCAGAGTACTTAAGGGAGTGCAATAATTTGGCCACAAACATTCAGGAAATGATCGTCATACACTTCATATAGCATTCCAACGATGGAGCTGCATTTTATTTTATTACTGATTTCTGTAATAAGACGGACCTGGTACCAACGTTAACTTATTTTTCTTCACTCAAACATTCTTGTAGCTGGAGCTAGCTATGATGACCTATCCAGTCTAGGCCGCTTTCACAGCTAGCTAGTAGTGGCGCACAGTCATGCACTTAGCTATGAAGTATCTTCCACAATACGAATTGTAAGTTGAAAATTACACTAAGGTTTTGATTGAAAGCTGCCCGTTAATCTTATTTTTATATTAAAAAGACCTCCGCAGCGAGCGATATGTAAAAAACGAAGAACCGCTACAGTACAGCTGTCTTTATGAATGAACTCCCAACGATTAGCGAAGGCAACAGACTCAAGTCTTATCGAGTAAATCAGTAAGCTAGGCTTATCTCAGTTTCAAGTGACTTTTAAAAAACAATTTAAACAAATGCACGTGTAAAGATGTTTTGTGAGCGAACTTGTGTCGCATGCATTGAGATTTTTTCATTCGATCTTTTTATTAGCAATGCTAGCCAATGGTTTGGCAAGTATGATGATAATGTTTAACCGGCATAACATTACTCAACTCCAGGGCCCTGTTTCACGAAGCAGGGTCACCGAGTAAACTGGATCTTTCCACTGAATAAAATGCGGAACCCTCCCAAATATGGAACATGGACTAAAGTAAAGAGGTGTTCCGGGTTTTACTCGGCGCCGTTATCCAGCTAACTACACCCAGGCCCACAGGTATTTGCTCCTACAATGCAGTGCAATCTGAGTTCACCGATTTCAGATCAATGATTTCCCCTTCTTGCTCCAGGAAGTTAAGTGAAATCAAGTGGTGTAGTGCATGGTTGTAGCAAATAACTTTGCTCCAGACACTGTGGCCTGCAGGGGCAGTTGAGTTTGTGGACAACAAGATTTGACGAAATTGAACGATTATGAAAAGTGTTTTCTTAACATCACATTTGCCCACTAGTATTCTCTTCGAAAAATATTTGAGATTAACGGGCATTGTTATGAATTCATTATATATACGAAATATTAAACTTTCGATTTTATTTATTCCTACATTTTTAATACTGAAAACTAGCATTAAGTTGGGAGCATATGTTGCTATTTTTGGGATATGACCAAATCTTGAAGATGCATCATCAGTATTCATTACAGTGCATCAAACTCAAACTTATAAACTCTTTCTATGTTGTGAGCAAACGGCTTGGAAAAATAGTAGCTCTGTTATCTGGCTAATGCTTCATGTCTTCATTTCTCCTCACGGTCTTTCTCAGGTAATCCAGAGGGAGTTGGTACAATGCTGGAAATATCCATCTTAAAGGTAAACCTCAATACAATATTATGGCTGAGCAAGATCTTTCAAAAGAGTAGCTCTGTAATTTTGGTGCAAGCAGTGCTGCAGGTGGCCAGTATTATTTTTTGTAAGACACTGAGTATTCTGTTATGAAGCGGTTTTAATGATTTCAGCCTCTGAATTGTACTGAGCAGGTAGGCTAATGGTTTTCAATTGACAATTCATGCCTGTTAAATTATTTTTTTAAAGTATTTGAACCAAAATGGCTATCTATACCATGAAGGATACATGTCCCTTACAAGTAATAATGGGTGAATTTCCTGTAAAGTGATCCATGGCAAATGATTCCTTTGGAAAGATTTTTAAAAAAATCAATAAATGATATGCTGACAGGTGAGCAATTGTGGAAATGAAGTGTTCAAAGCAAAGCAAACAGCAGTGATCCAAACCTACATTATAAAGAATTATGTTGGACCTTAAGCACGTTTTGAACAACTTGATAAATTGCAAATACACTGGGTCCCCAGGACTGTGTTGAAAAGCACTGGTCCTAAGGGTTTATCTAAGGTATAGTTTATTGTAGCTTAAAGTATAACTGGTGAGGGGACTGTGACGTTTTTTGTAGATCCAGGATCCTGGATGTTTCTGGGGTCGGATTGTAAAAGGAGCTGGACTGAAGATACAGAGCCCCCAGGAATATGAGAACCTGCATGTCAAAATGAACCTTTTCTATCACGATGTCAACCTGGACGTCCAGAAGATCAGGCCGCCATCACTGGCAGAGCGACAGGTACGGTCTCTCATCCTGGTGTTATTTTCCTTCGGTGGCTAACCTGTCGATGAGTGGTCCTCAACCCTGGCCCTCAAGTGCCTTCATGCATGCAAGGAGAGTCAACTTTCTGGGTTTAAAAAAAAAAACAAAAAAAATTCAGCGCGACTAGTGTGTGTTTTTGATTGGCCTACACAGTTTTTGTGCGTGCCTAAGAACATTTTAGATACATGTATTTGCAGAAGTTTCTGGTGGCCTGGTGGCCTTACAATGGCTGGTGTAGGGACATTTGATGGTCTGTGGGCCAGCTTTTCAGACAAGGATTTAGTCTAGTCTTGGACAAAAATAAATTTCCCCAATGGAGGTATCCACTGAAAAAGCAAACTTGGTCTTGGACTAGGCTTAATCCTTGTCTGGAAAACCAGCCCCTAATACCTATTAAGGGATGTTTAAGGGCCTAAAAGTTTGAAGGTCAGGCATTGAAAGTTTTTGACTTGAAGCTTAATACCAGCATACATCGAGCACAGAGAACACCACGAAGTTGTGGACCGAAGTAGTGCAAGTTCTGCTTGTGTGGAGATTGAACATTGGATGATGGCTTTCTCTGCTAGGTCTGTGTGGTTTACTCACCCACCCTGAAGAGTTGGTGCAGAGCTGTTGTAGAGTCGATCTTCCCGGGAACTGTTGGCTGCCAGGTCATGTGCTTTCTGGTGGACCATGCCGAACACATTCTTGTGAGCTCAGACAGGTACGCAAATATAACAGATTTATTTTTCAAAAGTATTACTTCTATTTTTTTTTTAAAAGAAAGAAAAAAAGAATAAATTAATACACTTTCCTGTTTCAAAAGTCACATTGTGCTGTGCTGAAGAGTAGCGCGGCCAGTCACTATAGGCCACACACACTGCAGACTCAGAGTCTGACGCTCGTTTCCAGTCATGCGGTGCTCGAGGGGGTGTTGTTGGGACTGTTGTTGTCACGGCAACCTTGTTTCCTACAGCGTCAGAGCGCCGCTGGAGAAGTTCCTGCAGCTGCCGTTCTGGGCGAGGAAGTTCCAGCTCGCTGGCATCTGCCCCATGAGGCTGCAAGTGCCCGTCTATCAGGAGAAGGCCAAGCTTGTGTAAGGACAGGACAGTGCTTGGACTGCTAAGGCCCAGAAAGTCAAGCTGAACTATCTCTTTTGTGTGAATTGCATCGTATGTGTAGTTCATTTCATGTTGGGCAGATTTTGAAAATATGTATATTTTAAATCCTTTGGTGCCGTTTGTTTTAGGCCTTCAACCCACTGGGACAGCTCTGCTACACGGTACTTGCACAGTCTTGTACAAGGTATGTTACGCTAACACGCATTCCCTGCACAATTGTGCCTGCTGTTCAGCCAGCACCATTTTGGCAAATCTAAAGGCAACAGCTCATACAGCTGAGGCGTGGTTTTGAAACAAATACATTTGGCCCCCTGGTGAGAATCTCTCTGGCTCCTGGTTGAGATCGCCGGCCTTGGCTCACAGTTGCTTCGTGATGACGCTGCTGTTGTTGTGCGAGCACGGCTGGGATTATCGTGCGCTGAATCCCATTTCTCTGTGTTCAGCTTCCTCACTGTTAGAGGCTGTGCTGTGTGAGGTGCTGGAGGACGCCACTGCCATTGAGCTCTATTTAACCGTCAGGAATGTGAAGGTAACAACGCTCGTTCCTGTAGAAACGTAGCTTAGTTTCAGGCGTACAATAAAGAAAGGTCTTTAGGTTGTTTTCAGTCTTTCTCGATGCAGACGACTGCATTATTCTGACAAAAAAAGTTTTGCAGTCAGCAGGACTGTAAAATGTCATTTGATTTACATATTTATTGCAAAATTTGCATAATTGCCCTTAAAGGTATGATCCAGGATCCTTTTAGGGGCTTCTTGTTATGCGTGTCATGTCCACTAGGGGGAGCAAGAAGGGCCCAAAGGCAGATATTGCATAAATCGTTAATGGATAGTGGCAAAAAGAGAGCAGTTGCTTAACTTACTGTATAAATTGACTGACAGTATTATTGTTTATAACGGTGACCCAAAATAAGGCCATCATGTCATAAGATAGAATTCCTATTCAAGGAATATTTGAATATCAAGTCTAATTTTGACAGCTTTTATTACAAATTACTGAGGTGAAGGTCTTAGGACACCCCTTTCGATAGGCAGTGTGAGTTTGCATTCTGCGTATGCTCTCCAGGTCTGTGTGAACGACGACTTGGTTACAAAGAAGTTTGCGTGCTTCTCGAGCAGTAAGTCTGGATCCAGCCCTCGTGACTGCCTGGACGACGCCTCCCCCGCCATGCTGGCGGGTGACATCTTCTCCAGCGGCAGCGCCTTTACGACACGCAACGGCTGCGTCTTGCGGTCGCTGTGCTCCAGCATCTCTCCCAGGAAGGACCTTCAGAACGGCAGCCCAGGTAACTCCTGCAGCCTCCCCGCCTGTCACTCAGCTACGCTGCTGCTGCCTTCACGCTGGTAAGCGCTCCTGTGCTGCCTCTGTGATTAGTGTACTCCTGAAATGCAGGTGTTTCGCTGCGGGGATTCAGAAAGAGGAGCTGACTTTATATACGGTTCCGATTCGCCTCGCGCATGCTTGGGTTTCAGCTCAGGGTTTGAAACGTGAAAATCAGGCAGATTTTGAGTTTTAAGGCTTGTTAAGGAAGTAAGCGTTTATTGCTACTAAAGTGCTCTTTTATTGGTTTGCCGTTTCCAGTGGCGAGTCAGACTGCAGGTATTGGCTCCTGGAGAGGCACACAGGCACCACCTGGGGGCGCTCCAGAGCCCGAACCTCTGAGCCCTGAAACGGCGGACACAGCGGGAGCTCAAGCAGTACGTCCCTGACATGCCGCTCTCTGTATCATGGCAACGTGAGAATCTCACTGTTGCTTGGCGATGGTCAGTGTTTCAGCTGTGCTTCTCAGTCTCTGTTGTGTGCGCTTACGCAGCGCGGCGCAGTGGGTGGGAGTGATGGTGGCGTGGCCAGGAGAGCTTCTGACTGCAACCAGGAATCATTGGCGGGAGCCTTTTCTTCAGATGGCTGCCAGGTTGATGGGAGGTAGTTCGCACTTACTCTGCTATTTTTGAAATCCAGGATCTTTCCTTGGAGAAATTCTTGGCAGGACGATCACTCCTGGGAAGATTCACCACTATTCCGAGTGTTTGGTGGTAATGGCTCTCACTGTGGTTCAGTGGAGTCCCAGAGCCTTGGAAATGACTTTGTAACCCTTTCCAGACCGATATGTCAACAACTTTTTTTTCCTCATCTCTTCTGGAATTTCCTTTGATCTTAGCAGTGTGTGCTTGTATAAACTTTGTGGTGACTACTTCACTCTGATGGTAAGAGTCAATATGAATGAACTTTTTGATTGAACAGATCTGGCTGTAATCAAGCCTGGTTGTGTTTAATCAACCAAATGAAATTATCGATTGAATTAGGCTAATTGGTTAATTGAGTAATTAAGGGGCAATTACTTTTTCACGTTGGTGTTTAATAACTTTTTTCATTAAATAAAATCATTTAAAAATTGGGTTTAAAAAACAGTGTTTACTCAGTGTCCCTTTGTCTTATATTACATTTTGTATAAAGATTGGAAGCCATTCAGTGTGCTAAATATGCATTAGATTAAATCAGGAAGGGGCAAATACTTTTTCATGGCACAGTAGTTAATAATTAGCTTGCTGTCCTGAAGTAATAAATTTGAAAATAGAGGGAATTGCTTCTCAAATTTCGAGTATAAAACCTTTTGATATGGTTTTCTGTGAATGTTCCTGAATTTCACACTGCGATTTGAATGGTAATGTATCCTTTGATCCACAGTCACCACCATGCGTTGGAAACTGAGACACAGTCTTCCCTGGCAGATGAATTACTCAATAAGCTTAACTTGTTCAGGTAAGATTTAAATTCTTAAACGTAATCTTTTGAAAAACAGTAAAATGGTAAACCATAAAATGGTTATTTCCATTGACATTGGCCAGCTTGTAACTGAGCAGGTTGCATTTTTAAAATCATTACATTACATTACAGGCATTTAGCAGACGCTCTTATCCAGAGCGACTTACACAACTTTTACTTAGCATTTAATGCATTTAAAATCATAAATGGTGATCTGAGCTATACAATACATCGGCCAACCTACTGTATGTACTATAGGTTATGGAAGGTCATTTACATACAAATGGTATAGAACGGTTCTTGAATCGTGTTTTGTAGTCAGTATCTAGGCAGTAGGTGAGATGAGCTTCAGTCTCATGCTTGGACACCATAGGCCAGGCACTGGAAACTAGGCGTACTGTAGCTCTCTGGACTGTAGTGTTTGACTGAATCTGTTCTATATATTTTCGATAGGTTTATGAAGTTCTTGAATCCGCTCTCTAAAACTAAGAAAGCACACTCTGAGGTGAGTTCTCACTGCTTGTGGGAGTGGTGGTCGACTCCGGTTACACTCAACAAGTGTCCCGTGACTTGCTAACTGTAGAATTTTTTTGATCTGTCAAATCTATAATTGAATTTCCCCGCTGATTTGGCTTGTCTTGTCTGACATTTGTAAAGTCACCATTGCCATAAGATTCTCAAGTGGATATGTTACTGCAAATGAACTAACAACCTGTAACACGTTGCCAGGTTTTCTGTTTGGTTAACATTTGCATGTGGTTACGGAAGTAGTGTGTCTGCATCGGGTTTTCGCTGCTTGGAGCTGCTTTTTTATTTTGTATGTATGTGGTTCAGCCCGACTCGGAGGAGAAGACGGAGACGGACGGTGTGAAGAACGATCCGGAAGAAGACACACAGACCCAGGAGATCAGCACAGCTCCACAATCTGAGGACATCTCTGCAGCGCCCCCACCAGGCCAAGTGCGGTATGATCACGCGACCCACAGAGACCAGCACCGTACTGTGCAGTGGTTGCTCTCTCTTCAGCAGAAGGCACATCAGCACTGACTTAAAGCTGCAGAAGAGAGCACTCCTCTTATGCTCGTACTGTGATGTTTTCAGAATAATGATTAGAAGAAGCCTGAGGAATTTCTAATACTGCATTGTTTGAAACGCAGATGTTTGTTAATTTTTATTCTTAAAGCAAATTTTGCGAAGCCTATACAACAATGCTGTGCTGAAGTACCATGCTAAGCAAAACAATGTTTAATTTCCTCAGGTGTACCTAGCCTTGTCGTTCTATAAAATGTCTTTTCGTTCAGTGATGTCACAAAAATCGGTACACGGTTCCTTTTTCCTGTTTGCGGGAATACCGATATCGGCCCATGTGTGCTGTTCTGTGTGATTTCAATAAAACGTAGCTGAGTTGAATGAAAGCGGTGCATTGTGGTTTTTGACAGGCTACAGGTTGCCCGATCCTCGGCTACTCCACGCTCGGTTAGGTTACACAGGACAGAGGAGATTGAATCTCAGTGGCTGTCTGTCTGTTCAAGGGGAAGCACTGCCGCTGAACTGTTTGATCTCATCACCAGTGATGCTAGTGTCCTTGTAAAAGAGGAGGAGGAGGTGGAGGAAGAGGCCACAGCCTTCAGAGAACAGCAGGCTCTTGAAGAGGAGTTAGACTGTGCAAGGTGGGCCCTTTGTGTTTGTCTGTTTGTCTGTACCATAATGATGTTGACAAAGCAAGTCTTACCGAGAGGCTTTATCACAGTTCACAAGATGTTAAATTCTTGTATGTAATCGGTGTCAGTAAGCCTGCCCTTTCATACACATGTAGTTCCTTTTGAGTTTTATTTTCTTTGAGAGTTCAGCTCGAGGGCAGCATTCAGCATATCTGAAGTATGTTATGTACACCTGACACACGATACTATTCAAGTCTCTATACATCTTGTGAATGTGAAGTTTTATGACTTTTACTTTATTTTGGCAGGTTGTTGCAGTTGCTAAATCCGGATCCTTTGAATGCAGATGTGGAATGCTTGGACAGCACAGTAAGAATCTGCAGAAGTTGTGATTTTATCATTCTAAAATCAGTCCTGTTCCTTGATTTCCTTGATCTTGAAGTTCTCATGGCACGTTTCTTGAAGTCAGGCTCTGCTGTATGTTGCAGACTGGAGCAGACCATCTGTGTCAGAATATTCAATGTGGGCCTAGCAAGAATGGGATTTTACTGCATTCCGCCATTGACATTGACCCCTGCACTAGCCTGGCAAATTCTCCTATCACTGATAACATCAGGAAGGTATATGCACTCTCTGGTCTTTGTGTGTGAGTGTGTGTGCCTGAGGTGAGTGCTCTGTGTGTGTGTGTGTGTGTGTGTGTGTGTGTAGTACTGAGTGAGGTGAGTGCTCTCTGTGTGCGTGCAGTAGTATTGTATGAGTACTGTGTGCGCATGTGTGTGTGTGTGTGTGCTTCTGTGTGAGTTGAGTGCCCTGTGTGTGTATGTAGTGCTGTGTGCGCTGAGTGCTCTGTGTGTGTGGTAATGTGTGAGGTCAGTGCTGTGTGTGTGTGTGTAATAATGTGTGAGTTGAGTGCCCTGTGTGTGTATGTAGTGCTGTGTGCGCTGAGTGCTCTGTGTGTGTGGTAATGTGTGAGGTCAGTGCTGTGTGTGTGTGTGTGTAATAATGTGTGAGTTGAGTGCCCTGTGTGTGTATGTAGTTCTGTGTGCGCTGAGTTCCCTGTGTGTGTGTATAGTTCTGTGTGTGTGTGTGTGTATTTCTATGTGAGGTGAGTGCTCTGTGTGTGTGTGTGTGTGTGTGTGTGTGTGTTAGCTGAGTGCTCTCTGTGTGTGTATTTCTGTGTTAGCTGAGTGCTCTGTGTGTGTGTAGTTCTGTGTTAGCTGAGTGCTCTGTGTGTGTGTATTTCTGTGTTAGCTGAGTGCTCTGTGTGTGTGTGTATTTCTGTGTTAGCTGAGTGCTCTGTGTGTGTGTGTAGTTCTGTGTTAGCTGAGTGCTCTGTGTGAGTGTAGTATTGTGTTAGCTGAGTGCTCTGTGTGTGTGTATTTCTGTGTTAGCTGAGTGCTCTGTGTGTGTATAGTTCTGTGTTAGCTGAGTGCTCTCTGTGTGTGTGTGTAGTTCTGTGTTAGCTGAGTGCTCTGTGTGTGTGTAGTATTGTGTTAGCTGAGTGCTCTGTGTGTGTGTGTAGTTCTGTGTTAGCGGAGTTCTCTGTGTGAGTGTAGTATTGTGTTAGCTGAGTGCTCTGTGTGTGTGTAGTTCTGTGTTAGCTGAGTGCTCTGTGTGTGTGTATTTCTGTGTTAGCTGAGTGCTCTCTGTGTGTGTGTATTTCTGTGTTAGCTGAGTGCTCTCTGTGTGTGTGTAGTTCTGTGTTAGCTGAGTGCTCTGTGTGTGTGTATTTCTGTGTTAGCTGAGTGCTCTGTGTGTGTGTAGTTCTGTGTTAGCGGAGTTCTGTGTGTGTGTATAGTTCTGTGTTAGCTGAGTGCTCTGTGTGTATTTCTGTGTTAGCTGAGTGCTCTGTGTGTGTAGTTCTGTGTTAGCTGAGTGCTCTGTGTGTGTGTAGTTCTGTGTTAGCTGAGTGCTCTGTGTGTGTGTGTAGTTCTGTGTTAGCTGAGTTCCCTGTGTGTGTGTGTTAGCTGAGTGCTCTGTGTGTGTAGTTCTGTGTTAGCTGAGTGCTCTGTGTGTGTGTGTAGTTCTGTGTTAGCTGAGTGCTCTGTGTGTGTAGTTCTGTGTTAGCTGCGTGCTCTGTGTGTGTAGTTCTGTGTTAGCTGAGTGCTCTCTCTCTGTGTGCTCTTGCAGGGTCTGGTGCGTAAGGGGTACGGCAGGCCGCGCGTGGCGGAGTGGTACAGCTGGCCGGCGGTGGCGCGGGGCTGTGACACTCTGCTCATCTCCGGCTGCGGAGCCGATCCCCTCACCTACGTCCCCCCGCTCCTGTCCCACCTGCACCTGGTCTCCGCCTGCAGCACCCTCACCTCACGCACCGGGGTGAGTTTGATAATATCCGCACCTCAGTGTCCTTATTCTGCGGTCACGTGTGTGTGTGTGTTATGGGAGGGGTTTCTTCCTGAAGATTTGACCCTGTGCATTATCAAGAAGAAGAAACAATTATAACAACTGTAATGGTAGAAGCTGGATTAAGTTCTACCTGTGTATTGACGGCGTAGGTCTTCTCTTCATATTTAAGTGATATGTCTCCCTTTGCGTTCCCCCTGCAGCCCATAGCAGTGATCCTGTGCCACGGTTGGGAGAAGGCCCAGTGTGTGTTTGACCTCCTGGAGGACACTCCCGCTGCAGAGTCCCTCCATCCCATGATCGTCCTGGTGGGAGAGAAGGACGAGGCCAAAGGTGTCAAAATACAGAGGAACTGTGAGTACCATTTTTCCCACGTTCGAAACCGAGCAGGTTTTTCGACAGGAAATTAATTGGGTGCGAGTAACCTCGCTGCCACAAGATTTATGTATGAGATTTGACTGGAAGTGCTGCATTTACATATAAATAAAATGTGAAAATGACTGACTTGCACCATAACTTGCTTTGTTACTGTCTTTAGCATAGCGAGGAGAAATTAAATGTAATGCTGAATCTGAATAACTAAATAAATAGCTGTTAGTTTGAGATATGGACGATTTCATGCCACACTGATGCAATAATGCTCAGAACAGTGAGTGCATTAAGTGATTGAATGCAATTTAAAATCTTAACGGCAGTATTTACGGTTTTGATCCTCAGAGAACAGCGTGGCAGTTAGGCAGGATACCATCAATGCTTCATTTTCAGGCTTGTGCTTCCGCTGGGACTTTTATTAATATAGTTTCTTGGCAAGAATCATCTGCAAAATGTGGGTAGGCCTGTAATCCATGGTGGCATTCTCAGTGGTTATTTATACAGCCTGTTACTATGCCAGGCAGCTGACAATTAGTTGCAGTCAGTTTGCGGTAAGGAAGCCGGCATCAGTTTCCCCGAGTTGCGTCAGTCTTTATACCTGTTTTGTGAAAAGCGCGAAAGCTCACCTTCCTGCCCGTCAAACCCGCTCGCCAGGCCAGGTGTTGGTGACCACGCCCTTCAGCCTGGCACGCCTGCTGGCGTTCCACTGTTTCCTCTTCCTGAGGCTGTGCCACCTGGTGCTGGATGAGGTGGACGTGCTGTTTTCCAAAGCACCGGAGGAGGTGAGGCCCGGTGTGCACCGAGCCCCACAGCTAGGTGTATGGCAGCCATTTTGTCCTCGTGTGAACACAGATCCCGCTTGGATCATTTTGTGCTGGGTTTACATCCATACTCTTGTTTACTGTATCTGGTGTTTCATTTTAACGTGCTAGCAACGATTCTGCTCGAGGTTGATAAAGATAAAGGCCAATCTTTGCAATATTTCCCATATTTTTGTCACTGTAGGCTTTATGCACACTCACACACACCTTATAGGCTACTGCAGCTGAGTAGCACTCTGTCCCCTGTCCGTTAGATGGCCGTTGCCCTTCAGCACTTCCAGAAGGCGGCCGCCAGCGAGGAGCGGGCGTTCTGCACCAAGCAGATCATCGCCGTGGGCCGGCAGTGGAGCAGGGAGGTGGAGGGCCTGGTGAGGGAGCACATGAGCGACCCCAGCATCATCATCACCGTGATGGAGGAGGCTGCCCTCTACGGCGGGGTGCACCAGGTCTGTAGACCGCCAGTCTGTCCCACACAGTGCCGCTTCCCTGTGTGTGCCAGGTTTGTCCAGTGCGCCAGTCTGTCCCATACAGTGCCACTTCCCTGTGTGTGCCAGTCTGTCTCATACAGTGCCACTTCCCTGTGTGTGCCAGTCTGTCCCATACAGTGCCACTTCCATGTGTGTGCCAGTCTGTCCCATGCAGTGCCACTTCCCTGTGTGTGCCAGTCTGTCCCATGCAGTGTCACTTCCCTGTGTGTGCCAGGGCTGCCCAACACTGGCCCTGCAGATCAATCATCCTGTAGGTTTTCTCTCCAGACCTTACGAAACACGCCTCATTCAAAAGCTATGATCTTGCTGAGCTGCTAGTAGAGTAGAATCAATAGAAACGGGTGTATGGAATTAGGGTTGCAACAAAAACCTGCAGGATGTTTCCAGGAACATTTCCAGGAACGGGATTGGGCAGCCCTGGTGTAGCCTGAGAGAACAGGGCCTGCATAAGTAAAAAGGGAGGAGGTTTTATGCTAACATCCCACCAATGACCGTGTTGTTCTGCAGATGGTTCTGCTGTGTCTGGACTGCACCAAGGTCTCAGTGCTGCTCGGAACCCTGGACTTCGTTCCCGATGTTGCTCAGAAGACCCTCATCATCACCAACACTGTAGAAGAAGTGGAGCATGTCTTTCAGGTGCTAATTGCCAAAGCTCATCTTTCAACCTACATACAGTTTGTGTACGTGTATTAGTCGCAAGCTCTTCAAATGGCCAGTTTTGTCACCCACAGAGGCTTTACCCTTGCATTGGTTACCTTGTGTCCTGTTGAGTTGCCAGAGATCAGAGTTCCCGGCTGGCCTAACCAGCTGAGGGAGCGTTTCTTTTGGTTGGATGTTCCTACCTTATGGCTCAGACGGGCCTCCTGGTTGAATGAGCTCCTGTGATCTTCCTGAAGCAGCTGTGCTAGCTGCACAGGCCTCTGACACGGCAGCCATTGTGCAGCTGGTGCACTACACAGTGAACAGACAGGCTGGCCGTCTGGCACACGCTGCCTGAGACGTGCATGCTGGGAATGTTGCTTTCATAAATGTTGTTATCCCTGTTAGCGTGTGAAATCACAAATATGTGATTAGAATGCTCTTACCTGAACATTCTAATGCTGATGTAACAATCACCGCTGGTGACTGAAAGCAGTGGAGTTCTAGAACACTGACTTAGAATATTGGAGGAAAAAAACCGTACTCTTCAAAGGGTTAAGGAATGTCCGTGTCTGCTGAAATGTACTGAGAGGGGAGTGAACGGCACAGCTGGGCTCTCCTGCGCTCCAGCGCTAATGCCTGGTTCCCAGCATCTGCCTGGCTCATCAGAGGAACAGCCACCCGTGCGGCCCTGGTAATGAGCTGTCTGCTGACCCTCTGAAAGCGCTTCAGAAAAACACGGAACCCTTTGTGGTAAACCGGGGGCTTATTGGCTCCCTCTCGCCGAGGCGTCGTGGGAGTCTCTGCCGCCGCGCCGCGGGTGGGGGGGGGAGAGTCTCGGCATGACACGGGGTCCTGGAGCCAATTAAAAATTCAGATTCATCAGATGGAATCCAGAAGAAGAAGAACCTGCGTGTACAGATCTGGCAGGCTGGTTCTTTCCCTTATGTGCCATGTCAAATTCCCCTGATCATCGTCTTTACTTGACATTTAAAGGGATAGTTTGATAGCTCTTTGTGAAATTTGCTATTTTGCAGTCTTACTCATAGTTAGACGATAAGCTCGATACCAGTTTCATCCATGTGCTTCCGGTACAAAATTATTTGGCTAACGATGGGCTGCATGCTAATTGTGCCACCTCTGCGAATTGCTGCAGAAGGAAGCAGTGTTAGCTTTGCTAAGTGAAGTGGCAGAAAAACAACTGTTGGAGAGTTGCAGGTTGCCAGGTATGCATGTCACTAACTATAAACTTGTGCTACCTCTGCCACTCCCACTGCAGCCAATGGTACTGCATTCCTGGCAACCCCTAACTCTAAGTGTTGCTGCAGAGCCACTAATCTCTGTGCCCAGTGGATGGATTTGTTAATTATTGTTTTGAATATAGCTGATTCTAAAACAACCAAGCTCTTGCAGCTAAGCTTGGATGAAAAATCTGATCTAAATTAAGTGGGCTTGTATCGTTCTTGTGCGTGCCATATTTTAATACTGTGTGAATCGTATTTTTAAAGCCAAGTTCATCTGATGAAAAGCACATCGCAAAGTGCCATCTGTGTTATAAATCTGTCCCAGTTTTTTTTTTGCTGTTGCTCAGGGATGATCTTTCTGGATTCCAGGCAGTGAACAACACCGCAGCGTTCTGCCTGATGGTCCACGAGGGCTTGACCTACCAGTTTGACTTCGTCATTGAGCAGTGGAGGAAGCAGATTGGGCCGGGGACCCACGTCATTTTGGGTAACTCAAAGGAAAATTCATTCCTTTTGTGTGCTGCCTGGGTAAAATATTTAAAATATCTTTTCCAGTTTTTGTAAGTTTGATGGCTTAAATTTGTGAGGAGTGAAGGCAAAGTTGTTACTTCCCCAGCTGTGGGTTTCTACAGAGACTGACTGGTCTCTCCCGTGAGCTCTTTTCAGAGAAAGTGGGAGTCTGTTTTTGTGACCCTTTCCCCTTGTCCCCTTTTGGGAGTCTGTTTGTGTGACCCTTTCCCCTTGTCCCCTTTTGGGAGTCTGTTTGTGTGACCCTTTCCCCTTGTCCCCTTCTGGGAGTCTGTTTGTGTGACCCTTTCCCCTTGTCCCCTTCTGGGAGTCTGTTTGTGTGACCCTTTCCCCTTGTCCACCTCGCTCCCCCAGTCGTGACTAATGAGTGCCTGAAGGCCCTGGGGATTCGGGATGCTACCTGCGTCGTACACTACGGCTTCCCCAGCTCTCCCAAGCTGTTCGGGGCCCGGCTGTGCTGCATGTCCCAAAACTTTCAGAACCTCTCTGTCAAGGTACCCTGGACCGTGCTTGAGCCAAACTGGGACATGACTTACCGATTAAAGCCACCTTCTGTTCTGCTTATTTTTTTTTTATGTGGATGGGTTCCCCTTGTCTTTTGAGCTGACAGGGGAATCGAATAATCTTGAGCGTTCTTCACACACCATACGCTTGTACATACAATGGAAGGTGTCTCGTCTGTGGCCTGTTATTTTCTTACCGTATCAGGGATTAAAGAGTTAATTAATGACGTTAATCGCTGTGTCAGCGGTGCCGGTGGGCGTGTCCTCGCTGCGTTGACTGACAGGCCCCCTCCCCTGGTCTGCGGCAGGACTGCGAGAAGCCGTCGCGCGCGGCCAAGTCGGTGCTGCTGCTGTCGGAGCGGGACGCCGGGCACGTGGTCGGGGTGCTGCGCTACCTGGAGCGCGCGGACGCGGCGCTGCCCCCGGAGCTCCTGCACTTCGCCCAGGGCGTCCTGCGCGCCAAGGAGGGCCAGAAGGGCGGCCGGCCCCTCTGCGGCTACCTGAAGAGCTTCGGCTTCTGCAGGTGTGGGGCGGTCTGGGGCTGTTGCTGGGCGGTCTGGGGCGGCTGCTGGGTGGCTGCTGGGCGGTCTGGGGCGGTCTGGGGCTGCTGCTGGGCGGCTGCTGGGCGGTCTGGGGCTGCTGCTGGGCGGCTGCTGGGCAGTCTGGGGCGGTCTGGGGCTGCTGCTGGGCGGTCTGGGGCGGTCTGGGGCTGCTGCTGGGCTTCTGAAGGTGTGGGGCGGCTGCTGGGGCTGCCTGAGTCATCTGTGTCTGTGGAAATGTGAAGAGCAGCATTTGGTGGATCGTCAGGGAGTGGGCACCGATGGCTCGCATTAATTTCTGCTTCTAATACGCAGATTTTTTTTCTTCTTTTTTTTGGATGTGTAGAAAACAGTGTAACAGATAGAACGAATTGAATGTGTGTGTGGCATGATATCATCCAGATATCCAGACATGTAGCCAAATGAAATTGCAATTTCAGAGTACTACTTCAACTTCTGGTTGACACAGCTGTTAAGTATAGCACTTCCAGCCTTACAAATTCCAGTCTCCCCATTGACATACATGGACAATCAAAATGGCATCTGACATCTGCTGGAAGAGATTCTGGTGTGTAGACACAGTACACCCCAATGAAGCTTTTTTCTCCCTGCTCTGTTCCAGGGATAGCAGAGTGTGTCCCGATCGACACCTCATCGACCCCAAGCAAGACGCCCCTCAGCACCCCGACTCTGGGAACGCAGTGGTGAGATGACCCCCAAACTCGCACACAGCACAGTGCCTGTCGTCATGGTGCATCTTACGATTTTAAATCGTTTGAGCTCGTCTCACTTAGAAGCTGTAGGATGTTGTAGCCTTTGCTTCACTTACCGCTCGCAGACATGTGTAATTACAGTGGGAAAGCCCAAACCCGCACTCTGTCACCTCCTGGTTAAAAGACCCGGTGTGCTGAAATGCACTTTGAGGCTCGACTGACAGTTTGTACAAGGGCTGGCACCCCTTACTGTTTATGTAGAGACTCGCACCTTCCTGGAGAAAGGAAGAAAGGAAGAGAGACTGTTTGTCATTTGTTCTGCCTGTCCTTCCTGTGATGAAAGGAACAAAGAAAAAAAAAACAAGCACATCGGAATACTGTAGTGACTGTTGCTTTGATGTATTTCTGTCTCCCAAGAACAAAAGAAAAGACGCTTTGGTTGGGATGTTTTCATTTGATGTTTTAATTTGTTACACATGCTTTTCAAGCTTCATGTTGCATTTTTATTCCAATGATCTGTGTTCACAGGTTCTACCCCTGTACATAAAGAATGCCTCCTGTTACTATGGACGCATAGTGAGCAGGAAAGAGGGCTCTTATGAAAGTCTTGCGGCAGAGATGATGGAATATTACGCCAGCGAGAAGTTCAATGCCAAGGACGTGGTAGAGGGAGGGATCTATGGAATCCAGGAGGAGGGGGTCTATCACAGGTATGTGATATCAGCAGCGGATGAACTACCAGAATTTTTGGGTCTTCTCTGCCGTAGCTTCAGTTGATTCTGTTGGCAAATCACTGCAAATTTCATTTATTTATACTTTCAGCTAGACTTTAAACTTTATTATTCCCAAAGGGATTTTTTAGTGCTAGTCAATAGACATGTGTAACACAATAATGACATTATGAAAATGTCATTGCCAGAAAATTCTAACGTTCTGATTACCATGAGAACTTGACTGCTTTAGCAAGCCTGTATCGGTCTTCAGTTCAGTTATTGCTTGAACTGTCTCAGTGTTACAATCTCTGTGTAATTCAAGTAATTTATCCTGGCAGTGGAATAGATGCTTTTTTTTGTTCTACTTTCAAATCTTGCATATTAAAACAGCCACACCGTGACATGCTCAGTGTAAAATCACTCTAACAGGGTTGTTTTAACCTTTGCTATGCACAAAGGCCACAGAAATGGTGATAAAGAGGTCAAGAGACACAAATGAAGCAGGTTACAATAAAATCACTCTGTAAAATCACGAAATCTGTGTCATTCATTAAGAAGTAGAATATATCACCCACTCAATAACACGTACATTCAAATGTTCCATTCAGTGTCAGAGGCTTACATGTGGGAATGCTGTAAAGATAATTTTCTAATGCTTTCCTAATGCTTGGAGAGCAGTTACTCACGGTCTCATCCTGGCGCTCACCGTGTCCTGACAGGGTCCAGGTGCTCGTTGCCCCGGACCGCGGGGAGCGTCTCTTCTGCAGCGTTAGAGTGCACTTCCTGGACGAGGGGCGCGAGCAGGAAGTGAAGGCCCACCAGCTGCTGGCGCTGCCCAGCCGACTGCACAGCCTGCCGCCGCAGGCCGTCGAGATCATCGTGTGCCGCGCCAAACCCATCGACGGGGAGGTGGACTGGAACCCTAAGGTATCCCCCCCCACACCTGTTGCAACCCTTCCACTTAATTTTTAATTATGGAAAGTGCCCAACCCATCCCCTGTTACAGCCCCTCCACTGCACCTTTAACTAGGAAAAACATCCCCCCCCCCCCCCCCCATGCACTGTTAACTACAGAAGATGCCCCCCCCCCCTCCTCGTCCAGTTTCAGCCCCTCCACCCCTTCCTTTCCCTCCACTCTGAGAATAGCTCTCTTTGAAAGGTAGACATTGTCTGTGGGAGGCAGAACGCTCCGGATCCTTTGGCCTGATTGGCTGTGAACATCTCACCTTATCAGGTCAACAGGTGCATCAGCCAGAAGATCAAAGGAGTGGAGCATCACGCCAAAATTGTTCTGAGCCTGGGGAACACAGTCTGGGTGGATCCTATGGTAGGCTTTAACTGGTGGCTGTTTTGACCTTCAGTGAGATGTCGAGATGTTGCAGTAATGGAGTAGTATTGATATTGGCTTTATTATGAAATATTTTTTATGCCTTTTATTCTGTAGTGAAATAACTCACCGTTTTTTGTTATACACATGGAAACCAGGTCTTTGCACCCGGTTCCTGACAGGTGTTCAGTGCAGTCACATCCATATTGAGCTCATCCATAATGTAAAGTTAGGTTCTTGAGGTCACGTGATATTGATTCTAATGCTGTCGTTGCTTTTTTTTCGTCTTTCTTTGGTGGCGCGTAAAGGTGCGAATCACCCGTTTGCCAGGACTGAAGACCTCCATAAACGAGTACAACGTGCGCTCTGAGATCCTGGCCACCGGGATGGGTACCAGCAACCCCCAGCACCTGGAGCTCCTGAGAGCGCTGTGCCCGGACGCGGCCGTTTCCGCCGCTCCTGGGGAGCCCGCCCCCGCCGTGCAGTGAGTGAGAGAGAGGCCGAGGCCCCCAAAATATACACAGTCCCCTTAATCACGCCTTTAAAAAACAACGCTCTGTGTCCTCTGATGCCTGACTTTATTGAGTTGTCTTTTGTGCATGCGAGTGCGTTTCAATGCAGCTGTAATGGTAGATCATAACAAGGGCTTTATTATAGTGATCCAGAATGGATGTCGTGATAGTTTGTGACGCAGTGTGGTGTGTCATATGACAGGCCAGCGGCCCCTGCAGAAGCCCTGGAGGCCCGGCTGAGGAGCCCCGTGGAAGCCCTGGCCAACGGAATGGAGGCCTGCACAGACAGTCTGCAGTCAGGACGGGGGGAGCCGGGAGACCCCCCTGAGAGGGAGTCCGGAGTCCCTGCCCCTCCTCCAGAGAGCGGGCCTCAGGCCCCCTCGGGGGTCTCAGAGACCGGGGCCGGGCTGGGGTTGGGTCACAGCCTCAAGCTCTTCCCGGGTCTGGGTGCTTCTGTGCCGAACGGGCCCCGTGCCTTTTTAGGGGCCCTGGAGAGTAAGCTGGGGGCCCCTGCCGCCCCTCTGGAGAATGGGGTGCAGGAGAACGGATTAAACGGTGCAGGCTGTGGAGCGCCCCCTGTAGGCTGCCCAGCAGGGGAGGAGGAGGAGCTCCCACAGACCACACGGTACGCGCTACACACTTCCTCTCTTCACACTACGCATTTCCTGTCTTCTCACTACGCACTTCTTGTCTTCATACTATGCACTTCCTGTCTTCTCACAGGACAGGGGTTCACAAAGCCACTCAGTCTGCCTGCATTCATTTCTGTGGTTGTGAGCACTGGAAATACTCCCACTGTAAATATGCAAGCCTGTGTGTGTGTGTGTGTGTGTGTGTGTGTGTGTGTGTGTGTGTTTGTGTGTGTGTGTGTTTGTGTGTGAGAGTTCCTTTCTGTCATCAGTTTGACACCCACTGAGCCCATTTTGCAGTTAGCCCTGCCTGTCATGCAAATTAGCTTTAGTGTTGCTATTGTGAAACTTAGCCCAGGTTTTATTCTCATAAGAACACTGTAGGAACACTAAAGATGATGCATGTATTTAACAGTAAATATGAAGTATATTGATGAAGTATATATATATATTTATATATGTAGTTGCGCAATCATACATTTTTGGGCAACTTTTTGAAAACAGATCTTGTGTGAAAATGAATGGAATCTTGGTTCTGACCGCAGGTGGAGTTTGACTTGTAGGCATTGTAGTGGCTAGCCCTCCCTTACTCTCCGCCTGTGCGTCTGACGTCTGCAGTTTCTTCACGTTCCTCGTTCCTCTCATCCGCAGGTTCCACCCGCACATCAAGTGGTTCGAGAGGGACGACTCCGTCACCCTGAACATAAAGCTGCTCAACGCCACGGAGCAGAAGTGTGAATTCTTCTCTGACAGAGTGGTGTACAGGTGGTCTTTCCCTCTCTGTTCAGTAACACAGAAACTTCCCGGACACAGCACTGCCACATTTTATACATGTTATCAAAGGCCCCATTTCAGAACAGCAGAACTCGACCCACTTGGTTTTTAATGAAGCATAGTTATCTCCCTCTTTTGCTAAAAATGACTGTAAAACATGTGTGTATTTATGTGCTGCTTTGGAAAGGGGGGGGGGGGGTGCATGATGTATCCTTTTCTTTAACCGTCCTCGTTCTGTGCTGCGTTTGTCTCATCGTGCCTGAGAGGATCGGGAGAAACAGATTGCGCCCCTCTCTGACTCACAAGTGGCTCTGGGTGGAGAGGGAGAGGGAGAGTGAGAGTGGAATCAGCGCTGATGGGGGCTTTTTTTTTCGTCTGGCAGCGCCCGCCTTAATGACAGGCGTTACTATGCGGACCTGCGGCTGAGCGCTAGCATCGTAGCGGACGCGTCCTCCTGGGAGGCGGGGCGCGGCGAGCCGGTGCTGAGGCTGATCAAGCGGAGGCCCGGCGCCTGGAACGCGCTGCTGCGGCGGAGGGTGAGTCACCCCCGGGCTCCCGCCGTTCCCGTGGCGATCGTCCAGGAAACGGGAGGCTCCCATCGGCCGGCTGTCAGACGGGTTCTTCGGTCACCGTGTAATGTGTAAGAAGGGCGCAGGGGTTGAATATTAAAAATGTATACGTTTGTAATGTAAATTAAGTCCATGACGGATGAATATGAATAAGTGTATAAGTCAGATGCTTGTAAAAGCATTGAACTCGCCCAGATTTTATAAATAAATTTTGATGTTTTGTTAATCTTTCTTTTTTTTTTTTTACCTGATTTACATTTAAACAGTGCAGAGACATCACAGCTGTGTTAGTAGAAATTCTGATTATCTTCAGCATCATTCATCACAAAATGACCAAAGAAAGCGTAGCGAGGATCAGAATGATCTAGGCTCATCTGTAATGAGGGGTTAACCTTTGAACTCATTTTTCCCATAGAGCCCCTTCGTAACCTTTGATTTTGACCACTTTGAGGGCGATGAACCAGCGGTAGAGAACACAGCATCCGAAATGGGACGTTTTCCTGTTGGTGATAAAGGTGCGCTGCTGCCTTTTGCAGAATGCAAAAGGTCCGATTTGCGTGCGTCTCACCTTTTTGTTAAGGGTCTGTCGGTGCAAGGCCTGATGTTTTCGTTTTTATACCGATTGCGTGAAGACGCATGCGGCACAGACACTAATGCAGTTTGCTTTTTGATGTTGAGAGCCCCAATCACATAAATTCTACTTCTGTATGCAAAATGCAGGCTGTATCCCGCCTTGGTACGCGGTTTGTGAGATTGAGATTGAAGTGTCTATCAGCGAGTGCTTTGATCCAGTAGGTGGCAGCAGACGTGTCCACCTCTTCACGGTCTCCAAGGCGCTAATTTACATTTTATTTGAGTGCCGCAACCACTTGGGAATTCTTCAAGCTCACTTCTCTAACGGCTTCAGAAAGCCCACTGTTCTTGTTTTTACTCTTTGTCGTTCGTACAATATTACACCTAAAATGTGTAATAACTCGCTATTGAAGGTTCCAAAAATAAGTTTTATTATACCTTGCGTGTTTATTCAAAGTGCAATTTATGTAGGAAAGGTTTACTGCATTGTGGCATACGTGCCAAACAGAGAATCATTTTTAAACGTGTATAAGTGTGTGTCATTTTTCCTTTGTAGAGGAAATGTGTTTGGCCGTGTTAGGGAACTGTAGGTGACGCTCTCGTTCTGTGCGCAGGTCGCTGGTTTGTGGAGCACACTGGAGAAGAGGGGTGCTACGTGAGGTCAGACTCTGAAAGTGACAGTGACTGAACGAGTGGATGGCAGAACTTCACCTTTTCAGAAGCGTCTTCAAGCTTTGTTTCTTTTTTTGTTTTTTTATGATTCTGTCAATGTCAAGGCCTCAGCCTTTCATTCACAATGACATGTGCTACATGCCTTTATGAATGCTAGAGATCAGGGGTTTACGAGTCATTAGGAGAGCCACTGTGTATGCTGCCTTTCATTCAAAGCATAACTGTAATAAGTTGTTAACTGTTATTGAGTTGACACTTAATGAAAGTACCCTCCAAAATTATTCACACTGACAATTTATTCAAGTGAAAAAGACTATTAACTGCTGAGATGGTGAGCAAATACTTTTTTCTTGATTTGGCTGTGTACTCCACTATTCTAAATTTGTAATCAAACTTTGGTTTCACCATGAGGAAATTGCAGCACTTCTTATACATACCCCCCCCCCCCAATTTCAGGTCACCATAACGTTTGGGATATGTTAACGTTATGTAATATTAAAGTAGTCATGTTTAGTACTTTGTTGCATATCCTTTGCATGTGACTGCTTGAAGTCTGTGACCCATGGACATCACCAGGTGCTGAGTATCTTCCCTGGTGATGCTCTGCCAGGCCTGTACTGCAGCCATGTGGAGGTCTGGAGATTTAGCCATTGCAACACTGATTTATTGTTGATTTTGAGGTATGCTTTGGGTCATTGTCTTGCTGAAAGTTGCAATTGCAGTCAAGTTTTGAGGATACCCGGATTTTGGCCAAAATATCTTTGTACTTGCTGGAGTTTATGATTCCATTGACTGTAAAGGGATATTTCACCCTTTCATAATATAAGAAATTTTGTGGAGCCTACTCCATTAACATAACATTATATAATGACGAGAACAGGACATGCTCGCCATTTTCCAATCGCTAAAGTGTGCTTAGTACTGGTTTTACCTATGAACTAGATAGTACCTAGCACCCTATCAAGCCTGGTTCTGAAAACCCCCAGAGTTTGTGGCTCTACTACGTGACCTAGCTAGCTATTCCACACATTGACTACTCTCTGAAAAAAATAGTTCCTCACTATGAAAATGCCATTGTATTTATGTAGCGTGAACACTAGCAACATCAGATGCTCCAGTTGACCGTGGTCAGCATCACCGTTCCTCCCGGTTGTCAGACTCCTAATTCCCTCCCGTTCATTTTCTGGACCTCGCCAAAATAGTTTTTAAAGCACAAACTATAACTGCAAAGGATAATACACTATATGACCAAAAGTATCTGGGCACCCCTTTGGTCTGGGGCTGTCTTTCATGGTTTGGGCTAGACCCCATAGTTCTGGTGAAGGCAGATCTTAATGCAACGGCAACCTAGACAATTCTGTGCTTACAGTTTGGGGAAGGCCCTTTCCTGTTTCAGCATGTCAGTGCCCCTGGGCACACAGCAAGGTCCATATAGAAATGGTTTTGATGAGATTGGTGGGGAACTTGACTAGCCTGCACAGAGCCCTGACCTCAACCACATCCAACACCTTTGGCATCAATTGGAAATCCAACTGCGAGCCAGGCCAAAACGCCAATCACTGCTTGACCTCACTATTGCTCTTCCTGCGGAATGGAAGCAAATGGAAGCAAAACAAACAGATACATTTTGACCTTAGTCATTATGGATCTATTATCTTCCGAAGTTAGCGTGTGCTTTAAAACGGTTCATTTTGATGAGGTCCTGAAAATGAATGGGAGTGAATTGGGAGTCTGACAGCCAGGAGGAACGGCAATGCTGACAACAGTCAACAGAAGCAGCTGATGCTGCCAGTGTTCACGCTAAGCAAATACAATGGGGTAGGCTCCACAAAATTACTGGTGTTATAAATGGGTGAAATATCCCATTAACAAGGGCCTCATGTCCAATAGATGCAAAACAACTCTCCCACCATATTTGGCTATAGTTCTGACAAAAGTGCCCTCCTTCCATTGCGAAGTTCACTACTGTGTGTGCAGGGCTAAATAGTTCAGTTTTGGTCTGTACTGACGGACTGACAAGACACCCGGATCCAAATTCCAATGCAGTTTGGTGAACTCCGGAAACTTATTTTTGTTAATTGGCTTTTTTTGGCAACACTTCCAAAAAGGAATCTTACAGTAGGTTGGGATATATCTTCTGTGACCCTTAAATTTTTCATTGCTTCCAAAGAATCTTCCTCGGTATGCGTGGGGGTAAAATGCACTACCGTGTGTCCCAGAGGTTTTAAACCTCTTAGTTACTGACCCAGTAGTGGAAAGTGATGTCCTTACATTGCATTTTGGCATTCAGCACACACTGCCATGCGGAGTGACTTTGACAGATTACATTTTGCTATGGAGCAGGAAACCGTGGAAGGTCTCTTTTTGTGCTGTTTTTTTGTTGCATCCAATATCTCGCTCAGTTACGGTTGTTGAACACGTGTTGTTTTTTTTTTTTTTCTTCATCATTTTTTCCCTTAATCTTAAAATGCAGGTTTGGTTTATTGTTTGCTTTGTCTGAATTCCTCCTTATTTACGAAATGGTTTGTTTTAGTGGCAGTGCATCCACACTTTCACCAGTTAGGAGCATACTGATTCACCTCAGTCTTTACTTTGATCACTTGGGTTTTTCTGTTTTATTTTTGGCCTCTTTACATAATTGTTTACAATTTAGCATAATTTGGGACTTTTATACTTCGTGGCATGATTATCTTTTTCTGACAGTGTGTTCAGATCCCCCAAAACCTGAAAAACATCATTCATAAAAATGAACAGGTTGTTAAAATTCTGGAATTGCAATTGTGGTTGGAACAAAAACCATCTTACACAGGGGATGGCCCCAGGACCAAACCACTGGCTTAGGGTCCCACAGTTCATCACTTTCTTTTAATCAGTCAGAACTAATTCTTTCATTTCATGCAAGGTGCTTTATGGCCAACGATACCAACAAGGTACAAGTTTTTGATTTGATTATAAGCTGACAGGTGAAATCTGTGAGGCCCTATTTGTCCTATTTTGAGTGTGCACACAGTCCTTGAAACTAAACCATTTGTGGGAAATTAAGGGTTTTAAGATGAAGCAAATCCCAGCAAGCCAATGTTAAAAGTTCCTACGTAATCGCTTTTTTATTGTAAATGTTCATATACTTTCTTTTTCCAAGTGTATGAACAGGAAAATTTCCTTTTGATTTAAAGTATGCCACTTCTAAACTTCCTTAGTTTTGCATGGATATCCGCTTGAAGTTTACGTTGAAGGGAATTTATGTTAAATTGTGTAACCACCTAAACAGGTTTGGCCTAAACACTTAGTTTTAGGGAATTATTGGTACAGTTGGCTGTGATGTACACTCGCAGGCCACTTTATTAGGTACACCTCACTAGTACCGGGTTGGCTGCTGTAGCCCATCTGCTTCGAGGTGTGATGTGAGATGCTCTTCTGCATACTTTGGTTGTAACGAGTGGTTATTTGAGTTACTGTTGCCTTTCTATCAGCTCGAACCAGTCTGGCCATTCTCCTCTGACCTCTGCCATCAACAAGGCATTTTCGCCCAGAGAACTGCCGCTCACTGGATATTTTCTCTTTTTCGGACCATTCTCTGTAAACCCTAGTGATGGTTGTGCGTGAAAATCCCAGTAGATCAGCAGTTTCTGAAATACTCAAACCAGCCTGTCTGGCACCAACAACCATGCCACGTTCAAAGTCACTTAAATCACCTTTCTTCCTGATTCTGTTGCTTGGGTTGAACTTCAGCAGATCGTCTTGACCATGTCTATATGCCTAAATGCATTGAGTTGCTGCCACATGATTGGCTGATATTTGTGTTAACGTGCAGTTGAACATGTGTACCTAATAATGTGGCCGGTGAGTGTACATACTCATTCATTTACGAATGCTGCATCAAAGTTGGATATTTGGAAGTTGGATATTATATTTTTTTTAATGAATACTTTGATGTAGCATTTTGTTTTGATTTGTTGGTTTTCTTTTGTTGTATGTACATGGAATATGAACATTAAAATGATAAATACACTTAAAGACATAAAAAATAGTAGCGTAATCCATATTTTGTATACAGCCATTTTTGAAGAATGTGTTTGCAACTGCTGATTCTGCATTCATTTACAGTGTAAGTTATGTTGGATTCTTAACACCTGCTTGTAGACCCTTTAAAAGAACAAAAACCTATTTCAGCCTACCAAGCAGAGGCAGATCCAGAAATGATTAGGTTTCTATTTAGGAAAGCAGGTGTCCAACATACAGTCAAGCTTCCTCCTTTTTGTGATGTGATGACTAATGAGGATCATAAGGGATTATGCGTATATGAGTCTGTATGTGGTGACGTGAGTGCGCATGAATTACGCGAACACGCCGTGTTTTTTGTGGACCCTGGGGATTTCTGCAGTGGAATACAAATGGCAACGCGGTTAGTCATGTGAATCTACCTGCGCCTCAGGGACTCTGGCCCACGAGCTGGATGTGTTCTAACGTCTCTCCTATTCTACTGCTATACCCCCCCCCCCCCCCCCCCCATTCGACTGCTCCTCTGTGAAAAAACTGGTCTTTTCCGCCGAGGATGTGGGTGGTTGCCATGGCGATGAGGTTGAAACATATTACCTGTGATGCGCCACTCACGGTGATACTGATATGTAGGTTCTATTCACGTCCCTGGGCAGGAATGTGATGGCTGATATCGCCGTGATTCATACATGCTTCTGCATTCTGTACAGGGACAGATTGTCATCACAAATAGGGCCGTCTTTATCGTTTAACAGATGCATGCAGTGCAATATGCACCGCGTAGATGGCAGTTACATGAAATCAGTAAATTTTTAGAACAAAAAAAAAAGAAGGTATCGTTGGTTTTTAATTAATTTAATATGATTTAATACAGAGTTCAGTGGGTCCACGGGGACATGGGGAAGATGGTTAAAGGGAAAATTAAATGACAATGTAGATGAATGTGTGGAGCTCAGATGCACCACAATGAAAGTAATATTGGATATTTAAAAAAGCTTTGTGCTACTTTGCAAGTAGGCATGCTGCCATATTTGTTTTTGGCAATGCTTATGTCACATGAATGGTTGACTGGGAAATAGGAAATTCCCAATAAAATGGTATGACGTTATTCATTATTTGTCAGGCATAATCGTAATCGAGGTATAGGCTACTTTCAGGTGTTTTTTTTCTCTTTTTATTTGGCAACGTGCTGTGTTATTGTTTGGTATCTGCGTTTTTTACGATACTGCTGTGGAGGAGGTGGTTTGTAATGAATTGCTTTTTGGCTTACTGAAAGGTTGTGGTTTGCAGCTAAGAGGTATACTAATGTTTGGGTAATGCTTTAGGGAGAGGAATTCATGTATTTGTAGTGCTCAAGTTGGGGTTTGTGTTGCTTTGTAACTACTGGGCCTCATATGCGTAGTCTGGTACTATATATGGAAGACTAGATGAGGTACTGACAGTCCAGAGGTAGCATTATGAGATCCTGCTAATTTTCCGTATCAGGAAAACATACTCGGGGGACCTGGTAGATAAGTTGTAGTCATTATATCATGTGGTACTTCTGAGTTTATCAGAAGCTTAAATTCGCCCTTTAATCGAAGTTAAACCGCTCACTCTCCTGCCTGGCTAGCGCATCTTTGTGTCCTTACCCTGTGGCGGATAGTGGCAGCGGTCGGTTCACGGGCTGGCCTGTCCGTCTCTCCTGCACTACCCACTGAAATCAAAGACCGATGGCACAGCGTCTGGCTTCAGTTGGTTTGTTGTCTGACCAACAAATAGTCAGAGTTCATCAAAGCCCTCCTCTCCTCTCCGCCATGTAATCTGGCCCATCAGACCGCCCCCCCCCCCCCCTTGTCCCACAGGCAGACTCTGCCTTTTTTGAGCAGCTAGCCAGCGGTATAGTGCCTGTGGTCTCCTCAGGGGCAGTGAATGAAAATGAGTTTACTGCTTTCTTTGGTGCAGTGATAATACTCACTAGAGCATCTCTGGGCTTTTTGTTTTGTTTTTTCCTCTCGATCCGTTGAACTCCTCGAACATCAGCAGTCCAGTAAAAGCACCGTACTTAACTTTCTCATTCCGTGACAACCCATTCACGTGACCTCAAGACCTAGCTTGTTCCAAGATGGCTGCACCATAGAGGCAAAAAGTGAGCTGCTCTATGATGTTAGTGAATCTGGATGAGGTTGAGAAACTTGATTCTTCTTCTTCTCGCATCTAAAGTTCATTATTACACCTTACCTGTGTATCTTCTTCCCTCTTAGCATCCCGTGTTTTCCATTTCTAAGTAATTAAGACCTCCAGGCAGTGTTGAGGCTGAGGTGGCCACAGTGAATACTGCAGTCCCAGAATGAGTCAGATGGTGAATTCATTAAAGATTGTGTCAGGCAGAGGACTGAGAGAGACCTAGTATATCCCTCCAGTCCCGTTTCTCAGTCTCTGCCAGATTTCAGTGTTCCAAATACAAGCAGAAAATGACAACGCAGTGTCTCTCTGGCTTTTGCTGGCAGTGTGCAGTACAGAGAATAGAGATGTCCTCCTTAGCAGCTGTTCCTACCTTGTGCTCTAAATGATTCAAAAGGAGTTAACGGGTATGTGAGTGAGTGTGTGTGTGTGCGTGAGCGTTTGTGTGTGTGTGTGCATGCGTGCGACACAGAGAAAGTCAGTGTGCGTGTGTGTGTGTGCGTGCGTGTGTGTGTGAGCATGTCTGTGTGTGTGTATGCACGTGCGTGCGTGCGTGTGTGTGTATGCACGTGCGTGCGTGTGTGTGAGCGTGTCTGTGTGTATGCATGTGCGTGTGTGCGTTCGTGTGTGTGTGAGCGTGTCTGTGTGTGTATGCATGTGCGTGCGTGCGCGTGTGAGTGTGTCTGTGTGTGTATATGCATGTGCGTGCGTGCGTGCGTGTGAGCGTGTCTGTGTGTGTGTGTATGCACGTGCGTGTGTGTGAGCATGTCTGTGTGTGTGTATGCATGTACGTGCGTGTGGGCTCACAAACCTCTTCAGTGCCCTGTTTCTGTTTGAAGTCCTCCACCTTTAATCCTCAAGATCACTGCCTTGCTGCTTCCTTGCTTTTGCATTTAATAATGTCTATTCACTGCTCACACCTCGTTTTATTTAAAAATTCATTGTATGGCTCTTTTTATTTTAATTTTAATAAAGCCCTAAGTGGGATGCCATGCATTAATGCAGAAACGCTTGTTCGAAAGAACAGTTTGTGAGCAGCAGTACGTGAACGTGAGAACCTACGAACAGAACGCGGGGAGGGGGCTGGCTGTTCTCCGGGCTGGCGTCTGAGAGCTGCTGATTTCTGACGTGCAGAACCGTTCCCTTTCGCTGACGCCATATTGATTCTGCCCGTCGTTTTCGATTGCCGCAGATTTAACTAAGCTTAACCGCGGCGCAGATGTTCTATGTGTGACCGGTGACGGCAGCAGCATTGAGCGCGAGTCAGCCCCCGCCACCCCCCCCACCACGACTGAGCGGCTTTGAAAGATCCCTGTCAAAGAGCACTAATGCATTCACGTGTCCGTGCTGGAAGCAGAGAAAAAGCAGGCGGAGGGACATGGGGGTTTTCAACCTTTCCTGTGTGTCACTCTTGGGAGCGAGGGGCTGGTGTGATATAGTCTGACTGGATGTGTACCTGTGAGATGAATGTGTCAGGTGTGGCAGTTCTTCTGGGCCAAGTCATTGGAAATGGCTTGCTGCTCCGTATATGCATGTGGGTCTCCAACCTTTTTTTTTTTTTTTTTGGTTTGCTAAATTCTAGCAGTTGCTAGCTGTATATTATTAGATGGACATTCTAAAACAATTATGGAAGGGATTGTACGGATGATGAATGTATGCAAGGGTGTCACATTGAATTATACAGGGTGTGTCAGGGATTGTAGTTTCAGCACGAGACTGACTGATGACAGTGAACTGCAGACGTTTAAAGTGTGGTACAGCAGGGGGACATTAATACTCAAAGCTCAACTTTAGAAGTCTGAAAATTGCCAGAGAAAATGGTAAAACCTTGAGTATATGTAATGACATTTATTTGAGTTTCCTTTTCATTTGGGGGGAGGCCTTGACAGACCACTCAGAGAAGGGTATCCGATCATTAAACAACCAGCTGGGTGGATTTTTATGGCCACAAAATGCAGCCAGGGATGAATTAATCAATCATACATAATTTAAAACCTACATAGGTGCAGAGATCCCAGTACACAGAGACGGAATGCACTGTAGAAGAGGACGGTTTTGGATTCTGAACATGTGAATTGGTGTGAAGACACATCACCAATTTTCTGATTGCACTTTGCAGCAAGCTACCAATTGCATTTAGTCACCTTTGCTTCAGCCATATCTTATAGGTGGCATGAGGGGTGAAAGTTACTCCACATAGACCATACTTTCAGACAGATCAACATTTCTGCTCTGCATGTCCCAGGTATATTTGAAGTGGCTCCATGTGAGCACTTAAGGCAAGGCAAAAAGCGATACATTGCCAATTGGTTGAAATCAGCTTTTCAGTGTCAAACCTTTTAAATGCATTGAACAGATTTTCCTCAGGTCACTTGAGTCTTTTGAAGGAGACGAGCCGATTGGCGTCCACCTGATAATCCACCTCATGACCCTTTGGCTCCTGTGCTTTGTGGTTGCCTTACTTGTCTCCTTCATAATCCTGTAATCGCACTTTCTCCTCTCTACATCTGCTTCCAGCCTGACGCTCGTTCTTGCACTCTTCCTACACAGGAAGCCACTTAAAACGTGGCGTCTATCTCTGAGTCATATTTGAATAGGATTTAAGACTAGAGCATAATCGCATTAAGAAGCAAAGCATTTTGAGGCCTCAGTCCTAAATGATGAACTTTTATTCAAAGGGGATATTGAGAGTGCAAACACAACACCGCCTGTGCAATATGCAAAAATACACCTTAAGAAGTAGAAATCTGCAGTGCTGCAATGCAGTGCTTCAGACAGCATCTGAAATAAAACTTTTTTCATGATTGTCTATGTATAAAGAGTACAGTTGTACATTAATTGAACTGCTAAATCTGCTATTACTGCTATGTTGTTTTGTGCACTGTCCCTTTTTAACAAAGTTAAATGGGTTCAATCATCAGAAGAATCGTTAAATTTACAACTATAAAAATGGACAAATTGTCCTGACGGACAAAAGTTCACAGTATGCATCTTTTCCTGCATCAAATTTCTGTACCCGTTAACGTCTGAAGCCTTGGGCCTCCAGGCCTAATGAATGCTTACGCTCTAGCAGCTGAAATAGTAATTACGTGTTTATTTTTTCATCCGGCAGTTAAACGCTGGGAACGACAACACGTAGGCTATGATTGCAGTAGCACATAGCCTATTTAGGCTTAGCCTACATTGTTCGCGTTATCAAAGGTTCAGGTTTGCTCAAAAACAAACTTAATGTTTTCATTTGTCATTATACATTTGTTTATTTGTATAATAAATATAATTCATTGTATATACACTATGAACACAGTCATAAAAGTGTGGGCTATATTGTGTACAAATCATCTGCATCTCATCCGTTCATGAGCACAAACGTGGTGTACAACTTCCATATCAATACTATGCACGCAGTCATATTTGCGAGGACACATCCCGGCGTAAACAGTTACTGTAATACTTGTAAAATGTCAAGTTTGTCATAAAAAAAAAATCTGAGAATAATTTGGTCTGTAACATTCGTAAATATGTGTTAGTTATGGATAACAGCTGTGACATAACTAATTTCAAGTTCGTACAGTGACAAAGAAATGCATCACAATGCATGACAATTATTTCCTTTTTGATAGGCTACCCCTAACAAAGAAGGTAAACTAGCAAGTGAGAACACTAATTTTCCACTTGCACAGGACCACGTGTTAAGATGAACCAGCGCTAACGTAGTCTATATCGAATTATCTGGGATTTTGTACAAAGAGCATGTAGCCTATTTGGTCTAACCCCTTTCAGGATTGTGCACTATTTACTTTGTTTTAACCATTAACAGCGGTCCCTCACAACACTTTTATTTCATAATGGCATCACTTTGACACACAATATTACACTACAAATGCAATACTACCTGCATGAAAGTTGATGACATTCTGTACATGCGAGGCATGGTATGCTTGCTTGTTCTCTCGGCTTTCTAGTCTCCGCTAGTTCTGAACAAATGTATTTTACAATTATCCTTAAATCCAAAGAAACCCGACACAGGTGCGCTGATTCCGATAACACCCAAGGACTTGTCGCAAGAGGGTTGCTTTTTCATTTTTCTTGTTCTTCACAAAATTGATCTCTTGAGATCATCAATTTACTACTGGTGTCCCACCAGGACGAACTTCACATAGCTCGTGTGTTTATATAGTTCAAGAAAGGTTAATCACGCAATATGCTAGGATGCCCGCGATGAGCACGATAACTGTGAAAATGATCCCTGCGAAAACTTTCATGAGGCCAGGCTCACCGTCAACATCTTTGGGCTCCTCCTCGCAAATGGAAATTACCCCAACGGACGAATTTCCAACGCTAACTGTTGACTTCAACTCAGCTCCTGCCTCCTGCTTGGCTTCTACTGCCCACGGTGCGACCTGGACTTTCATCTCCATTTCCTCCATCATCTGGCCAACCTGGGTGATCTCGGTTTGCAGCTCCTTCAGATCCGCGGTGTCGATGTTGCTATCCGCCTCGTACTTCATATTCTGTACGCTCATGGCTCTGGCGGCTACGGTGGTGGTACTGCCAGTCATCCCCGTCTGTATAAGGTGTCTCGTGGGAACCTTTAATGGGAAATCCTGACCGATTTCCAAAGACCTTTTCATGTCTACATCCAACAGCTCCATGCTGCTTGAGAACAACACCCATAGCCGCTCGTATTCGGTTCGGTCGTCTTTGCTTATCGTCTTGTCTTTCAGCAGAGCCGTCAGTTTCGTCCTGTTAGCCGTGGCCAGTTCCTGGGCTTTTTTGCGAGTCTTCTTCAGCTCTTCCCGCAGATTCTGCGAATCCGAGGTGCTCCCGAGAGTAATGACCAGATGTCTATAGCAGGCGGTTACTTTGTTAAGAGCATCCAGCATCGTTTTGCATTCCTCTTTCCCCATGTTTAACCAAAATGCGTATCTTCCTTCTGCCAAAGATGGAAAGATAGTAAAACGAAACGCAAGAGAAATAAAACAACCAGATGTCTTATAAAATAGCAGTGTTACTAGACTGGTTTAGATTCCACGGAAAGAAAGCAGCCATTTAGATTCACCCAACGATCTAGCCATAGCAAATTCCTTTCCATCCGTGTTGCCTGTATGTTTAGCAGACAGCACCCAGGCTTTGAAGTAAAAAAAAAAATCCCAGTGATCGGCTTTATTTGTAGCTTTCGTAGTCGAGGTTACCAGTGTCCGTTCAACCGTTCAAGCAAATAAATGAAACCCAATATAGATCAGATTAGATCTGCAGTCGTAGAAAATGTTTAGTTGTTTACATTTACTTTAGCTCTCTACGTGCAGATGTAGTAACAGGTGTTTTCAGCAATCTATTCCAAACTCGGCTGACTAGAAACTCTAAATGGCATGTTAGCTAGGTAGCTAGCTCGGTAGTCTAGGTTCACGGAAGTTAAAAGCAAAAAATCTTTTTAATCTCGAAAATGAGTCCAATTCTGAAACATAAAGATGTGTTCTCTCCACCGTTTATAGACAAACAGAATTTGTTAGCCGCTATCTGTTGAACAAATAACACCTGAGAGATGGGAATGATGCTGCCATCTACCTCGAAAATTTCCAGCAAGGGAGCTGTCCACTTCAGCAGCATCACTGTCGGGGTTTAAATACCTCAAAGCGCCCTGAGCTGTCACATGCACGCGTAACAGGAAAGAACCAATCAGCGACAAGCTGAAATGTTACCTTTGATGTTGCGAGGACCCGGAGTAACGCAACTCTGATTGGTTTGTCTCATTCCCTCAGACTCATATTTTAAACACTATTGGTTAAACGTACTTCAATCACAAACGAAGCAGTTCTTTTGAAATCAAGTTAGACTGACCTGTAGTGCTGACGGAGGATTAGGGATAGCGTTTGTTTGAGTTCAGTTTGGAAGTGGAAATTTTGCAATGACTACCTGGCGTGTATAGCAAAATAGGTAAGTCAATCTGTAACAGGTTACTCTGTATTAAAAATGTTATAGTTTTGTTCTGTTCATTTGAGCTACTGTTTTGCCAGTTCGAGCGGTAACGTTTGCTGTAGGCAAGCTGACAGGCTGGCCAATAACAACTTGTCGCCTGCTGGCTAACAGTTAGCAAGCTAGTAGTCTAGTGGTTCTACTGACTCCACTGTGTCCGCCCTAGCTATCACATGTTAGCGGCTGTTACAAATTTATATCGTTTGAATTAAAATGCGTGCTGTCGTACTTAAGTAACGAACCAGTTAGCTACCAGTTGAAAACTAAAGATCATTGCTATTGGTACTTGATGTGGTTTTACGACTGGTGTCCTCCTAGCTAGTCTAGCTAATGTCAACTTAGCAGCTGTTTTCCGGATAGCGGTGACGGATGTGTTGTCATATTAGTTTGCAAGATATAGTTTGCTGGCTGACTAGCTTTCTGTAAAATAATCACGTACAGCGTGGGTGTCTTTGGCTTAACGGTAATATAAAAGGAGGAGTAGGGCGGTTTTCTATGCGAATAGCTAATGTTAGCTAGATTTTCCGTGAAAAATAGTCTAAAACAATGGCAGTGCAAAATGCAAAGCAAACAGTAGTCCATATTCCGATTTGAGCATTGGTACGCTATCTAGCAAAATGGTGCAACTGAAATCTGCATAAAGCGAGCCTTTGTGATCCTTAAGATGCCGTATCTAAGGTTAACTAGCTATGAAATTATTCGTGAACTCCAGTCACACAGGCAAGAGCAATGAGCTCAGATCGACTGTGGTTAAAAGCACGTTCATTATCTGCCACGTAGTTGCTAGTTGGTTGATTCGTTCATTTCCATCAACTGATGATTTAAACTTTTGGTGTTATTCATGCACAAATTGAGAATAGGACAGTCGTTTAATTTATTTGCAGCCCCTGTCAAGTAAACCTGTTGCATGTCGAAAACAGGCTTAATGCTACATCCATTGCTTTGCCGAAAATATGTTAGTACAGTTCAGTCCCTTTAAAGTTTTAGAATCAAGCTATCCGACATGAATTGATTAAATTGAGCTGTGATGCCTCTAAACATATCGATTTTTGTGAACTTTTGTAGTCCGAAATATTGTGACGTTTACATAAAAATATCAGTGTTCAGGTTGTAATGGTCTGGTTTCCTCTAAATTGGTTTTGAAATTGTTTGAAAATACCTTTCTTTGCTGTTCAAATGTCCGTTGATGAATCCCCGTCTATTCAAGGGCATCTTTTCCCTTGTATTACTGGAAAAGTTGGGGGAAAAATCTTGTGTAACAGGCGCGAATCCGCAATAGCTGCGACCGCACACGCGTATGCATCCATGTGTGCATGCATCCACGCACACACCCTCACACAAACACGTTACCTCTTCTTTGGCTCATGACCAACCTTTCCTCAAAATCTTGTGCAAATCTGTGAATCCATTCGGGCACCTTTTTGGGATAGGCCACGCCCATCGCCACGCCCCCTCTTGGTCAGTCGGCCTGAAAGTTACTCAGCTCTACCTTCAGTAATGACCAACCTCCATGCCAAAATTTCAGCCACCTGGGGCGAAAACTGTGGCCGCTACGGGATGGGACACTTTTGTGGACCGACCGACCTACAGACAAAGCTATAGAGCTGCGGTCGCAGCTAAAAAGTTTATGGGAATTTCCTGCCTGATCACGTGATGCTTAGTCTGACGTGGTCACTTAGGCGGCAATAAACTTGATCAACACGGAGGTGACTGTATGTTCCATTGAACCATCCCCGGCTTCTTATAGCCTCACATGAGATGGTGAAGCAGTATTTGCTTTCGAAAAACTCATTTAATCAGTTATTAGATTATTCTTCAGTACATGATAGCCCTTTGAGAAAGCCCACCCATGTGAGCTAGCAGGCACAGACCTTTCAGCCCTTAATGACTTGTGTGAGTGCGTAATGGGGGATGAATGAGATTTCATGCATGTATTCAGCCCCTTTGCAAAAAGATTTGTAGTGAATGCAGGGACATTCGGTTCTACTTGCTGATGCTTATTTGTCTTGCTAGTAGCTGCAGTGTGTGATGGAAACCGCAGCTGTGAAAAAAGATCAATGTAGAGTATAATCACCATGGAAACCTGTCTGAATCACAATGTGGATGAGTCTGAATGTGCCTGATGAAAGTATGAGAGATTAGTCTGACACCTGACTCCCCTCTCCCATTGCAACTGGGTGGAAAAACTAGGCACTTGAATATGTCTGTGAGTGCCTCATAGAACTGCTGTATTTTGGCTATGGTGATGCAACTCATTGTGGAAATGTTTAAACTAAAACCTCTTTTAAGTATTTAATTAAAATATCAAGCCAAAGGTCATTATTTAATGTTATTAATTTACTCAGCCCTGCAATGTTTGCTCAGGTATTCTACAGCATAACATCTTTGGACTTATTGGAGCTGTTTAGCCTTGGTGCCTTGGTCAGGGATTCAATTAGATATTGGATTTAAATCCGTAAGCCTCTGGCCATAATCACAGAGCCCTGATGCCTATTCAGAAAAATATTGCTGGTGAGTTAGGTTTAGATTTAAGTTGGATTTGGTTTGATATATTAAATTTGGTAAGCATATAGCCTAGCTGCAGTCTTGATTTACTGAGGTATAGTGCTGCAGCAACCAGTAATGCAGCTGAAATGTTCTATTACAAATGAAAAGACACATCCTGAGTGCATTTAGTAAATGCTTTTAAGGGCTAGCAGGAGTGGACCATTACATTGTTTTTGAAAGACACAGCTTATTGATTTAGAAATTAAGATTGTGTTGTATGGTACTGTCCATTTAAACGAAACAACATTATAAATTTATATCGGCTACATTTTGATGGTATGGCTAGCTCTTGTCGACCACTGCCCTGTGATTGCAATAATTTTGATTGACAACTGAACATGTGTACTTATTCTGCTGCACTCTCGCTACCACATTTGTGAACATTCTGCAAGTGGACAAATCAGCGAAGACGAATCAGAGAGCCAGACTGGACAGCCCAGTGCTGATTGCACGCTGCTGATTGGTCGTGGGGTCTTTGACAGCGGTGGGGACCTGAAGCCAGCGTGAAGGCGGGGCTTCGCCAGGTGTACGCTGGCCGGTCAGGTCTGCGGCAGCCTCCGCTCTTTGAAGCGACGTGAGAAATCGTGTTCCTGTTCTAACTATAGACCCCCGGTTTTGTTCAACCTTTCACACAGCCCACCGCTCTTCGCTGACCTCACCTTTCACACAGCCCACCTCTCTGTCTGTGAACACAGAGAGGCCAGCGGTCGTGTCACAAGCTTCACGCTGGCTTCCTGTTTGAAGAAATGCTGCACTATCTACGACAGACACCCTGGGCTGGTGACAAAGATCCCTGAATTCCTATTTTATATTGTGAAAAGCATCTCATGATAACAAGGCTTTTCAAAAGGCATACTTCGGCTCAGTGTCTTCATATGATTGACACGGCTTACCGTGCCTACCTGAGGTTTATTGCAAATTGCAAAAAGCCTCCTCTCCCCACTGTGGCTTATGTACTCAGGTAGGTTGGCCTGTTCTTGCCTCCCTCAGGCTCACTCATTGGTGAATTTTTATATATATATGATATATTAGGCAATTCTTGGCCTACTCCTGTCTTACTCGTGTATTTTGTTATGCAGAAAAGTATTGGACCCCTTGTTTTATGCTCCTGGTGTTTTATGCTTCTGGTTCCCAATGATCAGAAAAGAGGCGTTTGTGTATTCTGCACCTTCTGCTGGGAATGTGCTGCAGAAGGACTTACAGACTAAAATTTACAGATTTAATCCCATTAAAATGTATTTAAATGCAAATTGGAAAAATAAATGAAGGCTGTCTCACTAGGCTGTCATTGTTTTAATTGGCCTTTTTACTCCTGTTTATTGGACAACTTGCCTTTCTACATTGTTGTGTTTTGATTATAGTCAACTGTTGTTTTAATGTTCTGTTTGTATGGCTGTGGTTTTATTTGTGCTGTTGCCTGTCTTGGCCAGATTTCTCTGGGAAAAGAGAAAAGACATTCTTAATCTCACTGAGATGATGGATGGATGGATGGAAAGATGGATGGATGATAGATGGATGATGGATGGATGGATGGATGGATGGATGGATGGATGGATGGATGGATAGATAGATAGATAGATAGACAAGAATGATGCGGTAAGCTAAATTTTAAATCTGTTCCTCTGCGTGGTTGGCTGTGCTGTTGCGGTTTGTGTGTCTGCACTGTTGTGCGTTCAGATGCGTCCAGGCCTAGTTTCTGTTCTCCAAACTGATTTGCATTGGCTCCGCCAGGCCGGGGTAGAAGGCATGTTGTCTGAGGCAGTAATAGATGGACACGTGTTCGATGCTGAAGTGTTTTTAGTGAAGCGACGGGGTATTTCAGGCACTTGTTGCTGGAGAGCTCAGGCTCATTTGCACTTCTTTGAACGAACGGAGTAATTGCGTCTGATAATGAGATATGAATATTTAGCCATTGAAGAGGAGTTGTAACGGGAGAGTGTTGCTGCTTTTTCTATTATTACACTGGTGCTATTCATAGGGACCGTGCAATCATTAGAGAAAATGTGATAAGTGCTTTAAATCATGCAAATCCATTAGTATAAACCCCGCCGCATTATTCAGAGCCAATAGGCAATGCTTTTCCATGTACAGTATAGTTTATTTACAAAAAGAAAATGCTTTTGCCTTGCCAGTCGGTACATTATGAGATCCTCCGTAGATGGTGAGAGTGAATATGAGCTGGACTAAATCCCGGCAGAAGCCATTTTATTAAAAAAGATCCCCAGTTTCAGCGGGCGAAGCTCTGCAGCCGTCCGGTGAGTTGTGTAACGGGCGGGAAAGTCAGAGGAGGTGACCGAGGATGGTGTGTGGAACACGGGAGTAGTTACGTAACGTGCGTTATTTATGATGAGGAGCGGAGCGTGAACCTGCGGACCTCCTGAATAATTGACTCGGCGCTGAAAGCGGGTTCGCCGTTGTGCGTCGTTGGCCGTGGCCTGCTGGCCAGCTGGGATAGAAGCAGGCCGCCGCTTCCCCCGGAATTTGGCCCGGGGGGGTCGATCACACCCCTGCGAGTCATGAGTGTGAGGTCTCTCCTCCACCCCACCCGGGGGTCACATGACGCATTCCTCAGGGTTTCGGTGGGGGAGCTGAGGATGTTGTGAGGGTTCTCTCCCAGTCCGGCGGCGTCGCTCCCTGCTCCGGGCGCCGGTCGAGCTCGTCCCTCTGCCCTGCGGTTGCCATGGCTGTGCTGTCCTTCCTCATCGGCCTTCTCGCCCTCCGCTGGCCTTCGAGGCTTTTCCGTAAGCAGCAGCAGCAGCAGCAGCGTGGGCAAGTGAGTGAACCGCTGATGGGGCTCTGTGCCTCTTCCTGCTGAAGCATCGCTGTGGACATGAGACTGTGTGTGTGTGTGTGTGTGTGTGTGTATATGCACTTGTGTGCATGTGTGTGTGCACTAATGCACGTTCATGATGGGAGAAACCTCGAGGTTCATTCTCCTTTTGGAAAAACTATTTGAAAACACAGTTAAGTGGTGTAATGTATTTATTAGTGACATTCCTCAGAACTTTTCTCATTTTTAAAAATGTTATGTGAAGACGAGCGCCATAGAAAAGAACGTTTCTCATCCTGCCAGCGCTGTGGTAAGGAGCTTCAGTAAGGAGCTTCAGAAAGGAGCTGTGGTGAGGAGCTCTGAGATTCAGCCCAGTGCTGAAGTAGGTCCTCATGGGGGAAGGACACAAGCTGTTATGGGCCTGCTGCTGCTGCCCGCTCTACGTGGAATAATGCTTCACTTACAGGCCTCTGAAAGGCAAAATAATCAATCTGTGAAAAATAATTGTCTTTGAAAAAATGGGGGGGAGGGAGAGAGACATAGAGAGAGACAGAGAGAGAGAGGACGCCTCTGACACAGTCCTGCTATAAGCCTTGTGAGGCCTTTATGCTCTGGTGAGCTTGAAATACGAGGCGTATTGAGCTTGAAAAAGCGATTAGGTACTGACCATTAAAACGTCAGTGCTGTGCGAAATGGTTTATGGATGGCTCTTTGACAGATCGTGACTGTGTTTGCGCATGTGTCGGCCTGTGTTTTTCTGTGAGGGTGAATGTGTGTGCGCGTGCGCGTGCGCCTGTGCCTGTGCGTGTGCGTGCGCGCGAACACACCGTCTGTGCTGCGTGTTTGCATGCAGTGACAGTAAACCTGCAGATGAGGCTTGTGCGTGTGTGCGTGCATGTGTGTGTCTGTGTAGCCTATATGTCTGCATGTGTGTGGGTGGGTGCGTGCGTGCATATGTGCGTGCACGTGTTTGGATGCAGTGACAGTGAACCTGCAGATGAGGCTTGTGCGTTTGTGCGTGTGTGCATGTGTGTGTCTGTGTCTGCGTGTGTGTGTGCGCGTACGTGCGTGCATATGTGCGTGCGCGTGTTTGTATGCAGTGACAGTGAACCTGCGGATGAGGCTCGTGCGTTGGTGTGTGCATGCGCGTGTGTGTGCGTGCGTGTGTGTGCGTGCGCGTGTGTGTGTGCGTTTATGTGTGTGCGTGCGTGTGTGTGCGTGCGTGCGTGTGCGTGCGTGCGTGCGTGCGTGCGCGTGTTTGGATGCGGTGACAGTGAACCTGCGGCTGAGGCTCGTGCGTTTGTGTGTGTGTGCATGCATGCGCGTGTGCGTGTGTGCGTGCGTGCGTGCGTGCGTGCGTGCGTGCGTGCGTGCGCGTATGTTTGTATGCAGTGACAGTGAACCTGCGGGTGAGGCTCGTGCGTTTGTTCGCCTGGCTCCCGCGGTGCTGAGCAGTGGAAAGCGGGCCGCGCACCGCCGCGCTTGTTTGATTGCTCTTTCTGCATTATTGAAGCGGATGGAACCTAATGACCCAGCACCTGAAGTGCTCTGCTAATGGGCTGCGGCTAACGGGAGGTCTCCGGTAAACCTCTGCTGCACAGCATCACCTGCTGTAGGCTTTTCCTGCCATCTGTGTTTCATTTGGCTGCGCTGTATCTCACAGCCTCGTGTCCTTTTCTGACATTGGGGGTTTTCTTATTCCAAACCACAGGTGCTCCAGAGATGGGGAGATACAGAGATAAAGGGTGAGATTGATTGGTGTTGTTGATCAGACCTGGGTCAAATACGTATTTGTTTTGGATTCAAATACTTTTCTGTGCTCTCTTGATCTTTCCTGGTGTAATTGAGCCTGCCAGTATGACCAGAAGGCGGGGATTGCACTTTTTGAGAGTATTTCATTGGTTCTGATACACCAGACAAGATCAGTAAAGCATAGAAAAGTATTTGAATCCAAAACAAATTTGCCATGTCTGGTATTGATATGACAAAATGATTTGTTGTAGCAAGTTTGAGCCAGCATTTTGCTCTTGTTCAGATGGCTGAAATTTCCTCCTCCAGTTGGAGGCACCACGTCATGATTCATCAAAAGAAGTAGCGGACTGTTGGTTTATTAGCAAACCACATTATGCAGTAGTTGGGCGAACTTATTGTGCTTCAAAGAATCAGTCTGGTCAGGGCCATTGTACCCTCGAAGATTATGAGACTGACAAGCTACACCAGCTACAGGCCGAAGCACTACCTAAATGATGAGCTCATCTTGTGCAGGAATCTCAGGCTATCCTTATATGTAGAGCCATAAAATGTATCTTGAAAAACAGTAGAAAGAAACTCATGGATAATGAGAAGAAAAAGACCATAGGACATTTTTAAAAGATAATGTGCTATTTCATCATGCCGGTTTCTGTGCAGATTTCTTAGTAAAACGAAGAAGCTTCTGTTATGTTCCATTTGAAAATTGCCAAACTTGGACCTGGCCGTGACTGTAATATCAGTGTGCTTATTAATTTTTGTCTCTTATAATTCAAATGTTGTCTCTAGGTTTAGAGACCAAGCAGAATTTTTTTTGTGCATTTTTGGATATTGATATGCCTGGCCTTTATCGGGATAGTTAGTTGCATTGTAACAAGCGCCCATCCAGTGATGTCACATCCACAGCTTTAGGCCTTGCCCTCATACGTTCATGATTGACAGGAGACAGTAGAGCAAGCTGGCTGAGCCACTGGCAGGTGAAAGGTCCATCTCATTTCCTTTTAAAAGTTCAAATGTCAGGAAGTTAAATCCAATCAGAGGCTGCTAAGGGGGCCAGTCAATGGTGCTGTGAAGAACTGCGGTCCAGGGAGATGCAGGCTGTTTTACCGTGCGTACGGTTTGCACAGAGTTCACTGGGCCCGGAGTGCTTCCCAGTGACCGTCTTCCTCTGGGACACGGAAAGGTCGCTTTCTCAGTCAACGATTGCACTCAGCGTGTCTGATCAGTCCTGACAGGGTGTCCTCGGGTGACCCGTCTCCTCTGGGCTTTGGGCCCATTCTGGACAGTTCCAGTTTATGAAGGGATTCCACAACAGTTCGTTATCTCCTGGCATACATCATATGGCATTTGATTTTATCAAACTCCAGGCAGTCTTTTTTTTTTTTTTTTTTTTGCAGTACCGTACTCTACAGAAGCCTGTGTAATGATGTCTCTTATTCCCCTGAGAATAACCGGGTTTGTACTCTTGGTTTAACGGATGTAAGGCTGGCTTCATCAAGTCACGGGTGTAGGAATTCCCGGTGGGATGACGATTAAATGGCGAATCCGCAGTGCTCGTGTGCGTTTACTCTGTTTGAAAGAGTGGGACAGAAAGAAAGAGAGAGGAGAGAGCGTGAGTGAAAGAGAAGAGAGAGAGAGAGAGAGAGAGAGGGCAGGGCATACCCATGCCCAGGAACATGTTCTGTTGTCTCTGCGACATCCCTCTGCTATGAAGGTATTTTCCCATTGCGCAAACAGACTCAAAGTGCTGCTTTGCTCTACGCCAGTACTGGGAAGCAGTCGGGGGGCTAAATATAGCACGTTTCTTGAGAAGTTGGGCCTGAAACACTTCTGAGCTCATCTGCTTGCTGTCCACAGCTTTTAATGCCGACCTTTCGACTGACTGATTGTCTCTGTTTCACACGCCGTTGTTCTGCACGGCCCTCAGTGCCCTGCTCTTGCATGACGCCCAATGGGCCTAAAGCATTTGGCTGGACGCACACGGGCACCCGTGGGCATCTGCTTTATTCCCTGTGCTCGGAACTGTAAAGCACAGGGAATCTTATGGTATCTTAATATTTTGGAAAGGTAAGCCCACTGTTCTCTGCGGTCAACCTGGCCTGAACACTCATTTCATCCGTTGACATGCATACAGGTTTGTTTTTGGAGGGAACGCTGATTTAATGTGATGTTTCAGTGCGTTTTGAAGGGCGTGTCCCAGTTCTTGGGCTGAAATGCTGCCGTAAACCGGCTATGCTAATTTCGCGTCTGGGGAAGTTAATTGGCTCAGCTGAGGAGCAGCTGGTTTGGGTAGCTGGGACTGTAACAAGGGCCCGCTTGTTTTCCATGGCTTGAAGGAAAACAACAGTCTGATCCGTGGCTCGCCTGAGCTGATGATGTCAGCAGTGTCTTTCCATCGCTGGTCCGAAGTGACTGGGAAGCGTGTCTATTGTAGCTTTTAAATGACAGCAAATGTTTCTAAATCGTCTGGTGATGAGGTCAGCTGCGACTATATAGACTGGTCCTTAGCACGGTGTTTGACCTCTGACCTTTCTCATCATTCAAATCTCTTTGTTGTGCTTGTGTTCACTGTTGCAGGAGCCAGAGTCCCTGTTCCATATGGCTGTGTATGATGAGAACATCCTGAAGAACCCTTTCTACCTGGCCTTGGAGAAGCAGCGGCCGGACCTATGCAGCAGAGTGGCGGAGCTCCACGGCATTGTGAGTGTCTCCCTGCGGCTGGGACCCCACCGCCATACACTGCTCAGTCACTCAGACACAAGGGTAGCTCTCACAGGGTGAGCAAACAGCACAAGAGCTAGAGATGTGCAGTGCCACCGACAAGGTCCATGGCTCAGGACCTGCGAGATGAAGAAAGGAGGGTTGGGTTTTTTTTAAAAGTTGCCGAAATAGAGACATTGAGAGGACATTTTCAATGTTCAATGTGCTGTTGAGGAACAAGGAGTCTGAAGGCCACTGCTGAGTGGACCAAGATCAGTGGGTGACCAGGCTCTAGGCCTGTAAATCCTGCAGTGTAGTGGAGGGGAGTGGAGCACAGGAATATGTCTCCCTTGCTCTTTGGTTTCCAGACGGCCAAACCAGCCCTCAGCAGCAACAGCACAAACCTGTTAAGCTGTTAGCCGTTTTTTAAATGGCCACCTTGCAGGCTTTAATGGGTAATGGGCATTGTAAATTGTAATGCGTTGGGGTCTGGGCCATGACCCATTGGAGCCTATATAACAGGGCGGGACAGCGTCGGGGGGGGGTGGGTATAGCGGTGGCCAGCAGGAGCCTTTCGACCTGTGCCCCCCCTCCCCCCCTGCTGGGCCTTGTTTACTCCCCCCCCCCCCCGTTGAAGGAGAGTACGGCCCACACTCTGTTCTTCAGCAGCGCATTAATGAGCTCCTGCATCTAACCTTTAAGACACAATGTGCCACTCCAGTCGCACTCCTCAGCCTAATTACAGCACCGCGTGGCTTCCTGGGTTTATCAAGGGCCATTTAAGTGTTCGCTCGTATGCACGCTCTTTTTTTTGTTTGGTTTCATTGTGCTTTTCCTTGTTTTCTTATTGCTTTGTGTTCTTTTGTGATGAAGCATAGCTACTGTCGCTGTTCTTGGTGAGTGGTTTGTTTTTTTGTTGTTTTCTGAAGTGGAACAGGCACAAACCTGGTTATTTGTTTATTTCAATGAAATTAGACCCTGGCCACTTGCATTGGTATCGTGGTGAAATTTCAGAACACATCCATGCACAGCTGTCTCACGTTGTGCACCAGACAGTAGATACATTGTCTGCAATTTCTACTTTCTCTTTTCAATAATGAAAAATGTTTTACCAGCAATTTACCACCTTGGATATCATCTGAAGGATTATGAGGGCCTGTCAGACAGTTGGATTAAAAATATATATATCATACGTTAAAAATTAAACTGGTAATACTTCTGCCCTGTGTGACAGCTTGGGCTTTAGGGAATTTTTTTCTCAGTGTTCTAAGCAAATAGGAAGCAAGGGAAGCCCAAGAGTTTGAGGACAGACAGGGCTGTTCCATGAAAACACACAGACGGTTCAGATCGAGGACAGACAAACTGTGCTGTAAACCTGCGGGTGGTTCAGATTCAGCACAGACAGGCTGTACCATAAAAAAAAACAAGCAGGTGGTTCAGATCCAGCACAGACAGGCTGTACCATAAAAAACAAGCAGGTGGTTCAGATTCAGCACAGACAGGCTGTACCATAAAAAAACAAGCAGGTGGTTCAGATCCAGGACAAACAGGCTGTACCATAAAAAACAAGCAGGTGGTTCAGATCCAGGACAGAACTGTTACCTGTGTTCACGTAATCCAGCTACTTTCAGACGCTCGCTTCTCGTTTTCTTGGCATGGCGGTTCAGCAGTCTGCAGTTTTCAGTTTTCAGTCCAGTGTTTTCATTGTGCGGTTTAATAGTGTGTCCCTTCTGCATTTCGAGAAGCCAAAAGAGCTCTAATTTAGGGAAGTGAAAGGACGTCTTTTTTTTTTTTGAGGGGATTTCCCTATCGAATATTTCTGACGGTTGCTTTTTGAAACTTCGCAGGGTGGGCGGGTGCTGTTCACATATTGTTGTCAAGTGTCTGAATGCGTGAAGAATCCAAACGGTGGTTAATTGTCATACGATACTATCAGATAATGATATTGTCTAATCTTTTAAATATTCCCTTAAAAAACGAGAGGTGTGCTTTATAATTGGAATGTGCTTTTTTTGCTCTAGAACATCATTTAAGAAGATGAACATGCTAGGGTTGATGTGAAAATCTTACTTAATTGACAGAGAAATGTGTGTCAGAGCAGTCTAATCAGTTTAAGTCAAAATCGCCAGAAATTCTGTTCTGTTTAATTGGTATTCAAAGCGTCTCGGTATATTTCAATTAATTTAAGTTCAGTAACAAGTTATTTTTTAAAATCACTCAATCTGAAACGAACCGTTACCTTTGCTCACGAGAGGGATGTCTCAGTTAAACGCTAGCCTTATAAGGAGTACATTTCCTCTCTGTTAGTCATATTTAAACTTGGAGTTAGTAATTTAGTTTGTCTGGCTCAGGGGGTTTTTGAAGCTTTGCTCTTTGGGATCCACAGTATGAGCGAGCGAAAAGCACCACCCTAAATTCAGACTGCTGACTCCCGCCTGGCTGAACCTCATGGTCCCCTCTTACCTCTCCTTCCCTCTGTACACACCTGCCCCCGAAGCCATGCCAATTTCCAATTTCATTTCTGTTCATCTTGATTCTATTCCACTGGACATTGGGCCTAATTCAGTTTTGCCCCGTTGCTGTCCTCAGCCTACAGTTGAGTGGTTAATCTGGTAAACGGCCTGCCTCTCCACCTCTCCCCCTCTCCCGCTCCCCAACTGCAGTTCAGATGGCTACCTGGCTCCATTCGCCCAGATCTGCCGCTCCACTTCCCCTCCCATGTCTGCCCATGTCCACCACAGTCACTTCAGCTCTGAAGCGTTATGTGGTTGAGGGAACACGTCTACCTCCATGGGAGTGTTTGTAATCATGGTGCACAAGTCTAAACCTGACCTGGACCATTGTTTGAATGTGGTTGACGCTGATTTTTGGGTTGTGCTCGAGGTCTCACGGTCCTCTATTGAAAGAGGACCTTTTCGTTCCTCCTCCTCCACGCTGACCTGCTCATCAGAAGCGGTATTAGCAGTCTGAATTAGCTGTATTAGCAGACCGCCAGTCTTACCCTCTCCAGTGTGAATCACTGCAGTAGCAGTCTGTTTCATATGCCTGTGATGCAGGAACTAACTGCGAAACCACTGTAAAATGATCTGCTTGAGAAAACAAGTTTGAAGTCCCCTTCATCTGTGTCGTCTCTGAATTCCCCACCAGAAAAAAGGTGTTTAGCTCTTCTCCAAATGGGATTTGTTATACTTCAGTAATGACAGCCTCTCTTGTTAGACTCAGGCAATAAAACAATCCTGTTGTTGTATGTAGTTTCTAGATGTTTTCAGTTGTTTCATTTGATTATGTGTCCCAAAAAATATTGTGGTGTTTTCCTACTTTTTTTTTTTACCCTTGAGGAAGCTGATGTATGAAATTAGTCAGTATGACCATTTCCTCCGTGTGACAGATTCAAGGTCTTTGCATTCAAAGGAATACTTTGTGTGAGGCAACCATTTCCAATCTGTTTCCTTTGGATATGTTCCACATGTCTTTGCTTGCAACAACCAAGGCATGACTGGTCTATTTTACCAGATGGTTTAAAGCCTCAGGCTATATAATCTGCTCAACCTGTTAGCCTCTCTTTCACTTTTGACACAGGGCTGACCTGTGGAGGATGAGCTCTCCCTTTATGTCCTGGATCTTTCCCAGAGTTCTTCCCACCAGAGAGTTTCTACTCTCTGCTGTTTGAGTGATTTTTTTTTCCCTCTCGTCTCCCAGGGAAGCTTTTTTCTTTTTTTTCTTCACTCAGTCGAATTACCCGTAGTCAAATTGAGTTACAGAGAGTCATGCTATTTCCACTGTCTTAATTACTTGTTAAGCAATCACTGTTGATGTATAACTGGATTAACATGGCTTGGTCCTGTTGGTGTCAGTGTGTAAGAAAAGGATATCGATTTTGATGTCAAGATATGCTCAGCTGACATCAGAGCACGCTGACTTTGGGAAGATCAAACTAGTCCAGAATAAGGGATTCCTGACAGCATTATCAGATCTCACATTCCGCCAAAGCTTTTTCTGCATGGCTGCCCAGCTGTAATGTCCCGGCCCTCACCCCTGTTTAATCTGTGCCCCCGGGTCCCGCCGCAGGTGCTGGTTCCATGCAGTGGGAGTCTGTCCGTCAGCACCTACTCCCCAGCCCAGTTTGAGGGCTACATACTGCAGCCTGTGGACGGGGGATACCAGACCCTGGATGGGAAGGTAGAGCTGAGCGTCGCTGTCTTTCTCTTCATTTACCTTCAGCATTTCTGCCTGAGCTATAAGACTCTAGCATGGACCACTGTGATTTTCAGACTAGCATTTGAAAGCTGATGTGTGCTCTGTGTGTGTGTTGTGTGTGCTGCAGGAGATGGTCAGACTAGCATTTGAATGCTGCAGTTGAAATGTTCACTGTGTGTGTTGTGTGCTGTAGTAGATAGCCAGACTAGCATTTGAAACCTCCAGTTGACGTTTGCACTGTGTGTGTGTGTGTTGTGCACTGTAAGGGATAGCCAGACTAGCATTTTGAAGCTGCAGTTGACGTGTGCTCTGTGTGTGTGTGTGTTGTGTGCTGCAGGAGATAGCCATTCAGGACGGCCTGGTGAAGCTGGGGGCGGGCTTCCAGGCCCCCGCCGCGGTGCCCGTCCTGTTTGAGGAGACCTTCTACAACGAGAAGGAGCAGAGCTACAGCATCCTGTGCATCGCGCGGCCCATCGAAACCGAGCAGAGCCTGGGTAATGCCGCTCGGCTCCAGCCGAAACAGGGCCGCGGGGTGTTTGAGTTGTGTTAGAAGTGCGCGATCTTACGGTATGAAGCCGGGTACGAACACTGTTACAGTCAGCAGTCCTCTCTTGTCTTGCCCATGAGGCACTACAGCAGATAAACTGGTACTCAGAGGGACCCCTAGCCTGGTACTCCTGAGGCCGGTTTAAGTGTGCTGGCTGTTGCCTGGCCCTTTGGGGGATGTTTGGTGATTTGGTGTTGGTGATGTGAGAGTGTCCCGGGACGTTAGAATGACTGATATTTTTATTGCCCCCCCCCCCCCCCCCCAGTGGAGGAGGTCCCCACGCCCGCGCCGTATTGCTTGAAGAATGTGGACGACGTCAAGGAGTTCCTTGGCCGCCATGCCGAAAAACTGGACAAGTTCATTTTGACCTTCCGACACTCCTTCAAGGAGCAGGAGAGGAAGGGACTGCGGCACCACATCGTAAGCATGTCCTTGTCGCCATGGTAACACGCACACATGTACGCATACATGCATATGCAGGCAGCCACACGCACACACATTAACACACACACAGTACAAACGTGCACACACACGCTAATGATTATATACACAAGCATGCAAACACACCCACGTATGCTTTAATACCTGAGAACACACTTGTTCATGCAAATACTTACGCAAACATACACAGTGCCGAATGGAGTATAGAGCCATATAGAGCATAGAGCCATTTGCTGGCAACTGAAACTTTACCTTTTAAAATATGTTTTTTTTCCATTCTGAAGTTGCCGTTCAAGTACTTTTACTGGGGTAGAGCGGTGTCCCTTATAATAGACCATTGGATGTCTCCTCTCCTTATGAGCTCAATAGTGTCTGCAGTTGGAATAATAGGATTGATTTAATCATAAGAAATTCATTGCTGCTGGCAGATGACCTTTGCTCTTTCATTAGCTTTGAGTTCTGTATCCCTTGCCTTCTACTCAGGCACTGAAAGGATCTTCTGAATGCGCCGTTCTCACTAAGAGCCTAAGAAGTGAGTCTAGTCTGAGAGTGGTGTAATTTGTGTTATTTGCAGTCGCGTCGCTTTGCATCAGTTCGGTGTGCTGTTACCCGGTAGCGGTGGTTTGATCTCTGCTGCTCGGAGCTCGGGATTTAAAGAGCTCTAATTCGGCCAGTTGTGCGGTAGTTAATTCACAGCAGTATGTGACCTGGGGGAGTTGTTAAATTAAGCGCTTAGTCATTGGACAAATGAACAGGGAGGCTGGAATGCGAGGCACGGGGTCTCTGCAGCTCTGTGGGAGTGAGTCATTCTCAGGGCCTTTTCCCTACACGCATAAGCATTTACTCTTCAGTGGAAATCCTTATAAGTTAACTTAAGTGAATTATTTTTTTTTTAAAAGCATGAAAAAGTCAATTACAGGAGGCGGTCTGTTTAGTGGCTGAATTAAGATGTGTGAGAGCTGAAGGCACAGTGTGCTGAGTGGGGCGGGGGGGGGTACGCTCGCCTCGCTGCTGAAGGAGAGTATAAACGGTGGGACACACGGACCCCTGAGGTTAGCTGAATGTGAAACGTGTAAAAAGTGTTCGGTTTGAGTCCGAGGCATTTTCACTTTTTATTGAACTTCCTGTTTCAGGTAGATTCTCGTTTCCTGGGGGCTCAGAGGTCTGCTTTGACGAATCAGATCTTTTGGGAAATGCTATTTATTGCAGTTTGGAGGAATAGTTTTATGGCAGGCTCTGCTTAATGCCTTCCTTTCTCCCATTGCGTGGGGCTGCGCTTCCTGGAGTTCTGTCGGTTTCCTGTCTGACGTGTGCCTTCTATCCTCCTCTTCCTCAGGACTCTGTGAATGCACTTTACACAAAATGTCTTCAGTGCTTGCTGAGAGACTCCCGTCTGGTAAGTTCTGTCGTTGGCCCTCGGCTCTGTTTGTCCCAGGCGGCTTGCCGTAGTGCCTCCTGCCGCGGATTATGGGTTTAAATGCGGGGCATATTGTGTTTTTGCGTTTCAGAAAGTACTGGCCAAGCAGGAGTTACAAATGGCCCTTCTCAAGCAAGCTGTGGAGGTGAGAATAGATTGAATCACCTTGTCACCTGAAGCTCTCTTTGGTCATATAAATATCTGCAGATGTCTTTGGATTCGGCAGTTTAAGACCAAGGCTTGACATCCTACCTCGTTCAGATCTGCAGCATATTAGCCAATACACTGTCTGCTTTGAATGCTGACCACATGATGTGTGACGTGTCAGTTTTGTGCCGTGAACGCACGGATGTAGATGATGTTTACTGCAGCCCTTTGCTATTCATTCCACAAGCCTTTACTTTTAGTCTTAGTGTGCCAAACCCCTGCTTAAATAATCAGATTACTGTCACGCTTGATGGCAGTTTATCCATAGGCATAAAGAACTATGGATCTAGTTTGGTACCAAGTCTGAGCACCGATATTCTCAAACAAGATGGTGTGCTCCTGCTCAAGAAAATGTGTTTCAGTCTCAATAGAGGGCCCAGAATCTGAACGTATGTCATGCGTATGTCATTTATATCTGTGTCTTACTGCAAGTGTATGAGCTCTGGTGCCACACAAATGCTCCTGAAACTCACGCACACTTGATTGAGGACATTGAAATGTAAGTGTTGGTTTTTAATCAAATGTGTTGTCTTCCTTCTCCCCCCCACCCCTCTAGATGTACATACATCATGGTATCCATGATTACATCTTTAAGTACGTGGGAACTATTGAAGCAAGTCAGGTACACAATACCTCTATATGACATGATTTAAAAAAAAAAGGAATTACGAGGAGAAATGTCTTTGATTTTTTAAAATAATGTTTTTTTTATTTTCTTTGCAGGATGCAGCTTTCAATAAAATCACCAGAAGTCTGCAGGACCTGCAGCAGAAAGACTTGGGTGTTAAATCTGAATTCAGGTGAGGAGATTTCAAATGGAAAAACATTCCTCTTTGGCTTTTTAGTTATTCTGTCTCTGCTGGTAACAGCGTCCATTTGTGTTTATTCTCAATGGTGTTTAGTTTAAAAATGTGACTGTGGATGGTGGAGCCGTTTGTTGCTAATAAGCTGAGCATAAAAGCCTCTGAAATGTTTCTTGTGAACAGCTATGTGTGTGTTCACATGTACAGACCGTACTGACCTGTCTGTGAATGTGTTTCCCGGTACTGTACCCGTGCGTGTACAGACCGTACTGACCTGTCTGTGAATGTGTTTCCCGGTGCTGTACTCGTGCACGTACAGACCGTACTGACCTGTCTGTGAATGTTTCCCTGTGCTGTATGTGTGAGCGTGTACAGACCGTACTGACCTGTCTGTGAATGTTTCTCTGTGCTGGGCAGCATTAACATCCCGCGGGCGAAGAGGGAGCTCAGTCAGCTGAACCGCTGCGCCTCCCCCCAGCAGAAGCTGCTGTGTCTGCGCAAGGTGGCCCTCACCATAATGCAGTCCCCCAGCCGCACCGGTGAGTCTCACCGTCCCACCCCCCTCCCTCACTGAGTCTCACTGAGTCCCTCTGTCCCACCGCCCCTCACTGAGTCTCACTGAGTCCCTCTGTCCCACCCCCCCTCACTGAGTCTCACTGAGTCCCTCTGTCCCACCCCCCCTTACTGAGTCTCACTGAGTCCCTCTGTCCCACCCCCCCTCACTGAGTCCCTCTGTCCCACCGCCCCTCACTGAGTCTCACTGAGTCCCTCCGTCCCACCCCCCCCCCCCCACTGAGTCCCACTGACCCACCCCCCCTTACTGAGTCTCACTGAGTCCCTCTGTCCCACCCCCCCTCACTGAGTCCCTCCGTCCCACCCACCCCACTGAGTCCCACTGACCCACCCCCCCTTACTGAGTCCCTCTGTCCCACCCCCCCTTACTGAGTCCCTCTGTCCCACCCCCCCTCACTGAGTCCCACAGTCCTACCCCCCCTCAATGACTCCCACCATCTCACCCTCCCTTACTGCGCGTATGTGTGTGTGCGCACGCGTGTGTGACTGTGTGTGTGGGTGACGGAAATCTTTAACTGTCAAGGTTGGAGGCAATTCCATTCCCGATCAGTCAGTTCAGGAAATGAGCAGAAATTCTATTAATGAATTAAAAAATTGACATTACATTCTATGGGGATTTTTCAGTTCATTAACTGAATGTAAAATTTGACATCAACCCCGCTAACTGTAGAGCATTTGGTGAAACTGCTATGATCCGCCACTGCAAATGTACCTCACAGGAGTGCACCCTGTAGTTGTACCGCATTTAACAGATCCACTGTCAGTGCACACACACACACACACACACACGGAACAATCTCCCAGTTGTTTCAGGAAATGCGTTTGTCCAGTTTGCTTTTTAAATCCAAACTCATTTGGCGCTTTCACAGAATAGCCCCTGTGTACAGGGGGGAGGTCGGGACCGTCTGCTAATCTGTGTTTGCCAAACAGGCAATTTCCCAATTTGGACCTGAACAAAGGGAGCTGAGTCAGAGCCTGAGGGGGAGGTTAAGCGGCCCGGGCACGCTGCTCACCATTACCGTAGCTGCTGACATTCCGGCACATTCAAGTACATTACAGGCATTTAGCAGAGGCTCTTATCCAGGGAGACTCGCACAACTTTTACATTGCATCCATTTATACAGGCGCATATATACTGAAGCAGTGCAGGTTAAGTACCTCGCTCAAGGGTACAACGGCAGTGTCCTACCTTGGGAATTAAACCTGTGACCTTTAGGTTACAAGACCAACTCCTTACCCATTATACTACACTGCCGCCCCACATTCCGCCTGTTACTCAGCTGAGCTGTGTGCTGAGCGTCTGCTGTTCTGGACGTTTTCAACACGATTGAAAACAATTTATTTCTGGAATTTTAAAAAATGTACCTCCTTTCTTTCTCTTTTTTCCATAGTTAACATAGAGGCCATGTGTGCGGACGATCTTCTCTCTGTCCTCCTGTATTTGTTGGTGAAAACGGAAATACCCAACTGGTGAGCTGAACGCGCAGCTGCCGACAAGGCGGTTTGTATCTACTGTCCTGCCTGCCTTCTGTAACATTTGAACAAAGTATTTTTAAAACGTAACAGTTTTTTCCCCTCATTGCTGACCTTGAAGGATGGCCAACCTCAGTTACGTCAAGAACTTCCGCTTCTGTAACTCGGCCAAGGATGACCTGAGCTACTGCCTGACGTCGTTTGAAGCTGCTGTAGCGTACATCAGCCAGGGGAACCTCAGCCCAGGTGCCACGGTGAGCTCCTATTGGCTGCCGCGCTCCATCCACTGAACCGCTGATAAAACAGAGGAAACGGGGGAATGTGCTGTAACCAGTGTTAATGTGGTGAAAGAGACCACATCGCCAGTGTGCCAATTTTAACAGCATAACTGACACTTGTGGACCGAGTTCCAGTCGACTCTCTTACATCTGACTGCAATGCATGGCATTATGGGTAAAATTTGTAATAAAATTAGTTAAATAATCAGTAAATTAATGTTTATTTTATGTAGAGCTGATTTGCCAAAAAAACTGGTCAACCAGCAGTTCACAATAAATAGTTTTCAGAGGGAATGAAAAAATTTTTAAAAAACCCTTTTGAGCCAGTGTGGTGATGTAGTGATATTATGGGCTGTGATGTGCTTTTGCTCCAGACGGAATAGTTTATTGCGCAAGATGGCAGGACAATATTTCAGCCGCTCTGCGTTTGATTTACAGTCCCTGTCTTGCACAACAGTTGGGTCACATTTGGGAGCCAGGTAGTGAACGTCTGAACACCGTTTCTCCTCGTCGGGTCTTAGGAGCCTCGCTCCGTGCTGCTAGGAATTGTGGGTGATCTGGTGCCGTGGGGTCAGATTTCGCTCGATGCGGGGAGCCGCGCGGGCGATGCGCTAGCCGGTCAGAGACTGATCTCGTCCGTCCGTCTCGCCGTGAGCCATCGGGATCGATAGAGCTCAGAAGGCACGAGGAGCGCCATTCCTATCCCAGCGCTGCGGCCGTTTCTGCTTTCATCAGATTAGGCCTGCACTTTAATATCCCGGAAGTCCTGGGATAACTCGGGGGGGATTGCGTGGATATGGGGAGAGGATACGGGCAGGCTCTACCCGGCATCATCCCCCCCCCCCCGCCGTTCCTGACAGCCGGCTGTGAGCCTGACTGGCACCACGGGGCCGCCGCCCTCCCCCTCCTCACCGAGCCAGGCTCAGCCCGTGCCAGTCGGCCATCTGCCAGCCAGGCGGGCGCGCGCCCAGTTCGTCTGCGGCGGCTTTACCGTTTACACTTTACCGTTTACCCTTCGGCCGTTCGGCGGATGTGTTTAGTCAAAGCAGCTCACAAAAAAAAAAAACTTGCACCGTTTCACACGGTGAGCGAACGCCACGAGATCTAGAGATACGCAGGGTCACAGTCATTATGGCGTTAAAACCTCAAGACTCTGTGAGGTAAAGGGAGGGAAGGGTTCGTTTTTTTCAGTGCCACGGGAGGCTTAGTGTGGCCTCTCAGGACACTGCTCTCTCTGTGTGCGTCTCAGGAGGGCCTACATCTGTGAGCCCTTTGGACACAGACGGCTCTTTTGTGGACGGTAACCTCCGCTTCTGACACCTTCACTTTGGTGTCAGAAGACACGCTGCTTCAGTTGGCCCTTTACCTCAGTGCGTTTCCTCCAGCCCTTCTCCCAGCCTGAGCCGTTTTTTGTGTGTGTGTGCTTGCGTGTGTGTGTGTGTGTGTGTGTGTGTTCTTGTGTGTGTGTGTGCGTGTTCTTGTGTGTGTGTGTGTGTGTGTGTGTGTTCTTGTGTGTGTGTGTGCGTTTGTGTGTGTGTGTGCGTGTGTGTGTGCGTGTGTGTGTGTGTGTGCGTGTTCTTGTGTGTGTGTGTGTGTGTGTGTGTGCGTGTTCTTGTGTGCGTGTTCTTGTGTGTGTGTGCGTGTGCGTGTGCTTGTGTGTGTCTGGACGTGCGCTTCCTCAGGGGTCCGGGGAGCTGAATGACAAGGTGGCCCTCCGGCAGAAGATGAACCTGCTCTCTCAGAGCGCTGCCACGCCCATCGACCGCCTGTTTGAGGTGAGCCTGGGCGCGTGTGCCGCGGGTACGGCGGGCACGGCCCCCGCGCGGGGCACCGACGCCGCGTCCCCCCGGCAGAACCTCCAGTCCCCGGGCTCTCGGGGATTAGCCCGTAAGCTTCACACCTGCGTCACTCTGCAGCCCAAGCCTTGCAGCAGCTGGGAAGGCCGATGTGTCCCATAACAGACTCTGCACTCAGCGCAGGAGTGGCTGTGGGACCTCTGTATCACACAGACTTTAGCGTCCGCTAATCTCCTATTTCCACTGCTTGCATTTCTCTAAAGGGAGATGGCTGTAAGTAGTGTACATATGCATCTGTACATATGTATTATCTTTTTATTATCTGTTCACATAATACTTTGGTTTCCACAGTTTTTTTTCAAAATGCTTTAGAATCCTGAAATAATCCAGGATAAAAATAATGGACAGTACTCAAGTATTCCACTGTATGAAAAGGCAGGGAAATTACCTAGATAAAATAAAAATTACAGTGAGTGAAATATATTTCTTGTGGACTCCCTAGTGTGATGTCACTAAGTCTTGAAATGACAGTGTGCTGATAGTTGGTTACACTATCAGTACACTATCTGGGCAGCTGGCTGTTTGCAAATGAGTTACACTACCAGAAGCTGTCAGTCAGTGAAGTGAGCACCTTTGCACGCACAAAATACTTTTTACGTAATGCACCTCAAACTGCAGGCTGCCTTACAAATGTAAGCCCAATATAACTAATGCTAAAAATGAATTCTTGAAAATCGTAAATGTATCCTTAAAATATTGCAATCTTGTGTTTGTGTGCGTGCACACGTGTGTGTGTGTGTGTTCGCGTTCATGTGTGTGTGTGTTTGCATGCATGCATGCGTGTGTGTGTGCGTGCGTGTGTATGTGCATGTGTGTGTGTGTGTTTGCGTGCGTGTGTGTGTGCCTGTGTATGTGTGTGTGTGTGTGTGTGTGTGTGTGTGTGTTTGCAGCACATCGCTAACGGAAGCGAAGCGGAGGTGCGGCGGTTGCTGAGTGAGGGTGAGAGCGAGGAGGACGGAGCTCAGCTCTGCCACCCGCTGTGCTCCTGCGACCAGTGCGAGCGCCACCTGTCTGGGTACGACTCCGCCCACACCCTGCCCTCACGCCCACACCCCGCCCTCACGCCCACATCCCGCCCTCACGCCCACATCCCGCCCTCACGCCCTCTGCTCACTTTCTATCATAACTTCATCTTTACCAGCCTAAAACCCCCATATTGGGAGTAGATTAGGGTTTGGATGCCTGGTGTATGTAGCGAGTGGTCAGTCCAGACCTCAGCACTGTCTGTGTGCTGGCTGAGCAGCTTGTGTTTTAGGGAGACTGTCTGTTAGCCTCTGGCTCTGTTAGCTCAGCAGCTGAAGCAGGAGTCTGTATCTCTCCCTCCTTTCTCCTTCCGTTTCCCCTCCTGCACCATCATCTGTCTCTGATGCAGGCTGCTGGTACCAAGGATGAACAGCGCAAAAGCATCTCAACCAAAAATCATATCTGCCAACATTTACTTGCCTAAATTTTCATTTCCTTAATGTTCCAACTGTACAGATTTTTAATAACTTTAATTCTCGACTGATTCATTTTAAGCTGAAAAGATGCACTGAGCTGAACAGAAGGACTAAACAGTGAACCAGGCTGTGATTATACTTAATTGGTGTCATGAGAAGTCCAGATAAACAGGCCCTCAGAGGCAGAGTGAACCCTCTGTCCTGCGGTTTCATGCTTGTTCGCTGCCCCTTCTTTGTAGTTATTTATGCTCCAGCTCAGTTTCCCATTTCCAAATGCTATTAGGCCTCTTTTCCTCTTTCAGGAGGCTGAACGACCCCTCCATCGTCACCCCGTTCTCCCGAGACGACAGGGGCTACACGCCGCTCCACGTTGCTGCTATCTGTGGTGAGGCCTTTCCCGCCCTTTTCCTCAGGCTGAGAGTGAACGCGGCCAGGTTGAGCCGCTGCGTGTGAAGGCGGCCATGTCGAGCTGCTGCGTGCTTCCCCAGGCTGAGTGTGAAGGCGGCCATGTTGAGCTGCTGTGCCCTTTCCACGGGCTGAGTGTGTAGGCGGCCATGTTGAGCTGCTGTGTGTGAAGGCGGCCATGTTGAGCTGCTGCGTGCTTCCCCAGACTGAGAGTGAAGGCGGCCATGTTGAGCTGCTGTGTGTTTCCACGGGGCTGAGTGTGTAGGCGGCCATGTTTAGCTGCTGCGTGCTTCCCCAGGCTGAGAGTGAAGGCGGCCATGTTGAGCCGCTGCGTGTGAAGGCGGCCATGTTGAGCCGCTGCGTGTGAAGGCGGCCATGTTGAGCCGCTGCGTGCTCTGCGATGCTCTTTAACGGAACCCTGCCTGTCCTGCTGTCCCCTGAAGGTCAGTCCGCGCTGATCGACCTGCTGGTGTCGAAGGGCGCGCTGGTCAACGCCACGGACTACCACGCCTTCACGCCGCTGCACCTGGCCTGTCAGAAGGGATACCAGGGCGTGACGGTGAGCCCGGCGTCCGCAGCGCACCACGACTGTGACGTTTGAGCCGGCCTGTTCCTGTGCAGCTCCTCATTGTTTTCTCTCTCTCTGTCTCGCCCTCTCCCTCTCTCCCTCCCTCCCTCCCTCCCTCCCTCCGTCTCGCTCCTACTCTCCCTCTCTCTCTGTCTGTCTCTCTCTCTCGTTCTCTCCCTCTCCCTCCCTCTCTCTTCCTCTCCCTCCCTCCCTCCCTCCCTCTCCCTCTCTGCAGTTACTCCTCCTGCACTATAAGGCCAGCACAGAGGTACAGGACAACAACGGGAACACTCCCCTGCACCTGGCCTGCATGTACGGACACGAGGATGTGAGTCAGAGCCCAGGACCCCTCCCCCTCTCGGGCGTCCCTGTCTGCTCTTGATGCTGCGCAGACACTGTGCTGATGAAGAGAGCATTGTGGGCTTTTCTCCTGACTCTGCAGTTCTCCTCTGTGATGCTCTCATGTCTGCCCTCAGTCAGCAGACCGCTGGCAGGAATAGACTCGTAAATGACGGCTTCCTGACTCCATTTAGTCCGAGGCTTTTATGTTTCTGTGAAGTTTTACATTCAGGCTTTGTTCCTGTTTTAGTGGTGTGGTAAATTTTTTCCTTTCAGTAAGCTGCTAGGAATGTTTGGCTGTGCAGAGGGTAACACATGCGTGTGCGTGTGTTGGTGTGCATGTGTTGGTGTGTGTGCGTGTGTGTGTGTGTGCCTGTGTGTTGGCGCGCGTGTGTTGGTGTGTGTGTGTGTGTGTGTTTGTGTGCCTGTGTGTTGGCGCGCGCGCGCGTGTGTGTGTGTGTGTGTGTGTGTGTGTGTGTGTGTGCGTGTGTTGGCGCATGTGTGTTGGTGTGTGTGTTTGTGTGCCTGTGTGTGTGCGTGCGCGCGCGTGTGCGGTTCCCAGTGTGTGAAGGCCCTGGTGTACTACGACCTGCAGTCCTGCAGGCTGGACCTCCAGAATGATAAGGGGGACACGGCTCTGCACATCGCGGCGCGCTGGGGCTACGAGGGCATCCTGGAGGTGCTGCTGGAGAACCGGGCCAGCACCGCGCTCCAGAACCGGGCCAAGGACACGCCCCTGCAGTGCGCCCTCAACCCCAAAGTGAGCCGCGCCCCCGAAACCTGCCATTATTTCATCCTATATTTCATTTGTTACAGAAAACTTATTGGTGCTTTCATGCAGTGATTCTTGTTATCTGAGCGTGCTGTGTGATTGGTGCTTTTTAGCAGTGATTTTTTAAATCTGTGAATGCAGTGATTGGTGCTTTTTAGCAGTGATTCTTGTTATCTGAGCGTACTGTGTGATTGGTGCTTTTTAGCAGTGATTCTTGTTATTTGAGGGTGCCGTGTGATTGGTGCTTTTTAGCAGTGATTCTTGTTATCTGAGCGTGCTGTGTGATTGGTGCTTTTTAGCAGTGATTCTTGTTATTTGAGGGTGCCGTGTGATTGGTGCTTTTTAGCAGTGATTTGTGTAACCTGAGCGTGCCGTGTGATTGGTGCTTTTTAGCAGTGATTCTTGTAATCTGAGGGTGCCGTGTGATTGGTGCTTTTTAGCAGTGATTCTTGTTATCTGAGCGTGCCGTGTGATTGGTGCTTTTTAGCAGTGATTTGTGTAACCTGAGCGTGCAGTGCGATTGCAGCGAGTGATTCCGTGTGTTGAGTCTCTCCTCCTTCACGCGTGCCTGTTTGTGCGGCCTTGCTCGAGCGCACACACACACAGCCTGAAGGTGAACCTGTCGTGAGAGCAGCGGAGCGTGTAGCAGGTGTGTGTTTGTTTTTGCAGATCCTGGCCCTGTTGGAGCTCACACACAACGGGTCGCTCAGAGGAGGAAGCTCCGGTGAGGTAGGCCCCTGGGGGAGGAGCGCGTCTCTCTGCACCGAGCATCGCAAATTGAGCTCTAATTCACAGGGTGAGCCGCCAGCTCATCACCAGGGCCCTCAAATAGCAAGTTATTACTTTTAGTCGCCTTGCAATGGGACCCGGCAAATGAGCTACACTGCACCGAGGCGTGGAAGCTGTTATTGTGGAATTATTGTCTGTTTTAATTGCACGCTGATTTTCTGCAGAGGACAAGAGGAAAGGAACCATACAGTGTACTTGAGGCTCCTCTTCTGAACTCAGCAGAGCTCATAATGTCATGTGCGTCAGCTCTTTAGGAAGCAGTTCTATTTTATAGGCTGAAATGCAGCTGCATATTTGATAGGCTGAAATGCAACTCTGCATTTCATAGGCTGAAATGCAGCTCTGCATTTGATAGGCTGAAATGCAGCTGCATATTTGATAGGCTGAAATGCAACTCTGCATTTGATAGGCTGAAATGCAGCTCCATATTTTATTGGCTGAAATTCAGCTCCGTATTTGATAGGCTGAAATGCAGCTCCACATTTGATAGGCTGAAATGCAGCTCTGTATTTTATAGGCTGAACTGCAGCTCCATATTTTATAGGCTGAAACGCAGCTCTGCATTTGATGGGCTGAGATTCCACTCCGTATTTACTTCTCTTCCTCGTGTCTCTTCCTCCAGTCCCCAAACAGGTCCCCTCAGCCCTCGGGGGGGTCCAACAGCCGGCGCTCCTCTGTGTCCAGCACCTCCTCCCTCAACACCGACGTCAGGCCTGAGGCCGACAGGGTGCGGCACAAAGAGGTGAGGACCCCAGGGCTGGCTCTCGCCCTGCCTGATGAAAATAAACAGGCGCGTATCACAACCTCAGCAACGTCAGCCCCCCCACCCCCCCCCCCCCCCCCCACCCCCCCGAGCCACCAGGTCAATCGGCGTGTTCCGGAGCTCCTGAAAATCATGAATTTAAAATGATGGGCTCAAATGGTGGAGTTTTCATCTGTATTATGAGCGGCATGCTTTGGTGGAGGCCATTTTGTCCGAGGCCTTCTTAATCATGAAGAGGTGCTTCAGAATGGCTGTTGAAGTCCAGCCTCGCCTGTTTGAAGGCACATTCAGTCACTTCTTGACATTTTTTGACAGTTTGTTGCCTGTTTCGTCATTCGCGGTTCAAGTGCATTCGCAGTTCAGCATCATGCATAATTTCATCTTCAGATGTTTTAAAGTGCAAAGCGAATCAAACAGGATGTTCTGGCAGCAAGTTCCTCAAGTGCTAAATCTAGAAGTCATTTAGTCAGGCGCACTGAAGTATGATTATTTTTCGAAGAGCCCTTCAGAGGACCACTGAGACGGTATATTTTCACCGAATGGACATCGAGCAACAAGGGAGGAGAGAGTATTGAATACTGAATATAAAATACCTTAACATTTGCAATTGTAAAATTGTAAAAAGAATATATTGGGCACTGGTCCTCACTATCACAGACAGTAATGATTGATGACATATATTTGTAATCATCTTCTCCCTCTCTTTTTAAAATAATTTTTAAAACAAGTTCTTGTCCTCGTTCTTTTATTCCCCACTTTGGAATGCCCCGTGCCATCACTGCAGCGCCCTTCATCAGTTGAGCAGCGCACACGCACTGGCATGGTCATCCTCGCCGCTGTCTGGGGTCACAGTGCGGACGGTTTTACGGGCACTTCTGGGAACCCGAACACTTAGAGCGCTTTAAATATTAATCACACGGCTGCCTTGGCCTGGCGCGATGTAGCGCAGCGTAGCGCAGCGTAGCGTAGCGTCCAGACCGCTCAGCTCCACGCCGCTGAACTTCCGTCAGTGTCTCGGGTTGTGGGGGCCCGCTGCTGAAGTCACCCGCCTCTGCTCCTGCGATGAGCCGCTCCCCCTCCGCAAATCCAGATTATCAGGTTACCAAAAGGCTCTGGGATTAGTGCTATAATGCCCGTTAATTCCCCTTTAAATGGAGACAACCTTTCTCTTTCCTCTCATCTCCCCCTCCCTCCTCCCCCTCCCCCCCCCCTCCCCCCCCCTCTCTGCTGGTCAGGTGGAGAAGCTGTTGCGGGCCGTGGCAGATGGTGACGTGGAGATGGTGGGTTTCCTTCCTTCCTGTCCCCACCCACATTACAGCACACTCTCCTGCGCGTCACGCCCATTAACCATAGAACGCATGCACGTACGCACACACACGTTCACACACATGCTCTCACACACACACACAGGCTCACACACGTGCACACATACACCACACACACACACGCACACAAAGCATGCCTCCGTTTTTCAGTGTGTATATAGATTGTGAACTTGCCTGATAAAAAAAAAGGAAAAGGCCAGCGTAATGGAAGCGGCTGGCAGTGAACCCGGCTCGTGACAGATGGACCCGACGCAGAGTGCTCTGGCTTTGCCACTAATCTTACATTTAGTGAACAGCATTGAGTGTGCCTCGCAGGCCGGAACGGGGCATAATTGGTCCACGGGGCTCCTAGCGGCTGTAAAATCCCAGATTTCAGGCCCGCTGCCGGCTCCTGTAATCCCACACGCTGCGTTCCTGGAGCAGCATCGGCGGCGCGAACGTGAGGCCGCTCGGGCGCTATTCTGGGGCGGGGATTAGCGCGCTCACACGCTAGCTTTGGCGTCTCGCGTCGCATCGCGCTGATCTCTCGCTGCCAGTGAAAATGGGCTTACGGTGTGCGGCCCAGCCCCCGAGCAATTCTGCTCCGCCTCTATCTCACAAGACGGCAGGGAGGATGGACTGTCCCGGTTCTATGAAAAGCCCGTGCGGCTGCGGGCGGGGCTGGGGGGGGGGGGGGGGGGGGTTTGGTGTTGCTCTGCGGATTAAGAGGCGGTTTTGCGTGACTGCCGCAGAGCGGGGCAACGGCCCGGGGGGGGGGGGGGGGGGGGTTATGGGGGCGTGGAGGACGGTGGTGGGGGGTGGAGAGGGGGGCGGGGTGTTCAGTGACTGTGCAGAGACGAGGGGAAGGCGGTGTAAATTATTGATGCTCTCCTTCCACTCCACAAGCTCTGCTCCCTCACGCACAACATCTTGTAAGGGCAGGATTCCGAGCCGCCCGGCTTTCATTAGCCTGCTCCCGCGCCGCGGCTGCACCCTGGCGAGTCTCCTGGAGGCCGCAGGTGCGCAGAGCCGTCCCCCCCCCCCACCCCCCGGGGGGGAACAGGAAGGAAGCGCTGCTCTCCTAAACAAGCCCAGAGCACCCTGCGCTCAGAGCAGCCTGCGCTCACACCGCACGCGGAGACCGCGCCGCACACAGGAAGTGAGATAACGAAGCTCCGGGGCCTCCTGACCGCTTGCGCTCAGGTCGGGCTCAGAAACAGCCGGCGGCGGCGGCGGCGTAACCGCCGTCAACCCCTCGCCGTTTACTAAAAAAAAATAAGCCTCTTCTCAGAAGTTATGAGCTTTCCACGGTTAAACTGAGATAATCTAAAAGTGGCTGGGGCATCTGCTGGGGCCGGATTTAGTGATAATCCCATCACGGTTCTAGCCGTGAAGACTTGAGCAAAGACTCTTCTCTCCCCCCACCCCCATGTTAGTTTTGTCACTGTGGTCAAAGGGCCTCTTTGAGTACTTTTGAGTCCACACTGAGCCAATCAAGATTCTACACCTACCCGTGTAAGAAATAAACAAGTCAAGTGATAGAATGTTTTACAACCACTTGCGCTGTTCTCATTAAAGAATTTTGGCTGGTGGGAGGAAGGGAGTGGGGGCGGGGGACTGGGGACGGGCGTGTCTGTGCCAGAATTCAGGCTCCAGGCTCCTTACTTCCACATTCCCCACCCCTTCTCTAGCCTACAAATCTGCCAGCTTGGCCTCCAACCTTTCTGAGGAAATCTCTCTCAGAGGCTCAAAGGCCAGCTTGGTTAGAGGGGAAGAATTAGACCACAGAGAGTCATGGATCACTCCCCGTACTCTGGCAGGCAGCAGACAGACGAGGGTTTGGGACTTGTCCTCCCTGCGGGCCCAGCTGTTAGAGCAGGGAACAAGGTCACGCTGTCTTAGAAGCTCCGGCCGCCCTCACCCCCCCCCCCCTTCTGTGTCTTAATTGCCTTATACCTGCAGCTAAAAAAAACACAGGCAATGCAGTCTCAGTGTGTGTGTGTGTGTGATGCAAACCGCTCCTTGCGCTCTGTGAGGCCAGACAGATGGGCGCGCAGGAGAGGCAGCGCAGTGCGGGGGTGGGGGGGTGTGTGTGCAGGGAGGGGGGTGAGCGTGGGGGTGGGGGGTGGAGTGGGGGTGGGGGGGGTGAGCGCGGGGGTGGGGGGTGGAGTGGGGGCGAGTGCGGGGGTGGGGGGTGAGCGCGGGGGTGGGGGGTGGAGTGGGGGTGAGCGCGGGGGAGGAGGGTGAGCGCGGGGGTGGGGGGTGTGTGTGCGGGGAGGAGGGTGAGCGCGGGGGTGGGGGGTGTGTGTGCGGGGAGGGGGTGAGCGCGGGGGTGGGGGGTGAGCGCGGGGGTGGGGGGGGGTGAGCGCGGGGGTGGGGTGTGTGCGCAGGGAGGGGGGCGTGCTCTCAGCGCTGTCTGCGTGTGACGCCCTGCAGGTGCGCTACCTGCTGGAGTGGCTGGACGAGGAGCCCGAGGACGAGGAGGCGGGGCCACCCGCGCAGACCGAGCTGTGCCACCCTCTGTGCCAGTGCCCCCGCTGCGAGCCCACGCAGAAGGTGCGCCCACCCGCCTGCCATCGTCTACACACACTCACACGCATACACACACACACGCATACACACACACGCACGCACGCACACACGCACACACACACACACGCACACACACAAACACGCATACACACGCACACACACGCACACACTCACGCACGCGCATACACACACACACACACACAAACACACACTCAGCTCTGACTGGCATTTTCACACACAGCATGGCGGAGGCAGCAGTGCAGCTGATACATCTGCTCTGAGTCCCCTTTCACAACACTGAGTATCTCTGGCTCACTGATACATCTGCTCTGAGTCCCCTTTCACAACACTGAGTATCTCTGGCTCACTGATGCATCTGCTCTGAGTCCCCTTTCACAACACTGAGTATCTCTGGCTCACTGATACATCTGCTCTGAGTCCCCTTTCACAACACTGAGTATCTCTGGCTCACTGATACATCTGCTCTGAGTCCCCTTTCACAACACTGAGTATCTCTGGCTCACTGATACATCTGCTCTGAGTCCCCTTTCACAACACTGAGTATCTCTGGCTCACTGATACATCTGCTCTGAGTCCCCTTTCACAACACTGAGTATCTCTGGCTCTCTGATACATCTGCTCTGAGTCCCCTTTCACAACACTGAGTATCTCTGGCTCTCTGATACATCTGCTCTGAGTCCCCTTTCACAACACTGAGTATCTCTGGCTCACTGATGCATCTGCTCTGAGTCCCCTTTCACAACACTGAGTATCTCTGGCTCACTGATACATCTGCTCTGAGTCCCCTTTCACAACACTGAGTATCTCTGGCTCTCTGATACATCTGCTCTGAGTCCCCTTTCACAACACTGAGTATCTCTGGCTCTCTGATACATCTGCTCTGAGTCCCCTTTCACAACACTGAGTATCTCTGGCTCTCTGATACATCTGCTCTGAGTCCTCTTTCACAACACTGAGTATCTCTGGCTCACTGATACATCTGCTCTGAGTCCCCTTTCACAACACTGAGTATCTCTGGCGCACTGATACATCTGCTCTGAGTCCCCTTTCACAACACTGAGTATCTCTGGCTCACTGATACATCTGCTCTGAGTCCCCTTTCACAACACTGAGTATCTCTGGCTCACTGATACATCTGCTCTGAGTCCTCTTTCACAACACTGAGTATCTCTGGCTCACTGATACATCTGCTCTGAGTCCCCTTTCACAACACTGAGTATCTCTGGCTCACTGATGCATCTGCTCTGAGTCCCCTTTCACAACACTGAGTATCTCTGGCTCACTGATGCATCTGCTCTGAGTCCCCTTTCACAACACTGAGTATCTCTGGCTCACTGATACATCTGCTCTGAGTCCCCTTTCACAACACTGAGTATCTCTGGCTCACTGATACATCTGCTCTGAGTCCCCTTTCACAACACTGAGTATCTCTGGCTCACTGATGCATCTGCTCTGAGTCCCCTTTCACAACACTGAGTATCTCTGGCTCACTGATACATCTGCTCTGAGTCCCCTTTCACAACACTGAGTATCTCTGGCTCACTGATACATCTGCTCTGAGTCCCCTTTCACAACACTGAGTATCTCTGGCTCACTGATACATCTGCTCTGAGTCCCCTTTCACAACACTGAGTATCTCTGGCTCACTGATACATCTGCTCTGAGTCCCCTTTCACAACACTGAGTATCTCTGGCTCTCTGATACATCTGCTCTGAGTCCCCTTTCACAACACTGAGTATCTCTGGCGCACTGATACATCTGCTCTGAGTCCCCTTTCACAACACTGAGTATCTCTGGCTCACTGATACATCTGCTCTGAGTCCCCTTTCACAACACTGAGTATCTCTGGCTCTCTGATACATCTGCTCTGAGTCCCCTTTCACAACACTGAGTATCTCTGGCTCTCTGATACATCTGCTCTGAGTCCCCTTTCACAACACTGAGTATCTCTGGCTCACTGATACATCTGCTCTGAGTCCCCTTTCACAACACTGAGTATCTCTGGCTCACTGATACATCTGCTCTGAGTCCCCTTTCACAACACTGAGTATCTCTGGCTCACTGATACATCTGCTCTGAGTCCCCTTTCACAACACTGAGTATCTCTGGCTCTCTGATACATCTGCTCTGAGTCCCCTTTCACAACACTGAGTATCTCTGGCTCACTGATACATCTGCTCTGAGTCCCCTTTCACAACACTGAGTATCTCTGGCTCACTGATACATCTGCTCTGAGTCCCCTTTCACAACACTGAGTATCTCTGGCTCACTGATACATCTGCTCTGAGTCCCCTTTCACAACACTGAGTATCTCTGGCTCACTGATGCATCTGCTCTGAGTCCCCTTTCACAACACTGAGTGTCTCTGGCTCACTGATGCACATTGCAGTGAATTATCCAGCATTCAGCTGTTACAGATAGCTGATGCAGTTATTACACTCAAACTCCTCTTTCTATCAAAACAGAGGTATTATGCACATAATGACAGTGCTGTGTGAATTATGGCTGAGATCAGTAAGCAGGTAAGCTTAAGATTATAATCATAATTCAGTTGCCTAGGTATAAGCCCTCATCATTAATGTATTTATTTGGAATGCATTATTGATGAGTGTGTATGATGCTGAGAGAGCAGGACAGTAATTCCGGAAGGCTGCTTCACACTGAGAACTGTGTGTGTGTGTGTGTGTGTATGTGTGTGTATTTATGTGTGTGTGTGTGTGTGGGTGTGTTTGTGTGTGTGTGTGTGTGTGTGTGCACATGCAGAGACTGAATTAACTTTTTGGTTTGCGCTGACACAGATGAGTATTATTATTGGGCGGCAGTGTAGTATAATGGGTGAGGAACTGGTCTTGTAACCTAATGGTCACAGGTTCGATTCCTGGGTGGGACACTGCCGTTGTACACTTGAGTAAGGTACTTAACCTGCATTGCTTCCGTATATATCCAGCTGTATAAATGAAGAAATGTAAATGATATGTAAAAAGTTGTGCAGGTCGCTCTGGATAAGAGCAGCTGCTAAAATGCCTGTAATGTAATATTATTTTATGATTATATTTATCATAATAGTTTGGAAATGTCCAGGAATTTTAAAAAACTTTTTATAATGTTGACTGTGAGTAACTGTGGAAATTGACAAGCCATAATCTCATAAATCATGTTTAGCAACCTCACTGTCTTTATTAAACGGCTTGTAATGTGAGCCGCTTTGAAGTGTCACTTTACTTTGGTTCTGGAAAAGGCTATTAGTTTCCATGTCATGGTTGTTAATGTAATGTGCCAGTATGAGAGAGGGTGTGTGTTGGTGTGCATTGTAATGTGTGAGTATTAGAGAGATGCGTTGTGTTTGTGTGCATTGTAATGTGTGAGTATGAGAGAGATGCGTTGTGTGTTGGTGTGCATTGTAATGTGTGAGTATGAGAGGTGTGTGTTGGTGTGCATTGTAATGTGTGCTTATGAGAGGTGTGTTATGCGTTGGTGTGTATTGTAATACATTAGTATGAGAGGTGTGTTGTGTGTTGATGTGTATTGTAATACATTAGTATGAGAGGTGTGTTGTGTGTTGGTGTGTATTGTAAGAGATTAGTATGAGAGGTGTGTTGTGTGTTGGTGTGTATTGTAATGCATTAGTATATGAGAGGTATGTGTTGGTGTGTATTGTAATGCATTAGTATGATAGTTGTGTGTTGGCGTGTATTGTAATGCATTAGTATGAGAGGTGTGTTGTGTGTTGGTGTGTATTGTTATGAGAGGTGTGTTGTGTGTTGGTGTGTATTGTTATGAGAGGTGTTGTGCGTTGGTGTGCATTGTAATGTGTGGTTATGAGAGGTGTGTTGTGTGTTGGTGTGTATTGTTATGAGAGGTGTGTTGTGCGTTGGCGTGTATTGTTATGAGAGGTGTGTTGTGTGTTGGTGTGCATTGTAATGTGTGGTTATGAGAGGTGTGTTGTGTGTTGGTGTGTACTGTAATGTGTGATTATGAGAGGTGTGTTGTGCGTTGGTGTGTACTGTAATGTGTGATTATGAGAGGTGTGTTGTGCGTTGGTGTGTACTGTAATGTGTGGTTATGAGAGGTGTGTTGTGTTGGTGTGTACTGTAATGTGTGATTATGAGAGGTGTGTTGTGCGTTGTGTGCAGAAGCTGGCCAGCCTGCAGACGAGCGGTCTGAGTGTGAACAGCAGCTCGGCGGACGGTTTCACGCCGCTGCACGTGGCGGCGCTGCACGGCCACACCGCGCTGGTCTCGCTGCTCATCCGCCACGGCGCCAGCGTCAACGCCCGCAACAACCAGAGCGCCACGCCGCTGCACCTGGCCTGCCAGAACAGTCACACACAGGTGAGCTCACACCTGACCTGCCAGAACAGTCACACGCAGGTGAGCTCACACCTGACCTGCCAGAACAGCCACACGCAGGTGAGCTCACACCTGGCCTGCCAGAACAGTCACACGCAGGTGAGCTCACACCTGGCCTGCCAGAACAGTCACACGCAGGTGAGCTCACACCTGGCCTGCCAGAACAGTCACACGCAGGTGAGCTCACACCTGGCCTGCCAGAGAAGTCACACGCAGGTGAGCTCACACCTGACCTGCCAGAACAGCCACACGCAGGTGAGCTCACACCTGGCCTGCCAGAACAGTCACACGCAGGTGAGCTCACACCTGGCCTGCCAGAGAAGTCACACGCAGGTGAGCTCACACCTGACCTGCCAGAACAGTCACATGCAGGTGAGCTCACACCTGGCCAAGGTGACCATTCACAGCTCATCTCAACTGGCTGTCCTAGGTGTTTCACAGTTTGTTCAGTGCAGTCAAAGTATTCAGTGCTGGTTGTTGCCTTCAAACCAGTGTGCCTTCTACTTAGACACATCCCCTCAAAATGGTGCAGCATCAGTCTGTAGGAACAGATGAGGGCCTGGAGCAGCACCCTGAATTTCCCTTCTGTGAACAGGAGCTGTTGAGGGCTGCGTTGGTGAAAATGAATATGTAACACCAGCTGTGTGTGTGACAGGTGGTGACATCATTACTGGAGTGTAACGCTAAGCTGAATAAGAAGGACCAGTATGGGAACACTCCTCTAATCCACACCTGTCTTAAAGGACACCTAGATACCGCCGCCATTTTGCTCAAGGTAAGTTTATTCACCGTCTTACACCAGTTATTGTGAAATGACCTTCCATTCTGTACTCATGGCTGAATTTGTGTTGAGAGTGATAGCTGGCTAGATAACCATGTGAATGCCAGACACATACCTGAGCGCTGACTCATTATAAATATTCAGTTAGGCTTGAGTCAACAGTGCGCAGCCATTCAGGGAGCCACCCGGTTCATTCTGATAAGCAGTGCTTTTCCAATCCTTTCCTGATCTTTAGGCCTAGTTATGTGCTGTCATTTTGCTTCATGTTAAAATGTCCCCCACTACTCTCAGACACAGCTTAATGCCTGCGGAACGCAGGGGAATGGTCTTTAAAAGGGGTGTGTTACTGTAATATTACCGCACGCCGACGGGGATGAGTTTTGAAGTGTTCCGTACGGGTGCGTCGCTCCTCGTCCGCTCTGTGACCGGTGTGTCTGCACTTCCTGTGCGCCCCAGAGCAGCGCCTCGCTCAACATCGCCAACAGCCAGGGCAACACGGCCCTGCACGAGGCGGTGCGCGGGGGCCACCTGGGCCTGGTGGAGCTGCTGCTGCAGGGCGGGGCCTGCGTCCACCTGAGGAACAAGAGGCAGAGGACCCCGCTGGACTGCGCGCTGGAGATCGGAGGCAAGGTACGCCCAGCGCCGCGAGGAGAGGGCGGTTTCTGTGCACTGCTGCTCGGCTGCAGAAGGAGCTGTGTTTTTTTTTTTTAATCATTTAAGTTTTAGTGCGTTGTCGTTTTGGCTTAGACAATTTTCATGCACGATGAAGGATATTTTAGATATTTACAGCGGCTTCTGATTACCTGCCAGTTTTACGACGGCTGGTAGAGCAGCATTTGGGGGTCTGTGGTCTCGAGTAGCTCATACTGCACATGATAGATGCTGGATTACAGGTACAGGAAGAAAGCAACCGTGGCTCGTTCTCCGGAGCCTGCTTTTTAAATCTGTCCGGAGCACCGAGCTGCGCGTATGGAGAGCCAGGGTTCCATTACAGATTGATTGGCACTTATCTCAAATTGTAGGAGCGATCTTTGGTTTCCTGGCCAAATTTCTTAAATCTAATCTTAAATCTAATTACGGGGTCAAAGTCCCGCTGTTTAATTGGGTAGTAAATCCCTGACCGTTCACCAGAAATGAGGCATCTTTAGTGTGCTGATGCAGATGGATGAAGGGAAAGAAATCCTCTGATCCTTTTGAGGGAGGAGCTTTGAGGTTCTTGAAATAGATTATAATACTTCTAGTCTATATGAATACAGTCAAATGCTGCCTTTAAAAAATAATTATTTTACATTGTTTTTTCATAGAAAATGAATTTTAATTCCTTCCAGGAATTTAGAGAAGATGAGAACATTTCACTTGTTAATTAGAAAAGAATCATTTTGATCGCTTCCTTTATTGTTCTGTCGATCGTCTTATTTATACATCACGCTCTGAACAGAAGTTCTGTAACTACCTTTTAATTGGATTTTTCAGTGTTAATTTCCATGGAGACGATAAGGTACTGCATTTGGACAGCGGTGTGAAATAAGCCAAACGGTATTCAGCAACTGTTTAAAAAACTGCGAGTTATTTTCTGTGTGGAAAGCCCCCGCCACACGACGAGACGCTCGGGCTGTTAACGATGTTTAAAGTAGCGATCAAAAGCACATCAGAGCCGCGGCAGGTCATTGCTACTCGCTGCACAGCCAGATTACAGCATCGTTAGCGCTTGCGCTCTTGTGCGCGCTCCGCTGCCGTCCGCATCCACGCAGTCCTGCCGCAAGCGTCTGCCTGAGGAAGGCGTTTCAGGGGGCGAAACGCCGGTACTTACGCGTGACGTTTTCCTCAAATGACCGTAAGCAGTTTTAATGCGTCGAGCGCTGAGTTACGCTGCAGTAATGTGACGGGCAGTTTGGCTCTGCGGGGGGGGGGGGGGGGGGCTGTAATGGTGTCCTCCCCCCAGCTGGGCGCCCGCTCTGTAATTGAGAGTGGCAGTGAGGGGAGAGGAAAGGCCTGCCCCCCCCTCCCCTCCCCCCCCCCCCCTTTAGCCTTTAAGCTGCTTTAGCGGATTTCTGGAGCGCTTTTTAAAGCAGGCGGCTGGAATTGGCCGGGAATGAGGTCACGCTCCCAGGCGGGGGCCAGAGGGCTGGACACTGCCACAGATTACAGATTACCCTGGGGGGGGGGACACGCAAGGAGCCCCCCCGCCCCCCCCCAACATGCCTCTGACAGTGATGCAGTCGCACGCACTCACACATGCACATAGACACATTTTTTTTGCCGTGTCTTTGCCTCTCAGAACACAGAGATAGTGAGGAGTCTGCAGATGGCACTGGGCCTTTCTCCTGAGGAGCATCCCATCGCCATGCTGTCTGTGCCCAGAGGAGCTCTGGGGAAGAGTGAGTGTCCACCCCTAACCCAAACCCTAACCGTCCATAGTGCCGTATGTCCCTCAACACCCCAAAATGTGCAAGCATGAAAAATACCATATTGCTACAGAATTGACTACCTTAGTAGAAAGCATGCTGGTTGTGTAAAGAGAACTCCAGAAGAACACTTGTACATAAGTGAACTGCTGTATTTTGGGTGGGGTCAACACAAGAGCATTTAGGGTACAAGTTCAGCCTCATGAAGCTCTAGTTTAGGCATTGCCCTGTGAGCTGTAAACACATGAAGCTCTAGTTTAGGCATTGCCCTGTGAGCTGTAAACACATGAAGCTGTAGTTTAGGCATTGCCCTGTGAGCTGTGAACACATGAAGCTCAGGTTGAGGCATTGCCCTGTGAGCTTTAAAAACATGAAGCTCAGGTTGAGGCATTGCCCTGTGAGCTGTAAACACATGGAGCTGTAGTTTAGGCATTTCCCTGTGAGCTTTAAACACATGGAGCTGTATGCATTGCACCCCTGTGAGCTGCTCCTCCATGTTGTGATGTCTGCTCTCTGCTTCTCAGCCCAGTCGTTCGTGCGGAGGCTGAGAGCCCTGGAGGACCCACACGCCCGTCGGCGGGAGCTGGCCCACACCATCCACCGGTAAGAGCCCCGCCCAGCTGGCCCACACCATCCACCGGTAAGGGCTCCGCCCAGCTGGCCCACACCATCCACCGGTAAGGGCTCCGCCCACCGACGGGACAGGGGGCGGAGCCTGGCACCTCAGGAGGTGTCATTCTACATCTCATAGAGCGTCAGAACAGGAAGTGGGTAAAGGTTAGGGTTAACAACGATGTCAGCAGAAACCCTATTCCTTGAAACTTGAAAATTACGTATTTAAAAAACATCACTGATTGGAAAAATTGAAAATAGCTTAGGATTCTCACGATTGTCACGATTTCAGTTGTCACCATTGGGAATTATGACTGAGTGTAAATGGTGCGTGACTGTTCAACAGCACCCCCCTGTGGGAACAACTCATTATAGCAAAATTGAACATTAGTACTGCATTTCCAAGACAAAATGTGTTGAGCAGCTTTTCCAGATTTGACATATAGTACATAAAATAACAAATAACGTGTGTAACATTCAGCTATAAAATATATGCATTGAAACTGATCGTGAAAATATAATACTTTCAGTAATGCTCAACTGACAATTAATCTTGTGAACTCATATATTTGAAGAAACGGCATGTATTATTTTTGGTCACATGTAACTTACTGCAGTCTCACGCGTGAAGATGAGTGTAGTGTGACTGTCTCTCGTTTCAGGGTGCATAAGATGAAGAAGGGCATGCTGAGGGACGCGAGCGTGCCGTCCTTCGACTCCGCGCACGTCAGCCCGGTACTGTGTCACTCAGGCGCTTACCGCCATAGCTACGGCAGCGCGAGGGTCTGAGGTAACATCAGGGCCCTCTTCAGAGAGCCTGGCTCTGGGCCTGAGGGTTCTGGGCTCGCACACACACTTCTGCAGCACTGCTGTGCAAGATGCAGACATTAATCGCCGAGTGTGTACTCACTGTCCCACAAGCAGGGCTGGGCTGCTTCTAGGCATAGGCCACAAGAGTGTTCAGCTAGGGTGCCACTCAGGGCCCTGGGTAATCGATGGTAATTGCCCCCCCCCCCCCCAGTGTTGCCTAGGACTGCAGATAGGCTACAGCAGTGTCTGCCCACAAGCACTGCTACTCCTCAGCTTGGTGGTATAATAATACTTTCAGATAAAAAATGACTTATCAAACAACTGTCTTTTAAGCAAATGAAAAATGAACTATGAAGGAAGAAATGTATGGGTGCTGTATAATTTGAAACCCCACCCCTTTTTTAAAAGCAGTTCAGGCCTGTTCCCTAGTGAAGTCTGTGGACCGGATGCATGTCTCTGTGCTGAAATGCCCTGTGTTCGTCTCCCCGCTGGTTCCCCAGCCCCCCGCCAGTCGGCCCCAGAGGGGGAAGCTGAGGCGGGGCGAGACACTGGAGAGGAGCGGACCCTTTGCCCCGCCCGCGGACCTGACGGACGGGTGCCGGGCGAAGGAGAGGCCCGCCATTCATGCGAAGACCTTCGACCGCTGCCCCACCGCCGTCGTCACGGAGCACCCCCCGAAACCCCTGAGCGCGGTGCTGGACCACCGCCCCACGGACACGGGGGAGGCGCACCACTCGGACTCCCCCCACGCCCCCCAGCTCAATGGAGACAGCGAGGAGGACCCTCACCCCCCCTCAGAACAGGGCGGGCAGGGCACCGGCTGCAGTGTGCAGGGCACGCCCAAAGAAATGGAAGACCTGGTGTCAAAAACACTGTGAGCACAGCCCGGGAGTGGGGCTGGGGGGCGAGCCAGGGGGTCATAGAGCAGAAACACTCTCTCTCTCTCTCTCCTGGACAGTTTCAGCTGTGGAGACCAGCCCTCACAGCTGGTCAGAAGGATCTGTAATTTGCTTCTTTTTCCAAGCACTGTCTTTCACTTTATCATATCAAGCCTTTACTGAAAAAGGGACGCAGAACAGAGCATGTTCCTGACCTCTTATAAATATTTCGGTTTTCGATTTCTCCCCACAGAATAAATGGGCAGGTGTGTGTGTGTGTGTGTGTGTGTGTGTGTGAGGGTGTGCTTGCACAATGAACTCTGTGTGTGTGTGTGTGCACGTGCATGCGCATGTGTGTGCGTGTGTGCGTGCGCAATGAACTGTGTGTGTGTGTGTGTGTGTACATGTGAGGTGAATGAAAACCGCGTAAATAAGTCAGGCACAGCTCGTCATGTTCTAAACCTTCATTTGCTTGACATGGTGAAAATCTGCGAGCCGCACACACACAGTTAATTTAGGTCTTATGAGTTTTAATTTGCAAATATAGTGGTCTATTTTTTTAAAAAAAAAGGTCTTTCAAATAGTTAAGCATTCCATGAAGACCTCAGGGTTTAATTTGAAATGAGTGCTGTTTATTTCGCTGGCTGCAGCATCGCGCTCCCCGTGTGCCCCATAAACAACTTGTGCTCCGCCATCGCCAGACAAAGCACAGGAGAAGCTAACAGCGAACGGACATGAAAGAATGACAGGGTAGAAATGTGCAGACTTCTCTATTGTTAAGGCTGTGTCTGTGTGAGGTGGAAATGCTAAGTTTCGCTGTGCTGTATGCAATTAAGTTGGCTAGAATGAGATCGGTGTATTCATAAAGCATTTGTGAGAGTTTGAATGCTATTTTCCCGTAAAAGTCGTCACGGATAAGGTTCAACTGTGGACAGAGGAAACTTGATCCAAGATCAATACTCCCGCTCTCCGATGGTTTATGAATACAGGGGCCAGAGCTTTAATGGCTAAAATCTTAACTGTTTAGTCAATTGAAGTTTCATTCTGCATCCACCTGGTTTTGCCAGAGGAAATAATGTATTATAATGAATAGTAAATTAGAAAACTACCACAGAAAATCAGTTTGATCTCTTTGATGTAGTGTTATTAAATAAAGCTAAATAACAGCTACTGGGGGTTGGAGGGAGAATGTGAACAGTGTTATTTTTTAAGGTTGCCTGTGCTCAGCCACTTGCACATTCAGTAAACTAGCATTGTAGGGTTGCCACAAGGGGGCAGCATTGTCTTAATACCTTTCCATACTATGTGCCCCAAATTAAAGAGTAAACGAATGCATGTCTTCCTCCCCAAATCCAGTTCTTCCCTCTTGAGTTTCTGTATCCCTGTCTCCATCACGCCATGCAGCTATGGCAGGCACTTTACAGTCACGCTTATCTTTCTGTCGCATGAGGGTCGTTGTGGAGCAACATATCCATTCAGCTATTTGAGATAAGATTCATAAATTTAGTGTATGTCTTGAGAGACATTTTACATTGCAGAACCTGGTGCATCCGTTTACCTTTTTTTAATACCTGAAGTTTAGCTTTTTGAAAAGGTAATACCGCTAGCATTTTATAGTAAGCTCGTTATTTCGGTGTAACTGAGTCATCCAATCAGATTAGGAAAGTCTTATTTTTATACAGTTTATTTGGACTTTGTTTTGAATTATGTTTAAAAGCAGTGAATGTGCCTTATTTAATTTGTGCCAAAATAACCTATAATAAACCCATGGGTAACTACAGTGGCTAATTCCATTTATTGTGACTTGCAAGAACGTGAATATAATGCAGATACACTGCCTTCTTTAGTTTAAACGCATTTTATATATATATATCACGGATTTTGAAGCATTTGCAACACCTTAATTTACACCTTAAGTTTACAATAAAATATGATGAAGGGTACCCAGCATTTACCACAGGGTGGCGTAATTATGTAACAAATACGAGGAGTAACAAATACAAATAGTTTATTTCATTGTGGTTTGGCTGAACATTATTTAGCGAACTGGCATTTCACAATGCTTGTCCAAATGTAGCCTATTTACGGTGTTTTGTGGAACGGACGGGTTCCTCGGCAGTTATCGTTGCAAACGTAGGTCTGATCATTTGCGATTTTCGACAAACGCTCATTTTTATTATATGGCGAAGCCATGCACGAAGTTGTCAAGGGCGCTATATTGTAAACACCGTAGTCACGGTTCTGCAGTTTTTAGAAGACGTCCACGCAAGTTACCTGACCGCCACCGCCGCATTGTCCGCAGCGCTGGTTCTGTTGTTTTCCTGGTCGGTCCATTTATTTAGTGCAGTGACTACGAAGACCCAATGCCACTTTCACGTCCTTGTTGACACAAGAAATATGATAATTTCTGTGGCCACGACAATAAATGCTATATGATTGCCCATTGTCCATCCTTGTGTAACCTAAGTGTTGCGATGCGATAACCGAATACTTCCGATTGTTAACGGAAATGATCGAATGTTAGTTCTCCGATGCATTCCGGGCAGAGCCGAAGTAAACCCCGGAAGTATTTTTTCACGTATTGTGTGTCGTGCGAGTCAGGTCTACAATGGGGGGGTTATTACAATGAGGCAAATAAAACCTTATTAATGGTATTGCAAGAAGTGGTAATTAAACGGCGAGTAGGACCAGAAATATACGGTAAGAAAAACCTTACACCTTAACCGATAAATGACTAATACCTTAGGTATTTTGTTGCATAGCTTGATTTCCATACGATCCCAACGATAATGCCCAGATAGCTAGCTGGCTACCTTCCTTTTACACATGTCGGTCAACTCTCATGAGCTAGTCAGCTCTAGTGGCACTGTTCTGGAGCTCGGAATATTTTCTTAGCCAACAATCTGACCCCCACAGTTGCAGCTGAAACGATACGTTATGAGCCTCTGGTAGGTTAGAAAGCTACGATAGCTAAATTGGTTGACACATTATGTGTTAAGTTAAGCTAACCAGCCATTTGGAGACATAGCTAGCTTGCGATTATTACCGCACACCTTTTCACTCAAAGCCTTATGTAAAGAATTAGATGTCATGTAAACGCTAGCTCATTTGGCTGTTTAATAATAACACGTTATATGCCAACGTGCCACTCTGTCGTTTTTATTTAGCATTTGTATACTGCTAGTAGGTCGACGACTCGGAAACATTGTATTCGTTGTAGTCTACTTGTCAGTACTGTACTAGATAGTATGTAAGTCAGTAGATGGTAGCTGACTGGCTAAATAGCTAGTCAGCAGTATGTTGTTTAGCTAGCTAATCTAAATACCTGTGAAGCCCTGTGTGTATCAAATGATATATTTAAAGCATCTTGTAGTGAGTATGGATCCAAAACTATTTTATTTTTAGGGTCGTCGTTAAAAAGCTCCTTAAGTAATTAATCATGAGTTGAATGCACAGCAAGGTGTCCAGGTTGTGATCGATGCCTTCAGTGAGCTGACACATAAACGCGCTGTAGCTACGCCTATTTTTAGAAACAAATTTTTGACATTGAAACAACTGCAGATAGCAATAATGTCCAATATCGTACTGTCTGCGCTCTTCGGATATTGTCTGTTCTTCGTAAATAAAACCCATCTGCGTTGCAGGTACTGTTCTAAGGCAGAAATTAAGCTTCTCAAGCACCCGTTTGGTTTGAGAATAATAATATCTAATTTCCCTGTTGGCTGCTAAAAGTCTGGTCTAAAGTCTGGTTATTACAGCTAGGCTAGCTAACCTTGAGTCCGGGGCGTGTAATCGTGCTCTTCAATTCCAGTCTTCCGCGTGAAAAAGCCATTCAACCAGCCTTCAACAGAAAGGAAAGAACTGGCTTGGCAACAGAAATGTTTCTAATTATTATTATGAATTCTGCAAGTAACGTAATGTGAACAACAGTGGTAATAATTATTGTAATAATCATGGGTGTTGATATAAAGCTCTTGAGAATCCTGCGTGGTTTTCCACAGGAGGTCGGTCGTTGACCGCCTAGGTGTCAAAAATCATGGGAAGGACGCCTACATTATTCATAGTTGTAATTCTGGGCGAGGATGGATACTTTGAACGGCTGACTTCAGGATTTTGTTTGAAAAACTGGTTTAACAAGATTTAGTTATGAATTATGGGGTTGTCTTCCCAAGAATATTTGTTTAAAGCTTTTAATAGTTCAGCATACTTTCTCCCACTGCATGTGATTAAATGCACTGGTTTAAAATCCCTAATGGTGTGTCTTCATCCTTGATATAAGTGTTTTATGGAGATGGTTTGTATTTCTGATACATGGCAATATTATAGGCCAAAAGGTGTGTGGATTCGTTCTCGAGTCATTCTTCTTATGTGTGTTTTATTAAATAAAAATAAATAATTTGATCTTCAAAGTTTTTTGCAGGTTTATTTGACAGATACCTTTAGCCTGGACAAGTTACAAAAATCTATTGCAATTTATGTTAACGTGGGCTTGTCAGGAATTGGGGTAGATTGAAAACCAGAGGTAAATCAGTGATGTCTGCTTATTTCAAGAGTGAGCAGTCTGATGTAGTGTGGGCCATGGAATTTAGGTTTATGTGACAGTTGTGTGTGCTAAACAAATAAATGACTATTGATTTTTCCTGTTGGGAAATCTGCATGCATTTACTGCATTTTGAACTCACAGCTTATTGCAGTCTGTACAGGTTGGGCTGGGGAAAGTTCCCTGAATGCTGACACATTGCTCAGAAAGTGGTATTCCACCATCAGGTAAACTCACCATAATTACTAAAATCAAAATGGCTTTTTATATTTGGGGAGGAATTTAATTCTCGTTTGTATTTGGGGACTTGGGCTATTTCAAGTGGTCACAACCATTTACCTGTGGGTGTCATATAGGCTTCTAGGATTGCAGTGGTGTGACCGGTTACCTTTCACCTTATCGCAACAGTATCATATCTTTAATTTGGCCACAATGCGGAACATGAATTTAGAAAACTGCAGCAAGTGTGCCGGATGCCCAGCATGATTTTGCAGAATTGTAGCTGTTGCAGTAGATATATCACACATGTTAGGCATGGCATGCCACTACCACAGTACACAGTTATGATTACTTTGCAGTTATTAGCGAGTGTGCTGTTCCGAGCTTGCGCTGAGCTTTTACCTGCAGGACATAAACCGGGGACTTTGACTGGCCAATTATTGTCGCAATGCTATTCCTTTCTGCTTATTGTTTTTTTTTGCTGTCCATGGGTAGAGTGGTTTCCAGATAGATCAAATGAGTACATGTCTTTTCACTGGAGCTCAATAAGCTGTTGCCAGAATGTGTTTGCCTTGTTGCTTGCTTCTTGTTGCCATGGCGTCTTTATTCTTCACTGGACTATGGCAGTTTGTTATTGTGCTTTTGAGAACACCTTGCTGGCTTATTATTTTGTTGGCTCATTATTGTTTTAGGTGGTCAGTTTTCACTTGTTGTTGCCAAGCCTCCTCAGTGGGTTGTGCAGGTGTTTTTTCCATGCCAAACTTTCATACGGTCTTTTTGTTGTTATTTCATAATGATTTCCCGTACTGTAGGCTATATTCGGTAAAAGAGCTTTTAAAACTCCAGCACCAGTGGCAGTGAGTGTAGCACAGTCGTTTGCAGAAAGGCATAGGCCATCTACCCTGGTCATAAAAAAAATCCTTTTATCATACATTTATGGCACTGAAGTCTAAGAATGTGTTTTGTAAAGAACAGCATAAAGAAAAACATAAAATGCAGCCTCTAGGTACAGCATGTGACAATGTTTACTACATCAATCTTTCATTCTGTATTTGCTTTGTATAACACCCTGTAGTGTCACATTAGCACACCATGGTTCATGATGTAGCTTTTTCACAAGAAATAAAAACAGACAGGACATTTAGGAGTTGTAGTACTTGAACAATAAATTGTCTCGCTAGCATTGCTGATTTAAAATGTTATTAAATCTGGATATATACAGGTACTCTTAACTAACTATATTTGATCCCTAAAATTTCTAATCATTGTGAGAAATAACACCTTCAGTATATAGCTAGCAGAGTTAATTTGTTGGCACACTCATTTGTTAATGACAAAGCCATAATATATGTTTTGATATGTTTATGACCCAAACATTTTTGTACAGTGAGATCAGTTGGTTTTACAACACATACTTGTAATCATGCAGCTGATACTTGAGAAACGGTTTACTTCATCCCAGGACAGGAAGCAACATTGATAGCTTTTCAGACCAGCTGCTAGGATCTCTTGATTTCAGTACACATGCAAAAATCCAACATTTTCTGAAAGATTTTAGAAGTGTCTGTTATAAGGGCCACAGTCATGTGCTGTGTTCTTGTATGTTTGTGATGAGTAAACTATTGCTGAATTTTAGTGGATATTTTACACCATTTTGAATAGACAGTGACTCTGTTCATTTGTTTTTGTGTTGTGCTGCACTCTTGATTATGGCTGTGACCAAAACCGGAAGTTACTAAAACAGTATAGCTGTGTACATTTTGATTTAGCTGGTTTTAGAAGGAGATCTCCATCAATGCAATCTATGGTCATTACCAAAACCTTGAAACAGCCAGTGCACGTGACATACTGACAGGTTGCTGAGCAATGATATGCCATCCTAGCTCAACCGTGTCTGGTGTGTCCTATTTAATCTGCTCCATTTAGGGTGGTGCTGTGGAATGGTGGATACGGAGTCACACCATCAACTTACGGGTTAAAATATTACATCTTACACTGTTGTCATAACTTATGCCAAGATATTTAACCTGAATAGTTGCAGTAAATGTCTATCTGTGTCAAGCGTGGTATGTAAAATGTTGGTGGGTCACACCTCACAAGGGCATTTTCCAGGCAAATAAATAAACCACAGAGTCCTTGAGCAGGAGAACTGACTGCTGGGTGTATTAAGGGTGATTTAACTGGTGGGTCATTTACTTGGACATTATTTGAGGATTTGAACCAGCAACCCTTTGTGTCTCTGTCTTGTGTCCTTTTCAAATCCAGTCATCGGTTCGTTCACATTTACACTTCAACATTTGGTGCATTACAAATAGCCTATCTCCTGACTGCAATCCATTTGTAGTACATATTCTCTCTTGGTTTTTAAGGTTGTAGAGTACTGTTTTGTAAAGGTCTTTCTCTGTGGTTTGGTTGAAGCTCACATTCCCTCTACTCTCACCACTGAGCACTGCATTAACGGTGATTGACAATATAGTAGGTTGTGGCAGGGAATTCAGTTTCAATTGGCCATTTTACATTAAAGTCCCCTTAAACAGGTTCACAGTTGCAGTGAAACTCATTATACCCAGTTTTTTTAAGAAAGTGGTGACTGCAAGCATTCACAATGAGTTCTACAACCAAAGGAGAATGCAAAGTATCCTAAGCTCAAAATCAGTTGGCATTAACTTCAGTGAGGAATAGTACTAATGTGGCCTTCGTGGTGTTGTGGGGAATGTAACCACAACGCTATAAATTGATACACCCAGTGGTGTGGAAATGAAAACAAGCACTGTGATGTTTATTTTTCTTTTAATTTAAGCAAGCATTAATTCATTTTGAGGCCAAATGCAGATGGGTTTTCTGAAAGCTGGTGTATAACCCCTGAAACCATCTTTTCAGAATGCCTAACTACCACTTTGCAATTGCTTTTGAGATTTATGCTAATTTCACTGAATCTCAATGAGGATGAGTGTTTTTGTGTTTTCCTGCTGAAACCGCTCCCGTGTGAACTGGGTGTAAGTAGCTGAGGGATGTGCTAACGTGTCTGCTTCTCTGCTCTTTTTCCACTCCTGCCTGCTCGCTCTGGAATCTGCCTCCGATAGGCCGGCAGTCAGTCCCAAATGCCTCTCACTCTGGAGACTGTATGCTTTATGGTAACTGTAAGTTTGTGTTTATGAGTGGCGCTCGATCTGTTTAGGCGCCAGGCTGTGGATTCTGAGCCACGCGGTCTCAGAATCCAGACCATGCCAGTGCTGACTGGCTGGTATCGCTATAGGGCAATGGGTAATTGACGGTTAGGCTACATCCTGCTGGGTATGGGAGGGGTTCAGTTGGTTAGGGGTTCATGTTTCATTGTTCTCTAGTGACCCCTGCTGGTCAATCTGGCACCCCTGGACACTGCATGTCAAAGCTGCATATGAAAGGTCTTCCTCTGACTCAACTCTGGGGAGCTGTAGCTGTAGTCTGCGGTGTGAAAAGAAGCAGCTGGTGACACCACATGTTTTGGAGGAAAACCTCCAAATGCCTCCAACTCGGCAGTGGGGTTTCGCCTGTGAACACAGCTGTGGTTGCAGATAGTTGGCCATTCCAAATCAGGATGGGATATGCTCAGCCCTACGATGGGCTGCAAATTGCTTTTAAAAAGAAATTTCATATAATGAGATTTTGTCATGATTTCCACTTGAGGACTGAAAAAACACATCAGACGAGAACAGCATTAGTTTCTAATGTTCAGTGCCGCTGTGTTGCAGGAGGGGGGCGGAGCAAACTTGCAGAGCAGGTGCTTGATTGTAATGCGTGAGGCCGCTGGGTGTGGTGGGCGGGTGGTGGGGTAGCTCAGAGTGTGTGAGACTTGCGGGTGCTCAGACTGGGCTGCACGCTGACTGAGAGAGTGTCCCTTGGCTGTGTTCGCAGGCGCCGGGCTCTGGATGCTGTTGTGTCGCCTCCCTGACGCAGGCCCCTGGAGCAGGCAGCATGTCACTGTGAGGCCAGGAATCTGAGGTGAGTGCCACGCGCCGTCACCGGGGGGGACGGGGGGACTTGTGACAAAGCCCACGCAGGGTTCCGGGCAGCTCGCTTCCGGTGCCTTAACCGTCCGTTTGTGATGTCACGGTGTGAGACGGTCCTGTGCCTTTCTCTCGCTTGGTTATCCTTTAATCTGAGGTGAGTGTCGCGCACTGTCGCTAGGGAAAGGGGAGCGGGCCAATCGGACGAGCCGCCTCGTGACTGAACCCACGCAGGGTTCCAGCCAGCTCGCTTAACCGTCTGTTTGTGATGTCATAGTGTGAGACGGCCCTGTGCCTTTCTCTCGCTTGCTTATCCTTTAATCAGTGGCGGAGTCGGTCAGACTCGGTATGGTGTCTGCATGACCTTTTGCGTAATTTGAGGCCTATCGGGGGGACTCTGTGCCTTCCCCCCCCCCCCTCGGGAGCCTGCGCTGGAGGGGCCCCCTCATCCTCTCCCTCAGCCCAGGGAGGGGGCTGCTGCTCCAGGCATTAATGGGCCTGGCCTGCTCTTCTGAAGGGGAAAAATCAATACAGCTTCACTCTTGCATGCAGTCCTTGGAGAGCCTGTGTTTTTAAACTTCGTTTACTGCATTTCCAGGCACGAATGCATCCACTTGGAAAGCTCGAAATGAACACTGACCTGAAGTCTAAGCTTTGGAATGCGATATTTCGGTTTAAAGCCCGCGTCCTCCGGTCTGATGACCGGTGTGGTTGGAGACTGCGCTCTGCTTCGGCGCTTGTAAGCGATTGGCTTTCGCAGTTTTTAACATGTCTGCCGTAGATATCCCCAGACGTTGATGCCGCAGACATCTGCGTGCGCCAGATCGGGAACGATGCCGACGGATTAACAGCAAGCGCAAATGTTTATCTTCGCTGGGAAGCTATCATAAGCTGATCAAGATTATTACTCCGCCTTCTTTAGTTCCTCTCTGTCAGCTCGTAAATTTAGTATTGGGGGCCAGTTTTAGTTAATGCTAAAATACACTTTTTTTGGGGGGTGGTTGGGCGTTAGCAGTTTGTGTAATTGATTTGCGCTACGCACTGAGATGCAGCCGGACCCTGGCCTCTGGGTTGCCAGACTGCCGCTGTGGGGTTGCCATATAAAAACCCCCCAGGCCTCGGTGTTCAGCCTGTGTCGGAACCGGGCCCCAGGAACCAGTGCCAAAAGCTGGAAAAGCTGGAAACAGCTCTGGCTCATTAGGCTAGCAACCAACACCCTCGATTACTCTCGGGGAGGAGCTGATGTGCTTCTTGCCAGCAAGCTTGGCTGACCCAGTTTGTCAGGCTGGAGGGGAGGGGCCAGGTTTAGGTTTAGCAATAGGGCAGAGAGCGGCTGTCCTTAGTGCCCTCGCAGGCTGCTGCAGCGAAAGGAGAACCTCCTTTCCCCGTCCAGTACAAGGCGAAATATTGGCAATTAATCATACTTCCTGTTGCGCTGTACTGCGGAGAGCTCCACCATTGTGCCAGCACAGTTCAGCGAGCGGGATTCCTCTGTGATGTCACAATCGGGATGCCGCTGTCGTAGCCTTGAGTGGTTCTGCTTTATTACATCCACATGAGAGGAAATAGATGCGATTGCTGCTGAGATGCTACTTTATGTGGTTCAGCTGAGTACATTTTTCATAGCTACATATCGGCCTGGTTGATCTTCATATGTTTTTTTTATTCCCTGTTTCTTTTAATAAAGCAGGAATAGATCAAGCTATTTTTTAGCCATTTTGTGACTGGGAGTCAGAGTGCAGTGCTGTGAAAAAGTATGTCTGATTTCCTCAATTATTGCAAATTTGTTGGATGTTTCAGTTCTTTAGACACAATGTAATATTAGACAATGGGAACCTGAGTAAGCACAAAACACATTTTAAAAATGATTATTTCACTAATTTCATGAAAAAAGTTATCAACCACTCATATCACCCATGGGAAAAAGTATAGGCTAATTGCCCCCTTAAAAGTAATAACTGGTTGCACCACCGTTTACAGCAATAAGTGTAATCAAACACTTCCTATAATTTGATATCAGTCATTCACATTGCTGTGGAGGAATTTTAGCTACCTCTTCTTTGCGATACTGCTTTAATTCAGACAAATTGGTAGGTTTTCGAGCATGTTTTCTAAACTGCTCATTTCCGGTCCTGCCACAGCATCTCTATTGGTTTATAGTCCAGACTTTGATGAAGCCTCTCCAAAACTTTTATTTTGTTTCTTTCCAGCCATTCAGGTGTGGACTTGCTTTTGTGTTTTGGTTCATTGTCTTGTTGCATAACCCAATTACGCTTCAGCTTCAGCTCACAGACAGATAACCGGGCATTCTCCTTAAGAATTTTCTGGAACAGAGATTGAGTGACTAATGGCCAATTCGTTTTTACACACGTGTGTTTGATAACTTTTTTCATTAAATAAACAAAATAAAAATTAAGAAAATGTGTTTTTTGTTCACTCTGTTTCCCTTTGTCAGATATTGCATTTTGTCTGAAGATCTCAAACCATTCAGTGTGACAGATATGCAGTGATAGAGGGAATCAGGAAAGGGGGAAATGCCTTCTCACGGCACTCTACATGTGAGCCCTTACGTGGTCTCGGTCTGACGCAGCTGCAGGAAACGTCCCCTTGTTCGCTCTCTCTCCCGAGCTCTTCCACACCGACGGAACTCGCTGCGCATGTGGAATGTGGTTCTGGGGCAGGAGGCGGTCTGACTGCACAGGTGCCTTGCGTGGTGAGCAGCTGATGTCAGTGTGGGGAGGGTGAGGCAGCCGGGGTGAGTCAGACACTGCAGCTGAGGGGTGGGGGGGGGGGGTGGGCGTGTAGGGGGGGGGGGGGTGGTCTGGTTATCTGACGCAGTGGAGAATGTTCTCCTTTGCAGACACAGGTGTACGTGGGAGCCGTATTGCTGCTGACGTGCCGTCTTGTCGCTACACGTGTAGATCCCAACACTGTCGCCATTTTAGTGGGCACAAGGGCAGTGCTTGAATACTCCAGTCATTCAAAAGAAAAAAGGAACTGAATACAAGGGGATGATGTTTGTCTGCTGTTATGGACAGCTGTATTGGCTTTAAGGCTTACAGTACCAAAGCACCACTGCTCATAATTGTATTTGCTTATCTGTGGGGATCTGGGAATGTGGTATACTAGTGTGTAGTCGAGAATGCCAGGGGTTTGCGGGGGTTGGCTACTGTCGGAACTGAAGATGTTAAAGACATGGGAGACATTCTCCTTTATTCTGCTACTGGAGTTCAGTGTATTACCGCTTAAGTTATTCTGGCCTTCAGGCAGTGCTGTGAAATGGTATCTCCATTTTCTAACATGATTCTGCAGTCGCCATGGGTTGTAAGCTTTTCTCAAATAAAATAGCCGTGAATCTCAGCAGTCGGGAGTCACAGAAATGCTGATGCTTCGGGGTGACCCCCCCCCCCCCCCCCAACCCCCAAGAGCACCGTAATATCCTTAAACTACGCTAAAGCCGCCATCTCAACTAACCCAGAGACCCCAGAGCCTTCATTAGCTGTTCATTGGCTGATTGACAGCTCTGTTTACATTGGCATGCTGCTGTTAGTGCAAATGTCCCCTTTGATTCCGACTGAGGAATTGCATCGGGTTTCTGCGGAAGGTTTATGCCACAGGGCGGCTAACATGAAAGTGAAGCATTCACGCCACCGGGGGTGGGGGGGGGCGGGGCGGGGGGGGGGGGGGGTCATTAAGCAGAGCAGAGTCACATCTGCTCTTATGATGCCTAATGAGCTTTGGCCTAGTCAGGATGCTAACATATACAACAGGTCAGAGTAGGGCTGGCTAACGGTAATTATCCAATGCAATAGCATTCTTCAACACCGTATGGTGTATTACCTTTCTTTTATTCTTTTTCTTTTTAATTATACCTGAAGCGGTTAGTAAACAACCAAACTGAAGAGGCTGCATGAAATGCGTCTCAATAAATAAAAAAAGAATGCAACTGCTGCTATCGCTTGGGGGTTCATAAGACAGCCAATCAGCAGCAAGGCCGTATCTCTTCCATGTGACCATGTCATGCACTTTTGTCAATCACATGGAGCTGTGAGGCCCTGCTGCTGATTGGGTGTCTTATGGTCACCCAGCAGACAACAGTGGTGACGTTTTTTTTCCCCGGAAGCATTTCACCTCTGAAGCGTGGTTGTTCACTACGACATCAGGCACATTTAAAGAGAAGAAGAAGAAAAGAAAGGTAATGCACCGCGTGGTGGCGACGACCGTTACTGCATTCGATAGCTATTGTCGCAGGGTATCGCCCCAGCCCTCGGTCAGCGGTGGAATGGAGCAGAATGGTGTATTTACTGGTAATTTCTTCTTTCATTGTATTCATATTAAACGGCGCGCAGTGCTCCAGCCAGCGCTGCGCGAGCCTCGCGTTGTGAGGCGAGCCGCGGGTTTGCGGGCTCCGGGCGCGGCTCACGTGCGTGCGGGCGGGCGGGGGGGCGGGCGGAGGCGGTTATCGATCATCGGCGCGCGGCGCCGGGTCGGGTGACAGGGCGGCACGGGAACGCTGCCCACCGCGTGCCCAGGCGTGTACATGAGAGCGAAGCGGCCCGCGAACGCAGTTAAAATGCGACGGACGCCCTGCGCTCGCCCAGGCGCGGGTGCTGCGATGCTGCGGCGTCAAAGCGCTCGGGGTCAAAGGTCATTTATTCCTCATTTGAGGAGGATGTCGCCGCTCTAGCCCCCGCTCGGGGTGCGCTCCTCTCTCCCTCACACGTTCGTTGTGTCCTTTCTTCAGGAAGGCGGTCGTCAGCTCATCCATTATTTATCCTCCACACACAAACTGAAAGGGTGTGACGCAGGGAGACTCGAGTCCTTCCTCCGCAGTCTGCCCGGTCCGGGGCAGTTGCTCCCGAGGGGGTAGCTGGGCAGGGCAGTCTGTTTACTGCCCTGTCTGCCCACCAGCTGGAAGGAGTTTGCAGTCACTGCGACCGGCAGAAAAGAGATTCAAATGTCATTTTCTCTCTCTAGAGCAGACCTTACTTAAACAGCCTGTTCCTCAACTGTCCTGCCGCAAGGCATGATTTTAGTCTGTGTGAGTGTGTGTGTGTGTGTGCGTGTGTGTGCGTGTGCGTGTGTGTCGGTGTGTGTGTGTGCTTGTCTGTGTGAGTGTGTGTGTGCTTGTCTATGTGAGAGTGTGTGTGTGTGTGTGTGCGTGTGTAGACTGCAGACTGAGGCCTTTTATCTCTGATCTCCTGTGCCACAGAAAAGATAATTGGGAGGATGAGGAAGTCCCTGCCTTATCTCTGTTTATGGCCGTGGTTTATAGAAAGGGCACTTCAGAAGAAAACTGCCTGAGTCCATCTTTTATGTCATTACATGCACCTCATCAAAAGGAAAACTGTTTAAATTTGGGACTTTAAATTTAATTCACAGATGGATAATGGCATTTAAAAAATCTTAACATTGAAATTTCTGCCATGGGGAAACCTGAACGAGGTGCAGCTCATGTTCCTGTAGGTTTCCCTTCACCAGTTATCGTTCCACACAGGCTGGTTCAGTGTGATGATATCTAGTTTCAGTGGGGGGGTTGTGGGGGGGTTATAGACTATACCTTGTAGATGTGCATAGTACCCTTAATGGAGACTGTATGATGCAGTCCCAGGGGCAGCGTACTCAGCCCATATTATGAAATCCCCCCTCCCGCCCCCGCCTCCCCCTCCCCGTGGCCAGGAATCTGACTCTCCCCCCCCCCCCCCCCTCCCGTGACACTTTGTGCCCTGTCATCCCATCTGTATCCCTCTCTTCCTTCTCCTCGTTATGTGAGTCACTGTGTATAAGAGCTGCTGCTGTACGCCTACTGTAAATGTAATCATTATTCGTCTTTATGCGATATGGCTCTATGCAGCCACTGCAGGTGCTGACTTAATAAAATAATAGTTGCCTAAAAGTATAAGGAACAGTGACCGTGCCTTTAGTTTCTGGGCCAAGCCATGCCTCTTATCCTATCCCAAGGTCGACAGGGTGGCAGGTTTCATGGCTGATAACATGAAGGATAAATTTAACATTGACTTTGTCCCTGGTCAATCAGGGTAGCCCTGTTAATAAAGATTGGAGCAGGTAGCCGCACTTGTGTCTGTGTGAGAAACGTCAGCGGTGGGGCGTGGCACCTTTCAGACCGATTTGCTCCAGGTGAGGGGGGTCAGCGGCCATTTTCCTTTCCAGCTCAAAGGGCAGAGGTGTGGCTCATTTGCAGACTTGTTTGCATTGAGCTCAATGCATTGCATTGAGTGTTTCTGACACGGGGCGTGGGGGTGGATTTTTGCTGTTGGTACCGGTCATTGTGCTCATGTTGTTTGGCTTGAAGATTGCTTTTGTTTACTCGTTGGTTCTTTTGATAATACACCGCCCACACACTGTTCAGGTAATAAAATCTCACTCTCATCTCTCACCTGAAAGTTTTTTCCTTCACTTAGTAAATGTGTTTGTGTGCGTGCGTCCGCCAGTTTGTGTGTACTTGTGTGTGTGTGTGCATGTGTGCGTGCGTGCGTGCATGCGTGCCTGTGTGTGTGTGCGTGCGTGTGTTTGCGTGTGTACGTGTGTGTGTGTGCGTGTGTGTGTGTGTGTGTGTGTGTGTGTAAGCGGGAGACTTACAATCCGTTCCATTCACATGGAGCCTGGGGACCTGAAAGGCGTGTTAGCTAGCCTAGCCTAGCCTAGCCTGGCTCCTGCAGCGTTAGCACCAGCAGAAGGCTCCTCTTTATCTGTTCAGATGTGTCCACCATACACAAATGGGCTTGATGCAGCCTCGTCTCACGCAGAGTGAACGACCAGCAATATTCAGGCAGGTGATCAACGTCAGATTTTATTAGACACTGAAGATACGGGGCATGTGAAAGGTTGGTGACATTTTTGTAGTTTTTTCTTATTGTTTCTCATTTGGGGTTTTCATCGCATCCCAGTCAGATCTGCTCTGCTGCTGTAGTGCTGCAGCTCCCAGCACACTCCCTACACGAGCCTGCACCAGCCTGCGCCAGCCTGCACTCCCCCACAGCCTGTTTCTATAAGCAAATGTGTGCAGTTGCCCCTGAAATTATATGCATTTGTTTGCATGATGGAGTGAGAACACACACGCTTTTGTTGAGTCTTGGAGAGAGCGAGAGAGAGAGAGAGAGAATGAGTGTGAAGGAGAGGGAACGAGTGAGAGAGAGAGAGAGAGAGGGGGAATGAGTGAGAGGGAGAGAGGGAATGAGTGAGAGAGGGAGAGAGAGAGAGAGGGAATGAGTGTGAGAGAGAGAGGGAACGAGAGAGAGAGAGGGAGAGAGGGGGAATGAGTGAGAGAGAGAGAGGGAATGAGTGAGAGAGAGAGAGAGAGGGAGAGAGGGAATGAGTGAGAGAGAGAGAGAGAGAGAGAGAAAGAGAGAGAGAGGGAATGAGTGAGAGAGAGAGAGAGAGAGAGAGGGAGAGAGCCGTGTGAAAGTTGTGGAGTGGAGCTCGATGCTGACTCGTGGGTCCAGCGAACAGCACAGCTGGTGCGCGTTAGTTTGTTTTCCAGCCTGAGGTATGAATTTTATGTGAGAAAGGCCGTGCTGGAAATAAGTGTCACTAAAACACGTCTGCGAAGATCTTAATTAAAACAACGGGGCCGCAGGCTGCTGCTGATGCTGCTGATGCAGATGGGCTGTCCGTGTAAATCATCCCTTTTTCAGGTTGTGTAGGTATACTGGGCTGTCCGTGTAAATCATCCCTTTTTCAGGTTGTGTAGGCATATTGGGCTGTTCGTGTAAATCACTTTTTCAGGTTGTGTAGGTATACTGGGCTGTCCGTGTAAATCATCACTTTTGCAGGTTGTGTAGGTATTTTCTCTGTGTCCGCTTCTGCTCTGCTTGTCTCCACATATCAGCTTTCTCATTTGTATTCTGTTACTCCAGAAATCATCTGCGCTGTCAGACGTGTCTTCAGATTACACGAGGCTGTGGAAGGAACAGTGCAGATATTAATGAGCCATTACCCATTCCATTAAAGAAAATCTAATTAGTGCCTTGTTTACCGCAGTTGTGCTGGTGTTTTCATAAATGCACACTTAAGCAAACGAATGCCTTTGCGCTCACTAGCCCGTGAAAAGAGCTGCGTTTTAAGCATTGACTGGCAGACGTCCGCATCGTAAGGGCAGCAGGGTGAGTTCAGAGAGGCGAAGGTTTGTACTTTGGCCGAGTGTCTGATTGTAACCGGTGTTCATTGCCGCTCTCCCGAGATCCTCTCCCTGAAGGTTTCTCTCCATTAATCGCGGAGCAGAGACTGAGTCTCAGATGGATTCCTTCCTTCCCCTGTCCCTACTCTTGCTCTTCTCAGCCTATTGTGTTCCGCGGTGGCGACTTTAATAGTTCAGCAGTGCACAGACTGTTATGTCAGTGTCCTGGAAAGCAGTGCCAAGCTGTGCCAAAGTGCTCTCTCGACTGTGCCAGGCCCGTCCTGGAGGTCTTCCCCCCCCCCCCCCCCCCCCCCCCCCCCCTGCCTGAAGACCCCTGGAGAGCTGGGGTTCATGGGCTCCAGTGTTACCTCACTGTCACTCTTTCATAGTCTGTGATGACTTCATATGTCCTGTCCGCTGTGCTGATTTGTGAAGAGCTGTGATATTAAAAAGGAGGTGAATGAAGTTCTCACTCTCACTCTCTCCCTGCTCTCTCTCTCTCTCTCTCTCACTCTCTCTCCCCCCTCCCTTAGGGAAGAATGCAGTCTTCAGGCCACCGGCTGCGCGATGTTGAGCAGCACCACCCGCTGCTGGGTGGGGAGGAGGAGTCTGAGGCGGGGGCGGGCCCCGGGGGGGAGGGCGAGCGGGTGTGGTTCATCCAGGACGGCTGCGGCATGGTGTGCGCCTTCATGACCTGGTTCCTGGTGCTGTACGCCGACTTCGTGGTCACCTTCGTCATGCTGCTGCCGTCCAAGAACTTCTGGTACGCGCTGGCCAACGGGGTGGCCTTCAACTGCCTGGCCGTGCTGGCTCTGACGTCACACCTGCGCACCATGCTGACCGACCCGGTGAGTGGCGGCTCGGGCGGGGCCGGGGCGGGGGGGGTGGGGGGGGGTGGTCCGGGCCAGAGACGGGTTTGGGGGCGGGGGTTGGGAGTGTGTTGTGGGGGGCAGGCTGAGGTAAAAATGAGAGAGGGATGAGGGGTGATTTAGTGCCATTATCTGTGGCGGGTCACATTTGCATATCGGCTGTCCCAGATTAGCCGTGTCCTTTAGCATGAAGGTGTTGTCCTTTGGTGAGTGTATTTCTAGTGGTGGGCCAGGAGTCTGCTTGGCTGAGAATGGGACTAACATGGTGGTCAGTGGTGGGTCAGTGCTTCATATCTATCCTGTGTGGTGGTGATTTGTGTTCATGACCTCATGATATCCATCAGATTGAAGTAAATCCTAGTTCCTACACAGTGTTTGTGCTGTAATGATTCTTTCAGAGCCCACAAGGTGCCTGTACTCAAGTATGCTGTTACCCTCCTTGGTATTCAAGGTGCTTACTCAACCCATTCTAACAACACACACTGCTGTACTCTTAAAAACCTGTACCAGAACTCACCTCCATCAGCTGGGCAGTAGAGGTTCTGCGTGCTTGAGTGTGTGAGTTCATGCCACACCATCTGAGAGTTGGGGGGGGGGGGGGGGGTAATATGTGGGGTGAGCTCAGTGAGTCGGGGGAGTAGGTTACTCAACAGTTCACCTGAGTATGCAGAACAGGTAATTTAGGTTTCGATGGGAATTTCTGTAGAGGGCATGGTTTCAGCATGTGATCGATGGCTGCTGTCAGCCAATCGCTAGGCTGGGTGACTTGAGTTTCCGCGTAAAGCAGGAATGCAGGTCCGGCCCCCTGGGTGAAGAGCAGTGACAGGGTGCTGATGAGAGCTGTCTGGAGCAGGCTGGGGGGACTGTCACCGAGGGGGGGGGGGGGGTGCGGGGGGGAGGCATGGCTTTGTGTCTCATTGATTCTGGTTATAAAGGCAGTCGTGCAAACAGAAATATCTGCTACACTTACTGTGTACTACTCACTACGCTCAACTGCTTCAGTAGCACTGACAAGGGGTTGCAGTGAATGGCAGTCCAGCCCGTAATGACTTCCACTGTGAATCAGATGAACACAAGCACAGTGGCTGTGGAAGGGGTAGAGAATGCAGCTCACATGCTTGATGAATGCATGATGAGGATGAGCTTCTAGGTACCGGGTTATTTCAGTGATGCAGGCTCGGCTCTAGCTGCTGGGTTATTTCAGTGACGCAGGCTCGGCTCTAGGTGCTGGGTTATTTCAGTGATGCAGGCATGGCTCTAGGTGCTGGGTTATTTCAGTGACGCAGGCACGGCTCTAGGTGCTGGGTTATTTCAGTGATGCAGGCTCAGCTCTAGGTGCTGGGTTATTTCAGTGACGCAGGCACGGCTCTAGGTGCTGGGTTATTTCAGTGACGCAGGCACGGCTCTAGGTGCTGGGTTATTTCAGTGATGCAGGCTCAGCTCTAGGTGCTGGGTTATTTCAGTGACGCAGGCACGGCTCTAGGTGCTGGGTTATTTCAGTGACGCAGGCTCGGCTCTGGGCGCTGGGTTATTCCTGTGATGCCAGCTCAGATGTCCTCTCTCTGTACTCTCTTAGTGTTTTCTTTTTGTCTTCCCACTCTGCCCATTCTCCCTCTACTCATTCTGTCCTCACTTTCTCTGCTCTTTCTTCCCTTTTTTAATACTTTCTCTGATCTCCCCTCTCTGTCCTTTCTTTCTGCTACGACTCTGTACTATATCTGTCCTGCCCCGTTCTCTCTCTCTCTCTCTCTGTACTCCATCTTTCCTAACTTTACCTTCCATCTGACCTCTGTGCGCTCCCATTTCTCTTTCAGCCTGTGTGTTTTGCCTCCACTCTCTCCCTCCCTCCCTCCCTCTCTCTCTCCCTCCCTCCCTCTCTCTCTCTCTCCATCTCTCTACCCCTCCGTCCCCTGGCTGACCGTACCCGTGCTTGTGCCCGCAGGGGGCGGTGCCCAAGGGCAATGCCACCAAGGAGTACATGGACAGCTTGCAGCTGAAGCCCGGGGAGGTCATCTACAAGTGTCCCAAGTGCTGCAGCATCAAGCCGGAGAGAGCCCACCACTGCAGGTAAGAAGGTGCCCGGCGATTGGACACGTAGCAGACGACGTACAGGTTTAGAAACGATGTGATTGGTCAGGTTTCACCCTATCGGTCGAGTGCCAGGTGCTTTTGTCTGCCCCCCCCCGCTGTTGTCTCTGCTAGACAGTCGGAATTGATTTCTAATGCTGGCTGTAATTGGCCAGCGCCTGTTGTGCTTTGAAGTGCTTAAACACGTTTTAAATTTAACAGAATTTCAGCTGCGAAATTAAATGGAAGGCCTGCAAGTTGTAGCTGTGTGTTCTCTATGGGAAGGCCAGTCACTGGCTAGCTCTTAAGAGAGAATGCACTGGGCCTGGGTATGGAAATACACTTCACTATTTCAACTGCGTTATGTGCTGGAACAGAGGAAACTGATGTCAATGAATGTGTTTAACTAGTAGTAGTAGTAGTATAACTAAGTGTGAGTTTATAATATTTCAAAAGCTTATAATCGTGAGCAAACCTTAGAGCTGATACAGCATGGAGCAGTAGTATGACCTAAATCATACAATCATAACATGAAAACTGAAAGTTTATTTAACTGTCAGAGATTTGTGACAGCCATCTTGCTTGGTAATGAGACAAGGACCAAATCCAGTGTTGCTTTCATGTGTTTGGCTGCAGCTGGCCTACACTAGAGTCGGTAAGAAGGTTAAGTCTGAAGGACATACATAGGATAAGATGAAGGCATTTTTGAAGGTTTTTGTAAATATTTCTTGTCACGGCATGGTGATTTTCAGTTTCTGTCTGCGTAAGGTTGAAAAGGAGAACTTGGAGAGCTGTGTTGGTGAAGGATTGTTTTCTGCCAGGCTTACAGTTGCAATATCGGTTCCTCTCATCATTACAGATGCATTAATACCTTCCTTGCCCAGAACAGTTCAGAGACGGCAATGCCTTGAGCTACAGTATCCTGTGACCTCCATTACCATCGTTTCTGTGGTCTTTACTGATGACAGCGGAATAACTCTGTCCCGTTTCCCCCCCCACAACCCCCCACCCCCGCCCCTTTCCACAGTATTTGTAAGAGATGCATCCGGAAGATGGATCACCACTGCCCCTGGGTCAATAACTGCGTGGGAGAGAACAACCAGAGGTTCTTTGTGCTCTTCACTGTGAGTGAAATTTGTCTCGGTCGTGCAGGAAATGAGGTCGCTGAACGCACTTGTTTTGCAGAGGAAGTGGTCACAAAGCCAGGTACAGGAGAATCGTGCGACAGAAGCGAAACCTGTCAGATCGCTAGCCGCAGCTGGGGCAGCGTGCGGTCCAGAGTCGGCTGAAGCGAACGGTTTGCGTGTTCAGAGTTACCTCAGGTTCAGTGTTTGGAAAGATTTAATTACATTCCTCTTGGTTAATTATTCCTTAACGTGTCCTCATCGGCTTGCCAAGTGCTGATCGAAAGTATGACCAAAAACAGACTGGTAGCAGCATTAAAAAAAAAATTTTTTTTAAACAAATGAGATTTCTGCTCCTGTGGTTGCGCGTGTACTCTGTGCGCCAGTGTGGGTTAAGTCTGTATCTTTCTGAGTGTGAGTCTCTCCACAGGGCAGAGCTGGCAGTGCATCGCAATGAACCAAGATGAACAAGCTGCTTTTAGCATCTCACGTCCTGAGATGTGCTAAAAAAGAAAAGAAAGAAAAAAGCAACTTATTCGTTTACTCTGAAGTCGTCTGAGACCGGGCCGGCTCTTTTTGTTTCGCGCCGTCTGCAAAGAGACGAACGCTAACAGGCATTCGCTGCGTTGTGAAATTCTTCTAGGCTTTGCGATAAATCACCTGGGGGTTTGAGGCCGCCTTTGAAAATCAATCCGTTTGGTAGCCGGTGGAGTGGAGTACGCGCATCGTTCCCTGCAGTGTTTGTATTTTGGAAGTGTGGAACCAGGCGCTGAAAGCTGAACCAGAATGACCCCCAATCGCCTGGCGGGGCTCACAGCTATCGGCACCTTTTTTTCTCGGTGCAGAAAATTGGGGTAGAGTGTACTCTCTCTCGTTCCCCGGCGCACTTTTCTCTGTCTGTTTGCCGCCGACAAACGAGCCCTCGGAGGAAGTCGAGGAGCGCCGCGCTCAGAGGAACGATACCGTCACCACGAACAAAAATGGCGACATAAGCTGGTCAAAGTCAAGCACCAAGTGTGACGGCACTAAGCATTCATGTCTAATTTTTTCTCTCTCTCTCTCTCTCTCTCTCTCTCTCTCTCTCTCTCCCTCTCTCTCTCCCCCTCGCCCTCTCCCTCTCTCTTTCTCCCCCTCCCCTCTTTGTCCATCTCCCTCTCCCTGCCTGCCTCCATCTCTCTCTGTCGCTCTCATTGCAGATGTATATAGCCCTGATTTCTACCCATGCCCTTGTCCTGAGTGGGTTCCAGTTTTTCACCTGTGTCAAAGTCCAGTGGAGTGGTAGGTGTCCCTCGCCTGTGATTGACAGTGACGGTGTGTGTGTGTGTGTGTGTGTGTGTGTGTGTGTGCGCGAAGGCCGTGGTGCAGAACGGCACGCTCTGCTCCTTCATGCTGACTGCCCCTGCCCCTGCCCCTGCCCCAGGCAGACAGTGCTGGGCCAGGCCCGGCGTTAGGCTGCTGAATTTTAACGAGACCCCCGCCATGGGCGTGTTGAATGGGTGTGCTGTGCTACGGATCAGCCCATTGGCCACAGTGCAGCCCAGGGGATAATTATCACTGCAGTGTCCCCCCTCTCTCTCTCTCTTGCCCGGAACATTTACTTTGGTGGACCTGTGGTTGCTCTAGTATTTCACTGATGCCCCGCCCGTAAATTTTTTTGTGTGCAAATCCGGAGGCTTTGGAGGGTTTTTACCGCTCCTGTGAGCGGCATTGCCGGGGTCGTTGCCATGAGTAACGGCTCAGAGACACGTCCGATTGGATGACAGGCAACATTTGGGTTGTCTCTGACTGACGCTGCTGTGCTTCTGCTGCTGCCGTTGCAGAGTGCAGCGACTTCTCCCCGCCGGTCGCCGTCATGCTCATGATCTTCCTGTGCCTGGAGGCGCTCCTCTTCCTCACCTTCACCGCCGTCATGTTCGGCACCCAGATCCACTCCATCTGCAACGACGAGACGGTGAGTTCTGCGGTCTCTGACATCACGCCGTGCCCAAACCATAGGCCCCGCCCCAGACCTCTGTGTATGACGTCACACTCAATCAGTGGGCCCCTCGCATCCTGGAACATTTTCAGAACTGCTTTCTGTAGGCTTTACTAGAGCAACAGTAACTACACAGAGAGAAAAACAACACTCCTAGGGTTTCCAGGCAACAAGACTTTTAGAATCAACCTTACTTGTGTATGCACGTAGGCACAAACGCGCATGCGTGTGTGTGTGTGTGTGTGCGCATGCCTGCGTTAATTGCCCAACACAGAAGTGTGGCAGCTCATACTTGGCGATTTGTAGTAAGCAGCAGCCTGTGGGTTCTGCTTTTAGGGCACAGTGTCCGTTCTGTTAAGTGAGTCACACTGTGCAACATCCCCGTTACTTTCAGCTTGAACACAAATGGGTGGCACAGAAACATGGTCCCTCATAACCAAAAATGTATCGGTGGTAAACGTGGGTTTTATTTCTGGAAAAGGAATAAAGTAATGTTGCTCATTGGCTGTTATTCAAAGCCCATAGCTGCAAATGATCATTTGCATCCTCTTGCACTTCCTGTGATTCTCAGATGCACAGAAAGAGCCCTACCCTCTAATATTTTTCCAGAATTTCAGATTTTCTGTTAACTTTTGCTGTTATTATTATGTGCAATTTACACTCTGGGTTCTCTGAATGAAAAATAAAACCTAATATGGGACCTGTGGTGATTCCTGCCTTAAGGAAGGCCTGAATGTCCCCCTCCATCTGGGACAGACGATTTAATCACCAGGCAATCCTGTGAACTCTTAAACCCTTTTGAAATTCTTAAGCGTGCTGATTTTCTTGTCCTTAATCCCTCTGGGAATATAGTTTAGAATATTTGCCTTGACTTCACATGCTGGATTGTGAGGGGGGAGAAAAGTGTCGCTGCTCAGTGGATGTGCACAATATACTTCGAAAACCGTCTTTTGTCATGTTAACCATTAATGATGGAAAAAAATGTGTGCGTTCATGGGATAATAAATGTAGTGAATGCATAAGTGAACCCTCAGTTTTACATAATAATCATGAAATATCGCCAGTATTAAACTGAAACTGGATTAGGCTGAACGCGCAGTAATATATATTCTCCCACCAGCATCGCTCAAGCAATAACCGCCCATGCAGCCGTGACTTGGCCATAATGATATTACACTTTTCACAGAAACATGCGCTGTAGAATAGTCATTGTAAATGAGGGCGTGTTCCCTCGATGTGACATCTGAGAAATAAAGGATGATTGATTGAACAGATAATTATTGAATGGAATTTTATTCAATGGGGGATTTTGACCGTGTCATTGGTGACTGGAATTATAGAAATCCTCAATATGTTGTAGATGTACTCTGTACCTTAGGCTATGTTATCATGAGTTTGTGACGTTTCTTTGTGAGTGATCGCATATTTGCCTTCTTGTGTTTTTGTTTGTCATTGGGCAGAAAACACGTTGCAGTTGAAGCGGTAGATTGCACAATGTGTTCAGCCACCATGTGACTGTGAATGGAAGCTTATTAGCAGAAAAGGATGTTACAACATCAGTGCATAACTGATGGGAGTGCCCGCTCTTAAAATAGTTCAAGCAAAGCCATCGGGCTTAGTTTGTAGACGGTGGCATATGCCCATAATCCTGTGGGAACTAAGTAGACTGTGTTATTAATATTAGCTGATAACGCCTGATCAGTTTCATGATGGCTGGTCATGGCTGTTTATTGGTGGAATAATCCTCAGTGTTCCCCAAAGGAATTTAATGGACAAAAAAAAATGTTTTGGCTTCATTTTTGTGCAATGCCTTTGTCACACGCCAGCGTGACACCCCTGGGGGGGAGATGCGGCAGTGCCGGGGAACACCGTTGGTTGCCGCATGGAGAGAGAGAGAGAGAGAGAGAGAGAGCGCACCCACACAAACACGAAATTAAATAAACATCTTCACCCTTCCCCCCTCAAGGGTTCCGGGCGAAAACAATAAAATAAAACAACAAACTAAAATGATAAAGACAGAAGAAAGTAAAAACCCAGGGCTGATTTCCAGCATGCCGCTGGGATCCACTGGCAAACTTTTCAGTTGACCAGTTCCTTTCTTGGTCCTGTGTGCTCGGGTGAACAAAACCGAAACCGAACAAATGAAAATGATAAATTCTCTCGGTGTGAGCTCCTGGTCTCGGCACCGAGCTGCTGAGGGGAACGCACCTTTAAGCACCTGGGCTGATTGGCTAACGCAGCCCGGGTGCGTGTGCTCTCTCCGCCAGCAGGCACAGCCAGGACCAATCCGGTTCGCCGCTGAACCGAATGCCACAGTCTTTTAGTGCCGTAGATCATTATCTTTTCCTTTACCAGCGCAGGTACGGTATTTCAGATGCATCTGTGTTACACTTCTGTCTTACTTGTTACCCTGTGATTCACTTGAAAAGAACTTCTGCTGAAAGAGATACGGTCCATTGTTGTAGATTTTAATTAAAAGATTTTGAGGTGCAGATCTGTCAACATCAACATATTCTGCAGTAAAGTCTTGTTCAGTTAATGTAAACATCAAATAAGGGCAATCTGAAACACTGTGTATACACAGGCTATTCAGATTAAGTTATGGTGGCATGTTCTGCACACTGCCCAAAACCCCGATGTCATAATCTGCTTCAAATGGCAGCTCGCATTTTTCTGGGTGGCTACGCGCAGAGATAAAGGGAATCGGAGTGGAGAGTGGCAGTTAGATCAGTGCAGTGCAGTTCAGAGCAGCAGGGTTCCACAGGCACTGTGGCACAAACAGCAGTCTGGGCAGTTGGTGAGGTGCATCGCCGTGGAGACCGAAGATATGAGTCATCCTGTCTGAGCTGGATGCAGGGTCTGTCTTTGGCCTTTCGGATTGTCTCCCCCCCTCCCCCCCTCACAGTGACGGCTGTGGCACGATTAACAAGGCCAGGTTAAAACCTAGTATATGGCTGGACCTAACACGTGATCCAGCCGACCAATGGCGTAACTTCATAACTCAGCTGACCAATAGTGTAACTTCATCACTCAGTCACTCAGTCACTCAGTCACAGACATTCGCGTTTGTAGGGCTGGCCCCCCCTCTGTTGCGGTCCGGCCAAAGAGAGGAGAGAAAGGCTCTATCTGAATGGACTGCGGCAGACCCGGGGCTGCGGTCCACGTGGAGTGCTGCGGTCCATGTGGAGGGCTGCGGTCCATGTGGAGTGCTGCGGTCCATGTGGAGTGCTGCGGTCCATGTGGAGTGCTGCGGTCCATGTGGAGTGCTGCGGTCCCTGTGGAGGGCTGCGGTCCACGTGGAGGGCTGCGGTCCACGTGGAGGGCTGCGGTCCCTGTGGAGTGCTGCGGTCCATGTGGAGAGCTGCGGTCCATGTGGAGTGCTGCGGTCCATGTGGAGGGCTGCGGTCCATGTGGAGTGCTGCGGTCCATGTGGAGTGCTGCGGTCCATGTGGAGTGCTGCGGTCCATGTAGAGTGCTGCGGTCCCTGTGGAGTGCTGCGGTCCACGTGGAGTGCTGCGGTCCACGTGGAGTGCTGCGGTCCACGTGGAGTGCTGCGGTCCACGTGGAGTGCTGCGGTCCACGTGGAGTGCTGCGGTCCACGTGGAGGGCTACGGTCCCTGTGGAGTGCTGCGGTCCACGTGGAGTGCTGCGGTCCACGTGGAGTGCTGCGGTCCACGTGGAGGGCTACGGTCCCTGTGGAGTGCTGCGGTCCACGTGGAGTGCTGCGGTCCACGTGGAGGGCTGCGGTCCATGTGGAGTGCTGCGGTCCACGTGGAGGGCTGCGGTCCACGTGGAGGGCTGCGGTCCATGTGGAGTGCTGCGGTCCACGTGGAGGGCTGCGGTCCACGTGGAGTGCTGCGGTCCATGTGGAGTGCCACCTTTTCTCCCGCGGACGAGAGCGAAGCAGGCGACCGTCTGCGTTCACACGTCGGCACGGCGACGAGCCGCCGCGATATTAATAAACGCTAGCGTCGCACCCCGGTGGAGTCTCTGCGGGAGCTGCGATGCTCCCAGAAAACACCGGAGCGTGTTCGGTCGCTATAAATAGGCTGCCAGAAAGATTTCCCCTTGTGCGCTGACACGCTTCAACTCCGAGGCCTTTTTGCTATTTCAGGTCAAGTTGAATTATTAATGAGTGTAAGACGGTGATGCAGGTGCATCCCAGACAGAACCTGACAAAGAATTTCAGAAATGCGTCATTCTCTACCTTTTAGACGGCACTAAACGGCACTCGTAGAAATTAGGCCTAAGTGTAGTGTTTTTATACAAGCTGTATGTCAGTCCCTTTCTTGAGATTGTGCTTTTGAATCGAGCCCTGAGTCAGCAAGGTTATTTGGGAAGATCACTGGTTTGGTTTTTTGTTAAAACGAAGTACATCTCTATCTGAGTATTTGTCTTTGTTTTTCTTTCAGTGCTTTTTTGGTTGCTCATTTCCCAGAAGTGTGATTCACCAGAAATATTCAGGGCTGAGTTTTTTATTTTTATAAATCTGTGGCTGTGAACAGAAGCAGCTGCTTACGCGTAAGTGACAGTAAGGTTTGTGCGTTTATGCATAAAAAGCCGTATAAAGGCTCACATAAACCAGCATCACTAGCAGGGCTGGGTATGAAACCGTAATGAGTATGTGCCCAGCTTGCCATTCTCCTGTGCTGCCGCAGTGGCAGTCCCGTCTGAGCTATGGGGCACAGCAGCCCCCTGGGGTTCCCCATGGGATGGAGGGCGGGCGGGGCGCACCCCTAGCAGGGCTGACGAGTGGCGGGGTCACTCAGGGCCACCTGGAACGTCTCCATGGAGACTGCACAGTACCTGACAGGGAGCAGGAAGCGAGGCCCTCTGAGAAGGCTGAGCTGCTGTGAGGCGGCTTCCTGTCTCACTGTGAACATGTGCTCACTTCCTGTCTCTTTGTGAACATGCATTCACTTCCTGTATGGGGCGACGTAGCTCAGGAGGTAAGAGCGGTTGTCTGGCAGTCGGAGGGTTGCCGGTTCGATCCCCCGCCCTGGGCGTGTCGAAGTGTCCCTGAGCAAGACGCCTAACCCCTAATTGCTCCCAACGAGCTGATTGGTACCTTGCATGGCAGCCTTTTACCGTTGGTGTGTGTGCGCGAATGGGTGAATGAGAGGCATCAGTTGTAAAGCGCTTTGGATAAAAGCGCTATATAAATGCAGTCCATTTATCTGTTTCTCTGTGAACATGTGTTCACTTCCTGTCTCCGTGTGGACTTGCGTTCACTTCCTGTCTGTCTGTGAACATGCGTTCAGCAGGCTTGTTGGAAGTTGGAAAAGGATAGAGCCAACTTCTGTTTTGTTTTTCTTTGTCTCTCTGAAAAGATCTTATGGGAGCGATAGTAGCTCAGCATCAGTCAGAGTTCATTATTGGTGAAGTTTCTAATAACCCAGTCGCAGTCGAACACCGGATAGCTTAAATGTATGAGATTTCTCTGTCATTGTATTTCAGCAGTGTGTGTCATCGTATTGCAGAGCCTGTTATTAAGTTTTTATGATAAAAGACCTGAGGCAGGAGCAGTTTTAGTATTAAACTCGATTTAATTTAAACGCTTGTCATGAACCTGGATTGCTACAGTGAAGTATTTTTCTTAGAATATGTGCAAATATGAAAGCCGGGGGTACATTTTTATACATCAAATCTCAAATTGATGCGTAAGTTCCGGGTGTTTTTACTAACATATAAAGCATTCCAGAAGTGAAATATAATGATCGTCATGGTTGAAAGGTTTTCAGGTAAATTTTACTGCCTGGTGACTGCCTGCTCCTGGTCGAAGCACAACACAGAGGTGCAGACGCAGTATACTGTAACTGTGGAGCCAGTAACAGAGGCTGTAGGGTCTGTGGGTAGGGTGGGGTCTTATCTGTCTGTGGGTACGGTAGAGTAAGGTTTTACCTGTCGGTGGGGAGGGTGGAATCTCACCTGTCTTTGGGTAGGGTAGGGGCTTACCTGTCTGTGTGTTGGGTCTTACCTGTTTGTGGTAGGGTAGGGTCAGGGTTGGGTCTCGCCTGTCTGTGGGTAGGGTCTCACCTGTCTGTGGGTAGAGTCTCACCTGTCCGTGGGTAGGGTAGAGTCTCACCTGTCTGTAGATAGTGTAGGAGCTCACCTGTCTGTGGGTAGGGTAGAGTCTCACCTGTCTGTAGGTAGTGTAGGAGCTCACCTGTCTGTGGGTAGGGTAGAGTCTCACCTGTCTGTAGTTAGTGTAGGAGCTCACCTGTCTGTGGGCAGGGTAGAGTCTCACCTGTCTGTAGTTAGTGTAGGAGCTCACCTGTCTGTGGGCAGGGTAGAGTCTCACCTGTCTGTGGGTAGGGTAGAGTCTCACCTGTCTGTGGGTAGAGCCTCACCTGTCCGTAGGTAGTGTAGGAGCTCACCTGTCCGTGGGTAGTGTAGGGGCTCACCTGTCCGTAGGTAGTGTAGGAGCTCACCTGTCTGTGGGTAGAGTCTCACCTGTCCGTAGGTAGTGTAGGAGCTCACCTGTCTGTGGGTAGAGCCTCACCTGTCCGTAGGTAGTGTAGGAGCTCACCTGTCCGTGGGTAGTGTAGGGGCTCACCTGTCTGTGTGTCCGTCCCGCAGGAGATCGAGCGGCTGAAGAACGAGAAGCCCACCTGGGAGCGGCGCGTGCGCTGGGAGGGGATGAAGACGGTGTTCGGCGGCCAGCCGTCCCTGCTGTGGATCAACCCCTTCGCCGGACTGCGTCTGCGGCGCCTTCTGATAACACGGTCGCGCAAGGGCGGGCCCGAGTTCTCCGTCTGAGGACGTCCCACCCCCACCCCACCCCTCACCCCCCGCGGAGCGGCGCCCCCCCCCCCCCCCCGCCCCCGGTCAGCCGCTGCCTCCCCTTACGCACCCGTACTCTCTCACTCCTGCCACGGGTGCTCGGGGAAACGCGTCAAAGGGGTGGGGGAGGGGGGAGGGGCGTTGCCAAGGGAACCTTCAGCTGGTACCGCCCTCGTCGAACAACAGGGAGAAGTCGGCCTGCATGTATTGCAGTACCTCCAGATGTATACATTAATCTATATAAATGTACAAATATATATATATCCACACATATTAATACACAGATTATCTTGTACTGGACACTTTTTTTGTGTTTTGCCTTTTAAGTAAACCTGCAGTATGAAACTAAAGGAACAAGAGACACTGCTCATCGGACTGTCAGAGCTGGTGAGGCGATGGTAATGGGCTTATGGTATTAAACACTACATAAAGCCTTTTTATTAATCAGGGTGGGAGACAGGATGTCACTCGTGAGAAGAAGAACAAAGAAGGTTTGGGCATTGGAGAGCTACCCCCCCCGCCCCCGCCCCCGCCATGCTCCCTTTAATGACTCTTTAGCTGAGGATCCAGCCAGTTTCGATGTTGATGCTGCCTCTTTCCCATCTGTCCTCTTCACGGCTGGACCCCCCCGGTGTTGGGGAGCACAGGGCAGCCGTCCGGGGGCTCACTGGAGGACCTATGGGACATGGAACCTGATTAACCACTACGACTGTCCCCCCTCCCGCCCCCTCACCCCCCCACCCCCGCATCCCCCCACCCGCGCCCCAGGGGAAACTGCTGATTGTGATTTTTTTCTTTGTTTTTAGATTTTAAACTTTTTCAAAAATGTTTTTTTGTGATTTTCTTTTTTTTATTTTTTATTTCGCATATCATGCTGGCCTCAGTAATGAAACAGTTTTTAGAATGCTACTGCTGGAGAATAATTTTAGATCACCACCCGCGATGACAGTGTATATTGGGGGGAAAATTAAACCGTGGGATTTTTTAATCATCACATCACAGTATTTCTTTCCATCCTTCTTGTACATGTATTTTCCATCTTAAAACAATGTACATAATTACATATTTCTTTGCTGTTTTGGGGGGGCAGAGACGGAGGAGGTGAGGATGATGATGATGAGAGTACGTTCTCGGTTACCCATGACTGTCTTCCCGCAGCCATGCCTGGCGATGCTGTGGTGGGATGGGGGAAGACTGAGGTGCCCGTGCGCGGTAGGCTCTGGGTCCGTTTCTGAGCGGGGGCAGTGCTGATGTAGTGGGACGGCGTGAAGTAAGGGACACGCTGCGCCCCCCCTGCCTGACCTGACTTGGGTTTTTAATGCCGCCGGTGCTATGCCAGGCTTCCCAACGCCGTCACATGGAAACCGGTTTTGTCATGCAAACGCTTGGGGCCTGGCAGTGATGGGCAGCTGTGCAGAAAGAAAGAGGTCCTCTGCTCAGAATCTTTAAACGGGGGGGGGGGGGGAACCACACAGGACGGTCAAAAACAAACGCTGGAGAAACGCCGCACAAAAGGCCCTCCCTGCCCATTGAAGCCGATGGGAGGTCCCGCACAGGGACTGCTTTGTGCTGTCCAGGAAAAGCCCTGCAGAAAACTTGCATGAAAAGGTGTTTTTTTTTTTTTTTTTAATTACCAATTGGGCCCCTCAGGCACACAGGGCCTAGCTGGGTCTACAAATTCACCAGTATTCACCAGGTTTTTAAAAGTTTCCGTGTGAACAGCTATCTCTGACAGCTACGGGAGGCGTCTTCTGTGTCCCCAGAGGACCTGGAGATGTGTCTGGCTGAGAATCATGTGTATTTTCACCGGAGTCATCAGTTAGGGCATTTCTAACCAAAGCATTATGGGATATTTTATGGAGTAAATTAACTTGCAGTCTAATCCCACCAGCAAGCTCAGCAGCTCCCCTCTCTCTATCGCTGTCAGTCTGAACGACCTCTTCCCCTTCTCGTGTTTTATCTCCTGTCTCTTACAGTGGGTGGAAGTGTTGTCAGATTGGGTACTCCTGTTTCAGTGCTCCACCGTCTGAAGTGGCTAGCGAATTAATTGCCTGCACCGTTATCATAGTCATTTGATAAAGGCCAAATAACTTAACTTGTTAGTCCCTGGAAATATGTGTGCATGCGTTTTATTTAAAAGAGATGTCAGCCGTCAATGCCAAACTTGTAGTCAGTCTGTAAGTGAATAGATGCCTAAAATCACTTTAATGATATGATGCAATCAGTTTTATTAATAGTATAGCCTCTGAACAAAATCTTCATGTCTTATATTGAACGCTGCAATTATGAAAATAATGGAACTTTTTTGGGGTGTGGGGAGGGGAGGGGAGGGGGGAGGGTTATTCGGTGAAATTAAATTCTTTGTAGACTTTTTAGAAGGTGGACAGGGTCGATCCCTAAGGGAATGTATCGGAGGAAACTGGCCTTTTATTTAAATACTGTCATGAGAATGTATGGCATGTGATTAAAAATCTGTTGTCAAAGGCAGTTAACAATGCAGGGAATTCATCATGGTTTTATTCAGTCATCTCATGAACACAAAACCTAATATGTTTTCCACTTAACAAAGCAAGAGAAGTGCACATTTTCCGAAACTCTTAAAAGTCTCCTTTCACTCGGCATGGCTGTATAAATTCTTGTCGGAGGTCCAGATTGCCCATATGTGAAAGCGGCACGTGTGATCTGTGGCAGAGCTGCGCTTGGCCTGCAGTCCGCAGGCACCGTGCTCTTCCAGGCTTCTTGCTCATTCCTGTAGAGCCCCATCAGTCGAGATGCTGACGCATATCTTGGCCGAACAGGACGCGTATTAATCAGAACAGAAGTATGGATTTGCCTGAAAATAGAGTAATCGATATGTCAAGCTTTGTAACTGGAAAGCATACACGGGTTACTTCCGTTATCTACAGTATATCATTTAACTGGATTTTTTTTTTTTTTAAGAAATATCTGTGTTATAAATGGTCTTTCTAATGTGTAGTTCTTTTGCATAATAAAGTTGTAAGGTTTGAACGAATGGATGAACAGCAGTTTAGCCTCCTGTGTCTTTCACCCGAGGTCTGATGCAGCCTGGAACCATGCTGTGTGTGTGTGTGTGCTGTGTGACTGTGTATGTGTGTGTGTGTGTATGTGTGTGTGTGTGCTGTTTATGTGTAGTGTGTGTGTGTGCTGTGTGTGTGTGTGTGTGCTGTTTATGTGTAGTGTGTGTGTGTGTGTGTGTGTGCTGTGTGTGTATGTATGTGTGTGTGTGTGTGTGTGTGTGTGTGCTGTGTGTGTATGTATGTGTGTGTGTGCTGTGTGTGCTGTTTATGTGTAGTGTGTGTGTGTGTGTGTGCTGTGTGTGTATGTATGTGTGTGTGTGTGTGTGTGTGTGTGCTGTTTATGTGTAGTGTGTGTGTGTGTGTGCTGTGTGTGTATGTATGTGTGTGTGTGTGTGTGTGTGTGAGCTGTTTGTGTAGTGTGTGTGTGTGTGTGTGTGTATGTGTGTGTGTGTGTGTGCTGTGTTGCTCTGTTTCCACAGAATAGAACTCAAACCATCCTCTATGATCCATCACATCAGTGTCAGAAAATGGGCCCCACCAGGCTCTGGGAAATAAAACAGGAGCGATTGTCTTACATCGTTGCTTCACTCTGATTTTTTAAAACTCTTTCATTTCTGAGTGTTTTGATAATCTGCCTCTAAGCGCCTCTGTGACATGAGATCACTGTAACTTTGATATGAAGTGTATTCAGCCCTTGATTATGTGGAAAAGCTGACAGGGTCTTGGATTTTGATGGAAACTCAACATGTTTTTATTACTGTCTTGTATCTGTAAAATACCCCTGCAAGGAAATGCCGTAAAGGGCCTTTTTTTTCATAATCCACTGGACAATTTTGTACTTTTTTTTTTTCTTGCGTTGGACAAGCATATCCTTGTTTTAAAAAGTGTTTTCCATAGTATATACATTAAAATGATGCTTTGTAGATTTTTTGAAATGGAGGGTGCCTGGAAAAATGATGGATCGCTGAATCCATTGCTTTTTTCAAAACGTTATTTTACATAGTTGGAATCTCAATTGAAAAACAGCCACACTGTTGTCTTTATTATGTGAATGTGATCCATACCCAGAGTACTCCCATGCTAACAGTCAGTACTGTCCTGTCTGCAAACACGTGAGGTAAGGACAGGCCATTTCTTATAGATTTGAGCAGAGCCTGCTGAAATGTTTCCATTACATTACATTACATTACAGTACAGGCATTTAGCAGACACTCTTATCCAGAACAACTTACACAACATTTGCATTGCATTTACATTGCATCCATTTATACAGCTGGACACATACTGAAGCAATGCAAGTTAAGTACCTTGCTCAAGCGTACAATGGCAGTGTCCTACCCGTTTGTTTGAAGTTGCTATATAGCCCAGCCAGTTCAGTTTCTTTTATAATGGCCACAATGATAAAGGAATGGGTCGCTGTGTCTCTGAAGTGTTTGTTGTGGTTTGGTTCTACATTTTTACATGTATGATGCTCATATGGTCCATCTCAACACTACTTCACTTTTGCATTGCATTTCATACTTCCCCTCATATCCCAAAGCCTAAATCTCAACAAAACCCATCATTAGGTGAGTGGAATGTCTGTGATATTTAATCTGTCCTGTAAAAATGTCTGTCTTCCTCTAGTTGCCATTGTTTTTGTTCTTATTTTTTAGTTCAGCCTACAAGTAGCTTTTAGGCAACTGGAATGGAATCAAATTTTGTTTTAGAATTCAAAGATCTTGAAACCTGGATGGTTTCGTGGCCCTTAGGATGCAAAATATTGTATTTTGAAAAATGTTGTGTGTCTGCTGTCAGTAGCTGACCAGCATTCAAGTCTCAAATTTGTGTGTGTGAGGCTTAATATCTGCATTCCTGGCAGGTGTTTCTTGTAGAATAAGATGATATTTTTGGGGGTGGCTGTTAAGACACTGGGGTCAGAGGAGTGCATGATGAATAAATTTCAACTGTCAGTTTCCTAAATTAATGTGATTAATCAGTGTGTGGTTCAGCCACCGTTTGCTTCCCTGGACTGATTCAGGTATGACCGTGCACGACCCCCTAGATGAGATACTGGACCTGGAGGTCACAGAGGACCGACTCACTGGTGATCTGCTTAAGGTAATTATGTCCCCTGAACATATAGAAGCTTGTGTATGTGCCTTTGTATTTTTCCTTATTCTCAGTAATGGATATAATTAATAATGGAATTATACTGCAGTGTTTTTGTTTTTTGCACGCGAAGATTGATCTCCCATAGAAGGAGACCGGTGAAAGATGGAAGCACCTGTGACAAGTCTTCTGTGTCTTTCAATAGAACCGTGGTGATTACCTCAAAATCTAGGTAATACGGTATACAGTGATACACACCTGTTTGGGCACCCCTGGTAAAATTGTGTGTTTTATTGAATCTATGTGTAAAAAGAAGTTAAAGCGACCTCTACTGGTACTAACTTAAACGTGACATATTTCTGCAAGTTTAACATAAAGTTAATATTTATTTTCTGAATTGAACAGTTTGAAAGAAAAGAGCAAATGTGGAATGTGCAAAAGTTTAGGCACCCTTCCAGTTATTCCATTAATACTTTTTTCTTCATTGTTTAGTTGAGTGGCGGAAACTAATTTCTGGAACTAGCTATGCAAATAACAAAATTAAATTAAATCAGGAACATGGTTATTTACATTATGCTCCATCAACAAAATCTGGCCCTCTTTCAATTGTTGTCAAGAGCATGTGCAAATGTGTGAATGTGTACCTCATATTAAGAATTATAATAGTGGGAATACAGAAGGGAGAGGAAAAATGGGTGTTCAGAATTGTTTGTTTTATGTCAATAAAGGTTAATGTAGATTTGAATCCATGTACGGTCAACACTACAGTGAGTATCAATGCATCTTATCAAGGAAGTGAAGCCGTTATCCAAAATGGAAAGACTCTCGAGTGGCGCTAGTTAATCGTTAGCCAGCAGTGGGCATTCCGTTAGCATTGGTACAGTGGCTGCATCCACCCTCGCCAGTGTGTGAGAGCACACGAAGGTGTATGCGAGGCCATGCCAGGTGTGCTGTGGTACCCCCTTCTCCTCCTCCTGCTGGGGCAGGGGGGGCGCGGGCAGAAGTCGGAGCCGCTTGTCGGTGCCGGGGGTGAGGACCTGTTCCGGGGTCAGGATCAGTACAGCTTCGCCATCGTGCTGTCCGGCACTGAGCATCAGTGCTTTTGGCACTTCGCGCACCAGAGCGGACGCTTCTACTTGACTTACGTGGTAAGGGACCGTGCATCTTGGTGTTGGGGACACAGTTTACTATCATTGTACTAGAGTGGGTTTTTTTTTTCCAAGCTGAAGCCCAGCATAGAATTCTGAATAAATGCACTACTTGCCGCATGCTAAATGTCTCCCAAAAAAGCATTCTGTTTGTCAACTGGCATGTTGTCAGTTGCTGATATGCACTTACATGTGAGTGCAAAATCTGATTTGAATTTTGTTGATGTCATTGTCATTTGTTTTATTGTGAGAAATCTGAATCTCTGTTCTAAATATCTTCTGTATGAAAACTTGCTCATGTGGATACTGTGAATAATAATACATAAGGGCAAAATGTTAAAAAGTTATAGTTGAAAAAATGATAAAGAATACACTACCTGACAACAGAAATTGGTTTTAACTAATCAACAGACCCTAACACCAGAGGAAAGGTTGTATAACTAAAATGTTACTGTATTAAAATGTCACAGTGAAGGTCCTGGTTGCCCTTGGTCTTATCACATGTAATTTTTAAGTGATACACGATATCATAATGTTCTATAAGTGCTGTTGACTTTCAGAAAATCTCAAATCCTTTTTGCCTTTCACTCCCTCCCTTTAAAACTGTGAATGTTTAAATTATGTCCCTGTAGTCACTTGGTCCACAACCTGAGCATGCATAATTTATACAATGCTGTCAAACGCACCATATTATTGATTAAAAGCATTTTCTATATGATGGTTTCCTGTAGATAGAAAATGCTGAAGGGTTGTTTAGTCAAGCATATTCTGTGTGAATGCAGCCGACTCCAGGTTAAATGTGGATGACTCTTGCCATCACTGTTTCCTGTGTGTGCAGGTCCAGTGGGTGACGGGCGTAGCCAATAACAGGCACCTGTCCACCACAGTCAGCTCCCCCCAGGGATTCCTAGTGACCTTTACTGATGACCCTATAGGTCATATCAACTTCCATACACAGGAGACAGGTAAAGTGCTCGCATCAATAGATATTAGACTTTACTGTTTGTTACTGGTACTGTTGCAACGACTGCAAAATTAGTCCAAAAGAATGAAAAAAAAAAAAGTCACATGGTTTGGTCACCGATTTTGCAATTTTGTAAATCTAGGTTTTTACCAGATGTGCTTCAGCAACTTGCACAATAGATTTGGAAGAACACAGGTCTTCCTCAGCTTTGGCGTCTACTATGAGGGCTTTGAACAGGCCCAGGTAAATAAGGAGGAGGCGGGGAAACACCTGAATGATACACTGTCCACCATTGAGGTACAAACTACTTCCAGTTACCTGATTAAGTAGCAATACAAATGCCTAGCATAGACTATTCTTGTTTCCATGTTCTCAATCTAGCATTGTGATCAGTTCAACTGACAAAAGTGTTTTTTATGCCAGTTTGAAAAGAAAAATAAATTAGACTGTGATGTTCTCCCACAATTTCCTGAACAAACTACAGATAAATGTCCATTTTGCAGGGGAGTGTCAATAAACTACAGGGCCACATATTCCACATATGGAGGCACTACAACTTTGCACGCATGCGAAGTGGCGCAGACCACTACCTGCTTCTCTCAAACTACAACTACGTGAACTGGTGGTCTGCTGCTCAGAGCGTGGTCATCGTCACCGCGGGCTACCTGCAACTGTCATTCCTCAAGAAGCTTTTCCACACAGACAACAAACGGCCTCGCTGCTAAGCCTCCCCCCTTCCTGGGCCTGGGGTGACAATCCCATCTGTACCTGCAGTTAACCCTCATCTGCACCTCTGGAAATACGATTTTTACAGCCTGAAGGTCAGATGTTTATTCACCCAGGTTCCGAGGGGCTGAAATGTCTGTAGGCCTGCATGCCGTGCTGTGAATGTACCCTACCTGACATTCTGAATGAGTAAAGTTTGATTCCCTTCCTATCGCCCTGTACATCTGTGGGTCAGTTAGCCAGGCAGTCCTACAGGTTTGAATCATCTACAGTTGGATGTAGATTTAAACAGAGGTCCTCCTTCCATCTTTGGGATAAGGAAAAAGGATCTCTGTTAATTGTAGGATATAACGTTTGAGATTCAGCATTGATTTTCTTGTCTTATCAAAGAATCCCTACACACTGGTACAGGCTGGCCTCTAACCACTCAACTGTTGATATGAAATTTCACCTGATTATAAAAATTAAAGCTCTTGAAGAACAAAAAACAAGATTTGAACCTGAATTTTTCTAAACTTTCTTTTAAATTTTTTAATTTGTCAACTGCTTACTCTGTTAGCATGAGAACATCACTAAAACATGTTGACCAAGGAAAAGAGTACTGTTTCAGTCTATTTTCAACAGTGGGAAAAAAAGATCTCATAAAACATTTATTTAATCTCAGGGGAAGATCCCTGCTGTGATATACAGCGTGTCACGAGCCCCGCTCTGCGTCAGCGTGCCAGGAGAACGATGCGGACACTGCAGGCTGTCAGCAGTCTTGTCCTGCCGGTTCAGGGCTGCTTGCTGATGCAGAGCTTCCAAACAGTCTGTGTTCACTGGTCAGCAGGGCAAGTAGGAAGGATCAGTACTGGTGCTCCCCAGGGGCCCGTTGCCGGTACAGTCTTGAGTGATGAGAATTTGTTTTATGTGAGAGTATCCTCGCTCCTGATGTACTCCCCAATATCGGCCTGGTGGAAGACCACGATGGACATGGGGTCCACTCGCCGACACTCCTGTGTGGACTTTGCAGCCACTCCAAAGCCCTGAAGGTAGAGGGGAGCCGATTAGAGAATGCACACGTCACATACATAAAACTACACAGGGACACGCTCAATGGACAAAAGCATGTCTAGCTATTTTACAGCCCATGAGGTCTACAACGGAACACTCCACGGCATACAATACACTTTTGGTCATATAGTGTACTTTTTAATGCCATTCACACACAGAAAGGAATAGCGAGACCGACGAACACATGTATTCAGTTAGGCTGTTTGCAGCTACAGTGTTGGACGAAGAGGCCTTTACCAGCGGTACATCTGCCATAGAGTACACCACAACGCCCTGGTACTGTGCCGTGTTCTCCGTGATTCTGCCCAGGCCCGACTTCAGAACATGGTTCCCATAAAGAAACGACTGCTCCGCTCCGGGCTTCACCCACACCTTGAACTGAAATCAATACGACGTTCAAAACGAGGCCAATCGTCATTTCCTGCCCAGAAATTGTAGATGTGCATTCTGAATGTTGCGAATTCGAAATGCGTACTAAACACGTATGACCTGCGACGGCACAGCGACGCACACCTTAAAACAGTGATTAATACAGCACATTAACCTTTGCGTAAGGAGCTAGGAAGTCCAATGCTGTGATGTGCAGGCGGAATTTCTGGGTTTTGGTGAATTTTCCAAAGCATGTACCCACAGAGACCAACTTCTCCCGAGAAATATTGGTGGCCAACTTCAGAATTTTCTCACTGAGGAATCAAAATGGGAGAAAACTCAAATCTCGTTCGTTAAGCAAAGCATGCACTGTTCTGAAAAAAGCTACAATTTGAATGTTATAAAAATGATATCAGGTTATCTTGAAAACTGAAACTGATAGACCTTAAAAGCCAGGTCAACTGCCTATCTTTTTAAAATTACACACTTGCTTAGATTAGCGATCTACTTTTTAAGTAAAGATCCTACCTGATGTAATATACACGGTCGTTGTGAAGTCTGAAGCAGTATGTTCCATCTGGGCGATCCACCAAAAGCTTTATGTTCTCTCCAATACTGTGAATGCAAAGTACCATAGCAATGAAGCTTTTGATTAAAGAGTAATTTAAGCTCTTCTGTATTAGATTAAAATGCCTTTCGAAACCAGGACCATGGAAATCAGAAAACATGGGAGCAAGTTTACAATCACATCTAGCCAAATGCAATTTGAACACACATGCCATCGCTACTTACTACTTTGAGAGTTTCTCGAACATGGTCTTTGTTTCGTCTTCTGTTAACGGCCGCATTGTGGAGGTAAAATTATTATTAATTATAAGGCTTAGCGATTCAGAAATGGTCCGCAGGCACTCCACACAGATATCGACCAGTGCACGTGTTTTGCTTATTCAGGAAGCGGAAGTTCTGTTCATGCTCTTTGAACTGGACGGGTCGGGGGACAAAGATAGCGGATGGCACAGTCCAAGATGCCCAAGTTATAATGGAAGTCAATGGAGAAGGGGACAGTGTAAGCAAATTCAAGTTGTAAGCAGAATGCGACCATTAAGCGAAATAATGGCAAGAGCTTGTTTGAAAGCAAGCTAGTCGGTCTTGTAAGAAAATGTGATAACATGAACAAATGCTTATAAGGTGATTTTCCGACCAAGTTTCGGAAATATTCAAAATGTGCTTAACGTATGTGGCGTCATACAAACTGTTTTCCAATAAAAATGTGCAGTTACGATTCCAATTTTTCCTATAATTCTATTTTCGTGACTGCGGAGATATTACCAATGAACTATTCCAAAAAATGACTCATTTACTTTGTGAGCAAAATGGCTTGTTTGGACAAAGTCTCACCAACTCTCATTCAAACCAGAATAGTATTTCATCTGCATTATGTTGTTTCTCGCACTGACAGAAAATCCCACGATTTGTGCATCGCATTAATTCCACTTACATCTTTGGTGACAGCCCTCTCAATCCACTTCCTATTTCCCGTGACGTCAGCGGGAGCATATTATTAGCAAGATGGCCGCTGTAGACGTGGAAGATGAGAGCATTCTTGCTTCTATATTCAAAGATAGCTTTCCAGACAACTGGAGAGACAATCCAGACTTTGCAGCATACTTGGCAGAACTTAGCTCCTTTGGGGTGGAGAAGCTGAATCGGGAGCCAGAGAAATTAGCGGAGGAGCGCGGACAGATTCAACAGCAGACTCGGGAGTTGGCCTTCTCGAACTACAAAACCTTCATACGCACAGCTGACTGCACGAAGGAGATATATCGGGATTTCGGCCGTGTGGAGAGCAGTGTATCCAAACTGCTTGACAAGTTGCCTAGCTTCGGGGAAAAATGCAGGTTCGTCCAGTCATTTTAGACGAGATTAGTTGGAATCTTGGAACTCATCAGTTATGCATACAGCTAACTTGAGATGTACTGCAAGTCAATGAGCAATGAGTTGGAAATGAACGAGACATTAATTTAAGACAGTCGTGACCATAATTACATAATATGATACTTTGACTTGTTCGTGCTGGTTGTATAGCCTTTATCAATTGTGCTGTTCGGTCCTTGCAGGGGTTTTGTGAAGGAGGCGGAGGACATTGGGGTCAGTCGGCGTATGAACAGCTTGACCCTGAATCGCCACACGGAGATTCTGGAGATCCTTGAAATACCACAACTCATGGACACCTGCGTCCGCAACGGCTACTACGAGGAGGCGCTGGAGTTGGCAGCTTACGTCAAGAGGCTGGAGAAGAAGTATTCCTCCATACCGGTCATTCAGGTACACTGTTGCCTCACGCAAGAGCAAGCTGAGAAATAATAATGAAACATGAAGTGTACTGTAGCTGGGTAGTTATTTAATGTTAAACATTTCTAACTTGGTCTGTATAAAGATGTTGGAAATGTATGCATTGGTGGTCTAATCTTCAATTGCTTGTTCTGCCATTTGCTTCAGTTATACGGGTAATACAAAAATCTTTCTGAAGAGGAATGGAATGATACACAATTCTTTAAAGTAATCCCACTGTCTCGATCCCACAGGGCATCATACATGAAGTTCGTCAGTCTGCCCAGCTCATGCTGAACCAGCTGCTGCAGCAGCTGCGCAGCAACGCTCAGCTGCCGGTGTGCCTTCGCGTGATTGGCTACCTGCGGCGGATGGACGTGTTCACCGAGGCGGAGCTGCGGGTGAAGTTCCTGCAGGCGCGGGGCAGCTGGCTGCGCTCCATCCTGGCGGCCATCCCGGAGGACGACCCCTACCTGCACATCACCAAGACCATAGAGGCCTGCCGCGTCCACCTGTTCGACATCATCACCCAGTACCGGGCCATCTTCTCGGACGAGGACCCGCTGCTGCCCTCCGGGGCGCAGGCCGTGAACGAGAGCGCCATCTTCCACGGCTGGGTGGTGCAGAAGGTGGCCGAGTTCCTGGAGACCCTGGACAGGGACCTGCAGCGCGGGGTGGGCGGCCGCTTGGACTCCCTCCTCGGCCAGTGCATGTACTTCGGCCTGTCCTTCAGCCGGGTGGGCGCCGACTTCCGCGGGCAGCTGGCCCCCATGTTCCAGCGGGTTGCCATGGCTACGTTCCGCTCGGCCGTGCAGGAGGCCGTGGACAAGTTCCAGGAGGACATGAACATGTTCACGCTCATCTCCCTTCCCACCATGCTGGGCGGCGCCCTCCCCCCTGTGGCTCCCAGCACGCAGCCCGGCTCTCTGCAGCCCCCCATGTCTCTCCTGGACTTTCCGCCGCTAGCCTGTTTCCTCAACAACGTTCTGACCGCCTTCAATGACCTGCGGCTCTGCTGCCCAATTGCCCTGGCCCAGGACGTGGCCAAGTGCCTGGAAGATGCCCTCATGAAGGTACCGGGGGTGGTCGCTCACACTGTTGTTAAGAGATTAAGAGTCTGAGTTTGAGACGTGGCCGTGCTGTAATGTTACGGGACTTGTGTTGTGGCATGTGACGTCGGAGGTGACGCATTTCCTGTTCTGCCCGTAGGTGACTAAGCTGATCCTAGCGTTCCACAGAGCCGAAGAGACTGCCTTTAGCACCAGAGAGCAGGAGCTTTTCGTGCAGTTCAGCTGCGCCTTTGCGGAGGACATGGTGCCGTTCCTTAACCGCTGCCTGCAGGTCCTGTTTCCTCCTGCTCAGCTTGCGATCATACTGGGTGAGTGTCATTCTCGCAAAATGCTCTGCTTGCGTTCATTTTGGATACTGCAACTCTCCTGCTGTGGCTGTTAACCTGGCGTTTAGTATGCTTTGCCTGGTACAGTTTACAATGTTGAATAAAAATAAAAAAAAGTTTTTACATCTTGCTAGGTCTTCAGCATATATGACGGCTCGATGATGAGTCGCTCTTCTTTGTTGTGCAGGTATTCCTCCGACGCAGGTGCATAAGTATGGCAGCCTGGGCTGCATTGATGTGAACGCGGTGCTGGAGCCGCTGGACTTCGTTGTACCCAAGAGGGAGATGCCACCCTCCGAGGAAGAGCTCAGCGCCCAGCTCATCAGCATGATGGAGGACGACGACCACCTGGCTGGACCCGAGCCTGAGCCCGCACCCGAGCCTGAGCCCGAACCAAGAGAGGAGGCACCAGAGCCGCCTCCACCATCTGAACCCCAAACGGACACAGCGACAGAGGTAGAAACCGCACCCCCACCAGAGGACACGGGGGAGGATCTGGATCTGGATCTGGAGGAATCTCCACACACTGGGGATGGAAGTTAATGGTGTTTCTCAGTACTTAAAATTAAAAAAAACTATTTAATTCAAGCTTCACTGCTCTCCGTTTCCTGCCAAAAACGTTTTGGCCTTGAAGATTTCGTCTGGTAAACTTTTCATACTAGCCAAGTGCACTTAAGGAGAACCAGGTACTGTAGGAAAGAGTCCTCTGTACCTGTGAAACCTTTAGTACTTTAAATCATTTTGTGTTCAGGCTGATCATGTGTGTTTAATCAGTTTCCATTTCCAAGATGATATTCCCCATTCTCAAAATGATAATCTGTGCACATTCCCTGTCCCTTCTCACAGAAATGCTGGGCCATAGAAGTGTAGGGGTCATTGTATATGTAACTGTAAATATGGATGTGTCTGGGCTTATTTAACCAATAAAGGGTGTTCTCATCTTTCTGAAGTACGCCTTCTGCATGTTGACATGAATTATCGATTCAGCTTGCATCAATATGATTGAATTGTATGTCAGCATTACTTCCGTTTCACTGAACACAGATAAACAACCAGGTATCTAAAATGAATTACAGCTCCAACAAAAGATGTCAGTTAGAAATTTTAATGTGGGGTATCAAAAGTTAGCTTTTTTCCCCAAAAGGGCAACAACAGCTTTACAGATTGTGCAATGGCATGTTGTAAGAGTTACACTTGCAATTTGAACATGGCATTTAATGACATTTTAAATATTGTTTACACCAGTATTATGCGTTCACTTAGACATGCCGAAGATATCTCATCGGTTTAGGCATACGTTGATTAGTCTTACTGGGGCTGGTTTCGTTTGTGTGAGAAAATGTTTGCCTTGTGACCTCTGTATCTGTGTAGTGCGCACGCACGAGGCAGACGTGTTCAGTCTAAATGCAGCGGGACACACGCGGGGTTATTATTTTTTCTTCACAAACTTCTTGCGGGCGGCGTTGGGGTTGGCGCGGCGTCTGCCCCCTCCGGCCTGGGCGTCGCGCAGCTGCAAGCCGGCCGCCCTGCTGTAGATGTCGTTCTCCGCGAAGGGCGACCCCCCGGCCACGTAGTCGGGGTTGAAGACGTCCGTCTTCTGCCGGGCCTTGCGCGACAGCCGCTGCTGGGGGAAGTGCTGGTCCTCCACCAGCTGGGGGTTGCTGGCATGCTTGCCCCCCTGCGGCATGGGCAAGGAGTGCTGCGGACGGGGGAACAGCAAAACGGGTGAAATAGTCCACGTTCAACAGCCGCCGCAACTACAGAATTTAATGAGCCAAATACAAAAATCCATTCTGTGACGTAATTTAGTGATGTGGGCAAAAACAGTTCTTGGCATTGAGTTGCAGGTTTTTAATCAAACTTCTTTTAACATAACAGGAGGACGAGAACAGGCCACTTAGCCCAACAGTGCTCACCATTTTCCTACCATACCTATTGAACCATTTTGAATGGTTCAAAAGGTATTCTCTTTTTAAAATACCTGCTGGTCAGTAACGGAGTTATTTTAAAAAGCCCGTGTTCCTCACGTACCCTCAGTCCTTTGGGATTCAGCACTTTGGGGTTCTTGGAGAAATGCATTTGCAGGCTACCATCCTCTTTTAACGTCACGGCGATCTTCTTCAGTGTCTTGTTCCCACAGTGAGGGCAAAACACTTTGTTCATGTTTGTTGTGGTCCTAAAATGAAGGGATGGAAACTCAGCTCACGGCTTAATCGTGATGTAATGTACTGACTGCGATTCAATCAACATTTGCCCTCAGCCCTGATTAATATAGGAAAGAATTGCTGTTCTTCACAGTTCGCTAAGTACAGCACTCATTAAAAAATCACTGACCAAACAGTTTGTGGAGAAAGTGTATCCAAATGTTGATTGAATACAGGTCATTCTTTATTATTTTATAATTCAAAGCAGTGTTTTGAGGAGTCTCCATGGTCTTTGCATTGTTACTCCAGGGATACTTACTTGAAACAGGCGTGGCAGCGCAGAATGTAGTTCCTGCTGTGCTTGATCAGCATTCCATTCACTGAGAGGACATGGAGGCCAATCTGAATGAGAACGTTCTGCCAAAAAAGAAGATCGTTCAAGGAAAATGTGAGATCTGAATTTGAGCCGATCGTTTAGGTAATCCGGTAGGTGAGTAACATAGGCCTCAGTGAATCGCTAAAGAATGACAGTTGAAGTAAACGGGATTAACAGAACCAGTATGTTACAGTGCAGGTTTACTCTGTATATGCCGTCGTCATTGCGCTGGATTCATTCTTACCTGCATAGCAAAATCTGTGGTCATGCAGCCCACTTTAACATCTGCAGGAGACTCCCAGTTTCCCACATCAAGCTGGACCTGTTTGATGTTACTGGGTGTAATCCAGCCTCCACCATCGTCACCCTCTTCCTCCTCGTCCTCCTCCTCTTCACTCTCTCCCTCCGAGCCACCGCCACCCTCAGAGGAGTCCCCGCCCTGCCCCCCAGGAGAGACGGCCGCTGACTGTAGGTTCTCAGCCGCGGGGCCAGGGCTGTCTGCTGTTGAGACCGTCTCGGCGCCCTGTGGGTAAACAGAAACGCCGCCGTTCATTTCTCACCCAGGCCGCGGTGCTTTTAGGCCATGGTGCTTCGTCTCGTTACAGAGCCGGAAGGAGCAAGGCTCGGGCTCCCACCATCACCAGTGTTTGTCTCACCAGGAGTTCCAGCAGGTCGGCCTCAATGTTGGGCAGAGGGTTTCTCCAGAAGAGGAAGCCGTCGAACTCTGCGCTTTCTGAAGCTGAGGAGCTCTGGGAGGGAGCGGGGCTCTGGCACTCTGACCCTGGCTTCTCCAAAGGCTTCTGTATTTGGGATGGATAGTTCAAGAATGCTTTCGGTGAGATTATTTGCACGGTAAACGTTAGACACCGAGTATGAGATGGTGCTTTACCCTTCTAAGGAGCACAACTGACCGTCATTGTGACTTGAGAAAATATTTCCATAAAAGAATTGGCACGTGTATGACATCAAACAAATGCTTTAACAAATTTCTCCCATTAATAAAAAGCCAAGGTTCCCATTCAAATCAATTTTCATTGTACGATTTGGAATGTTTTTCTACAGCAGTATTCAAATTCCAGCATGATTGGGCATCTTTGAGGATGAAACTAGGTCAGATTTTTGAGACATTACCTAAACAAATTTTGCAGACATAGTCTGGTGTACTTGACAGCAAATACCAGCCATTCGGTCATGAATTTAATTAATTTTAAACGACAAAGAACAAACATGTACCCTGAAAAGTATACAAAATAACATTCGGATAGTATGTTGGCTATATTTTCTTCCCCAATGGAGATATTTGAGGGCTTTCCAGGATGAAAGCGTTCTCAAAAAAAATTCTCCAACCATTTAAGAAATATGATTTTTGGCAAATTTGAATAAAAGTGTACCGGTCTGTAAACAGTTAGTCTTACCTTTGAGGGCAGATGAAACCCAGCAATGTCCACCGGGGCTTCAGGGTGGCGCAGTGTGCTACACACATTAACCTGGTGTCAAAAAAAAGCATGTTTAACAACTGTACACTTCATTTAACATGTAAGTATAATGCATTTACACAGTTAACTTGATGTGTCCTTACTTTAACCTCAGGCTCTTTCTTCAAGTGAGCATCCCCCACAGTTTCTGCTTCCAGTTGATATGTTAAAGCCAAGACCTTGATATCTGTAGCAGAGAGACTGGGGTAGTCTCCTGTCTTCTTGGAAAACTCGGTCACTGGAAAATAATTATAAAAATAAAGTAACAAAACATTAGACGCTTACCATAGTAGAATAGATCCTTCAATCTAATTCATTTGTACTGCGAAACACAAAGGTTCCCGCGTGTTATTCTAACAAAACCGCATTTTATTAGATTTGAATAGTGAAAACATATTTTCCAGAAAATCACCCACCCAATCGTATATATTCTGGAAAGGGCTCCTTGAAATTAAGTTTATACGGAAGAAAGGCTAGGCTCCTCCTCGTCTGTTTGTCCCGGATTTCTTCGACAACCTCCTTTAGGGTGTAGATGTTCTTCCCAATATCCTAAAATAGAAAACGCAAAAATGTATATCAATTGCAACGTCATTTATACAGTAATAACTGCCAACATGAGGCGGGTGAACTGCTGACACCTAACGAGGTACCAGTGTCTGACATCCGACAGCCAATACGTCAATTCCCTACTCGGCTGACGTTACGAGTCAGCAGTTACCTGGCAACATACATTAAGTCAGTTAACAAGCTATATGAATTAAGACAAATGAAAAGGTCGAAAACCCGATTTATTTAATAATGTTACAGTGTGGTTAGCAGAGGCACTATCATCCAGTAGCGGCAAGGCACTTTGCTAGGTAGCTAACAGTAAGCTACGCATTGACAAACAACATTGCGCAGTTGACACAGATAGCTATAACAAATATGTCTGGTGTGTCAGCAACTGTCTGTACCTGTTAATTCAATAGAATTTGTGCCACGGAATCTCACCTGCAATGGTGCTTTTTTCAAGAAAGCTCCAGCATCAGCAACAACATGTTCCACCATGGTAGCAGCCATCTTGAACAGAAGCTACCCAATCAGAGACACGTAAATCAGCCGGTCACTCTGCAGTCTGTCTTCGGAATGCATCAGCAACAACACTTTTGTTTTCCCTGGAAGCCTGTCGTCTTTATAATTTTACACATTCATATTTTTGGTTGCATATGCATTAAATAAAACTGAAATAGAATGCAACACAAGATAAGCAGTAATTTTTATAAAGCTAGTTAGGAAATACCTCATATAACTTACGTGTAAAATTGGAAAGGGTCCCTCTGGTGGTGAAGTGTTGCACTAAATTGTGGATCTCTCATTGGCTACTTGTCGTATTCAGTTATTCAATCTATTCAAGTTAATAAAGCTCAGTATTTAAATCAGGTCCCAACGTCACACTATTGTTGTTGCTAGTTGGATGTATCAATTCGTTTAATATATTAATTGTGACATGATGACACTGTGGGCGATACATTAGTTTATGTGTTTAAGGTTTGCGCTTCCGAGTGACGTCACAACATTGTTGTTGTTACAGTGGACGAAAGATGGCGGCCCGCTGGAGCAGTGAGAATGTTGTGGTGGAGTTCAGAGATTCTCAGGTACTGGTGGGTGAGTGGGGGAAACAGACTCAGAGTGTTTATGAAATTCTGACTATTTGGGTACATTGGTTCATGCACCGATGAGTTCTTTGCAAGAAATGTTATGACCTCGTGCTTTTACACAACTTGGTTTACAAGGTTAGTTAGCTATAGCTGTCTAGCATTTGCTACGTTACAGTGTGGTTTTGTATTGAACTTTTAATTTATTGAACCGAAAAGCCAGATTTTTTCATTCACTCCTACACCAGTACCCACAGTACTGTCATGGTTCACATGTGAAAAGTTGAATACTTAAAAGCGTTATTGAATTTTATTATGTAAACATTAAGAATTGCCTACTTCAACTATACCATATTTCAGTATATCTCTTTTTCCACACGTGAGTACCCTATTTTATTGAGCTAACAATTTCCAGACTTAAAAAAGACGGCTTGAGTTTACATGGGAAGTTTTCGTATTTCACGAGATGTGCTGCTGTAATTAAATAGTCACTGTTATTACTGAACATCGATGAAGTGGTGAGTTAATTTAATCACTTGTTTAAAAAAAAGATTATTTTGAGTTTATTTGTTTTAAAATATTGGGAGTTAAGAGCAGTCAGTGAAATGAACAGAGAATGCAATTAAGCACCTGGGTATAGACACTTTTTGGAAACTTTATGCATTGAAATAGTTTACACTAATGTTGATTACATCTGCTGTTTTGCGCGAACTGTCATCGCAGGCCACCGCTATGTCAGTGGACTGCCTGGGCCGCCATGCTGTGCTATCTGGGTAAGCTCAGAAATTCAACACTAGCCTGTACAAATGCTGTCTGCATGCCACAGAAGCAGCGTGCCGTATTTAGCTTTAATATGACCATCTAAATTAATATGCGTTGAAGTTTTTGACTTTCGGTGATTGGACTTGAAGAAGCTCTTGGTATCGCATTAGCCGGTACTAAAGGCGATAAAGACATTTATTTTAGTGACCATAGGTCAGGTTTAAAAACAATTGTAATATATCTTAAGTCATTAAACTATATTTTCTTAAGATGTATTGTATTTAATAATGCGCTGGACCCACCCATTCGCTTAGAGTGTTAATGTGCGGAGGTCACTCGCATGTGTTCTAGGAGGCGCTTCCTGTACGTGGTCAATCTTGAAACCCCTTCGGAGGCCCCGCGGAAAATAAGTCGCCAGAGCAAGTGGGACGTGGGGACGGTGCAGTGGAACCCACACGAATCCGGGGCCTACCTCTTCGCTGCCTCTGTGAGTCTCTATGGAAACCGTCAATCAAAAATCAAGTGATAATCTGAGGCTGTAACAAAGGTGTTGGGGCAAGTGACAACAAGGAGATTCCAATTTAGCGCAGTACAGAAACGGGAAATGACAATCATGTGCAATCATTTTCTCTAAGTTCATTTTTGACCAAAACATTTGAATCCGTTAGATACATGTTAATTAAAAATGTTGTTTGCAGATCTTTCCTGAATGTCATAGTTTCGAAAGCCACCCATGGAAGGCAACTGGCAGCATCTGTCATTTCTGATCCAATAATGTGTCTGGATGTAGTCTGAAACTGAGTTGTTGCTACTGTAGAGCAATCAGCGGGTGGACCTGTACAAGTGGTGTGATGGGGCTGGGGAGATCCACACATCCCTGCAAGGGCACACACGTGTCATCAGGTAACATACGTAATGACCTGGGTGGGTATGATCAGGCGTTGATTATTTAAGAGATAATAACCTGACTATTTATTCTTTTAAAACATGATTTCAGTGCAGCTGTCATCTTCCTTAAATGTTTTTCTTCTTCTTTTCTTTCAAACAGTGACCTGGACTGGTCTTGGTTTGAACCAGAATTTCTTGTCACCAGCTCTGTGGACACCTATATTTATATCTGGGACACCAGGTAAATGGGAGGCGTGTTTGACTGCAGAAAATCAATGGGAGCAGGATAACACAGAGGGGAGGAAAGCATTAGTATGCTTTATTTATACTTCATTAATATGATATTTAATTGATAATGAAATATACATATTTTAATAATGTCCAAATGATATATTTCACTTCTTTCTATAAGAACAGATAAGATTTAAGCCAGAAAGCCACTTTACTGAGTTTGTCTTTTCAGAGATACAAGGAAGCCCACTGTTGCTCTGTCTGCTGTAGGTGAGTGTCTGCATTTCTTTATTGGTGAATAAGGTTGTAGTGTGTTTTTCAGTGTGATTTCTCCAGGGTTCACTGAAACTTCCTGTCACACATTCCTTTTCCCGTCTGGGTTGCTTTGGTCTTGATCCCTCTCTCATTTCCCCCCGTCCCGTGTCCTGTTGTCCTGCTCATCTGCGGTTCAACGTGAAGCGGGGGCCTCTCAGGTGAAGTGGAACAAGCGGAACCAGTACTGCCTGGCCTCCAGCCACGACGGAGACGTGCGCATCTGGGACAAGCGGGTGAGGAGGAGGCCGATGCTGGAACAGGCCCTGGTGAACTCTTACCACTCAGCCACAGAGCTGATGTGCCCTTACATTAGCCACGAGAGCAGTGTGCCTGTCTGGAGCCATTAGCCTGTCTAATCACGGCTGAATGTTTTTATTCAAACACAAAAGTAAAGACCTGGAGCTTTATGTTAGCGTCGTGCTTGCATTTGTCATTTCTCTTGTCTCCAGTGAATGCTGTGGGTTGACTGGTTGGTGTTTTCCCTCTGTGCTCAGAAACCCAACACAGCTGTGGAATATGTGGCTGCCCACCTGTCCAAAATACACGGCCTGGACTGGCATCCAGACAACGAATATATCCTAGCCACTTCCAGCCAGGACAACTCAGTGAGGGTAAGCATGTGGATATGAAGCAGATGTTATTTAAATGTGTGTGTGTGTGCATGTGTGTGTCTATATATGTGTTTTTCTGTATGATAAACTGTTAATGATTTTTTTCCTACTGTGCATTGCCTGTCCGTCTGTGCAGTTCTGGGACTACAGACAGCCACGGAAATACCTGAACATCCTGTCCTGCCAGGTGCCGGTGTGGAAGGCGCGATACACAGTGAGTGGCCTCCAACCGTCCTGTGAGCATCGAACACACACAGTCTTCATCAAGGTCCCTGTAAACCAGGCCACGAGTGCATACAACCCACAGGCCTGCTACATTCAGGGCTGATATGAGTACACAAGTCAAGTGCTCCTCTGGTCTCCCCCCCCCCCCCCTCACACTCACCCCCCTCCCCCCAGCCCTTCTCCAACGGCCTGGTGACGGTGATGGTGCCGCAGCTCCGGCGGGAGAACAGCCTGCTCCTGTGGAGCGCCCTGGACCTCAACAACCCGGTGCACGCCTTCGTGGGCCACGACGACGTGGTGCTGGAGTTCCAGTGGCGCCGGCAGAAGGAGGGTGAGTCCGTACCCCCCGCGGTGCTGACAGCCCGCTCAGGCCATTCTGTGGGCCCTCAGAGGGGTCCTTGGTGGTTTGGGGTGTCCGCAAGCCATGCGCTGGTGTCTCTAGCTATGTTGCTCTTTATTGCTCTTTATCCTGTTATCCTGTCCCAAAAGGCTCCAAGGACTACCAGCTGGTCACTTGGTCCAGGGACCAGACGCTCAGAATATGGCGTGTGGACCCACAGCTCCAGAAGGCAAGTTCCGTGGTGTCCAATAGAGTCGCATCTTGAGCTGAGCTGAGCTGTTTTTATTTGTGAACTGCAGATACGTACAATACGTCTGGAGGAAGACCGTTGTCGTGTGACACAGGTTTAGTATCCGCTGTGCTCTTGCTCTGTGGTAATCGGTCAGTTGATGTGTCTGAAGCTTTGTGTTTGATGTTAGCGCTGGGTGCTAATTCAGTGTGTGGGCCAGTTGTGGTAATGTTAGCATTGTCGTGTGATACAGGTTTAGTATCCGCTGTGCTCTTGCTCTGTGTAATCGTTCGGTTGATGTGTCTGAAGCTTTGTGCCAATGACATCATGGAGGGTGTGGAGGAGCTGATCGAGGGGATGACGCTGACTCCAGATTCGGAGAAGACGCTGCAGTCCCAGGACCCTGAACCCCCACTGGCCCCCAGCCTCTCTACAGAGGACCCAGAAGGTGAGAAGCAGGAGGTCATGAGCTGACTAATGGTGCAGTATAGGTGAAAGGGTGTTTACTGATACACGGAGCGTATACATAACCAACATGCTATACTTTATTCGTTCGCAAACACTAGGAGGTAATAATAAGCTTTTCTATTTACTAGACCTGGAATGCTGTACTCTCCTACCTGTAGGGACTGTAATTTCCAAAGTATAGAAACAACCTGCTGTCCATATTAACCTTGTGGTTTTGAAAAATGATTATTATCATTATTATTATCCTGGAAATCTTGGAATTTTTCACGGCATGGAAAATTCCTGGACAATGAGAAAATTGGCAAAATATCCTTGGAAAACAATTTTTTGTGTTGAAAAATGTTTTTGTCAAACATTAAAAGTTAAAGTCTACAACCACAGCCCCCCCACGGTTGTCACAATCTATATTAAAGGTATTAGTCACATAAAATGTCCTGGTAAATAATGTCTTGAAAAGAGTGGGGACCCGGAAAAGTCACTGAGAAGAGAAAAAATGCTAAACCAAATACGTGTCCAATCCTAGTGAAGTACCCTGCGCACAAACATACCCTTTCAGACATGCAGCGAGCTCCGCTGTACTGAGTTGACCTGTGTGACGCGTGTCATTCCCAGATCAGCAGGATGATCCCCAGTCTGGCCTGCTCCCCAACAGCAAACAGGAGCCTCCTGGCCTCCCCCAGACCCTGCAGCAGGAGTTCTCATTGGTCAACCTGCAGATCCGCAACGTTAATGTGGAGGTGAACTGTGACCCCTGAAACTCCACATGCTCTCTGCGCTGGGTTCTAATTCACTGTGTATGCTGGTTGAGGTAATGTTAGCGCTGGGTGCTAATTCAGTGTGCGTGCCGGTTGTGGTAATGTTAGCGCTGGGTGCTAATTCAGTGTGCGTGCCGGTTGTGGTAATGTTAGCGCTGGGTGCTAATTCAGTGTGCATGCCGGTTGTGGTAATGTTAGCGCCGGTTGTGGTAATGTTAGCGCTGGGTGCTAATTCTGTGTGCGTGCCGGTTGTGGTAATGTTAGCACTGGGTGCTAATTCAGTGTGTGGGCCGGTTGTGGTGATGTTAGCGCTGGGTGCTAATTCAGTGTGCGTGCCGGTTGTGGTAATGTTAGCGCTGGGTGCTAATTCAGTGTGTGGGCCGGTTGTGGTGATGTTAGCGCTGGGTGCTAATTCAGTGTGTGGGCCGGTTTTGGTAATGTTAGCGCTGGGTGCTAATTCAGTGTGCATGCCGGTTGTGGGAATGTTAGCGCTGGGTGCTAATTCAGTGTGCGTGCCGGTTGTGGTAATGTTAGCGCTGGGTGCTAATTCAGTGTGCGTGCCGGTTGTGGTAATGTTAGCGCTGGGTGCTAATTCAGTGTGTGGGCCGGTTGTGGTAATGTTAGCGCTGGGGGCTAATTCAGTGTGTGGGCCGGTTGTGGTAATGTTAGCGCCGGTTGTGGTAATGTTAGTGCTGGGGGCTAATTCAGTGTGCGGGCCGGTTGTGGTGATGTTAGCGCTGGGTGCTAATTCAGTGTGTGGGCCAGTTGTGGTAATGTTAGTGCTGGGTGCTAATTCAGTGTGTGGGCCAGTTGTGGTGATGTTAGCGCTGGGTGCTAATTCAGTGTGTGGGCCGGTTGTGGTAATGTTAGCGCTGGGGGCTAATTCAGTGTGCGTGCCGGTTGTGGTAATGTTAGCGCTGGGTGCTAATTCAGTGTGTGGGCCGGTTGTGGTAATGTTAGCGCCGGTTGTGGTAATGTTAGCGCTGGGTGCTAATTCAGTGCGCGGGCCAGTTGTGGTAATGTTAGCGCCGGTTGTGGTAATGTTAGCGCTGGGTGCTAATTCAGTGTGTGGGCCGGTTGTGGTAATGTTAGTGCTGGGTGCTAATTCAGTGTGTGGGCCGGTTGTGGTAATGTTAGCGCCGGTTGTGGTAATGTTAGCGCTGGGTGCTAATTCAGTGCGCGGGCCAGTTGTGGTAATGTTAGCGCCGGTTGTGGTAATGTTAGCGCTGGGTGCTAATTCAGTGTGTGGGCCGGTTGTGGTAATGTTAGCGCTGGGTGCTAATTCAGTGTGCGGGCCGGTTGTGGTAATGTTAGCGCTGGGTGCTAATTCTGTGTGCGTGCCGGTTGTGGTAATGTTAGCGCTGGGTGCTAATTCAGTGTGCGTGCCGGTTGTGGTAATGTTAGCGCTGGGTGCTAATTCAGTGTGCGTGCCGGTTGTGGTAATGTTAGCGCTGGGTGCTAATTCAGTGTGCATGCCGGTTGTGGTAATGTTAGCGCTGGGTGCTAATTCAGTGTGCGTGCCGGTTGTGGTAATGTTAGCGCTGGGTGCTAATTCAGTGTGCGTGCCGGTTGTGGTAATCTCTGTGCAGATGGACGCTGTAAACCGGAGCTGCTTTGTGTCGGCACACTGTGGCACCAACCGGGTCCGCCTGGTGGTGAAGTTCCCAGCGCAGTACCCCAACAACGCTGCTCCCTCCTTTCAGTTTGTGAGCCCCACGACCATTCAGTCAACCATGAAGACCAAGATCCAGAAGGTAAAGGCTCTCCTTCATCACGGTATGATCAAAAAATACAAACCACTTAAGATGCTTTGTCATACACGCTCAAATGAATTTTACCTTTCTATGCCCTGACTGTTGCACCTGTCTGGCAACAATTTATTATTGATTACTTGCTTCTTTGAAAATCTACCAACTAAGTAGACAATTGACAAAGTGGAAAAAAAAAAAAACCTGCTTCTATGTTTCAGATCCTGACGGACACGTCTCTGCAGAAAGTGAAGAGGAATCAGAACTGTCTGGAGCCGTGCGTGAGGCAGCTGGTGTCCTGTCTGGAGTCCTGCATGGTGAGCGTGTCCTCACGCTGTACACACACGTCCTGTGCACACACATGTCCTGCACAACACACACGTCCTTTGCACACACACGTCCTTCACACAAGTCCTGTACATGCACGTCCTGCACACACACAAGTTCCATACACACACACGTCCTGCACATGCACTGCCTGTACATACACGTCCTGCACACACAATTCCTGTCACAGACGACGGCTACACACATTTGCTGTACTTGGCTCATATTGCTGATGAATGAACCCTCACTAACTCCTAGTTTATATACACTTCCTGTTGGCACTTACCTGCGGTACACTTGCCTTAATCATGTACTGTTTTCACAAGCGCACCTGTGCAAATGCGCTTCCTGTGACCTGTGCATACGCTTGCCTCCTTTACCAATCGCATTCACAGAGAGACAGTTTGATTGGCTAGCCCCTATTCTCACTGAGCCCTGTCCCACCCCCTCTGTGCGTGTTCCACAGACTCAGGACGACAGTGCTGCCGCCAACCCGTACGTGGTGACCCCGCCCCTGCAGCCCTTCCCGCGTGTCACCAACACCTACGGCTCCTACCAGGACGCCAACATCCCCTTCCCGCGCACCTCTGGGGCGCGCTTCTGTGGGACCGGTCAGTTCACATCGATGCCATTCAGTCCTGGGGCCTGGTTTCCCAAAGCATTTTAAAAAATAAAATAAATCAGTGAAAACAGGAATTAATTTGCACAGGACATCTTTGTTTATGCAGTGAATCTCACAACCGCTTCCCTGGCTCCATGTTCGGTGAAACGCTCTGGATACCCCCCTGCTTAATGTAGCGCTCAGACCCACAAAAATGCCCCCAGCCGTTTTTGTATTTAACACTGTATTTCATTGCGGACAGTTTGGCATTTTAATTATCGCCAAACTGCATTTGTGAGAGGAACACTTGTATTAAATTATTTTGTCACAGTTAAGGATTAATTTGGCTTGAATCTACCTCAAAAACGCATGCAAGTTAAAAGCAATAAAACCATTATGACTGACACAAAGAGGGGGTCATAATGTGTTTCAGATCCTTGGTCATAATTTCTGATGAACTGTTTTGGTCCGCAGGTTGCCTAGTGTACTTCACCAGGCCCATCACCATGCACCGCTCCGTGTCCCCCACCGAGCCCACTCCCAGGTACGTCCCATCTGTCACATGACACAGGGGTCATGTGGGGCGGCAGTGTAGTGTAATGGGTAAGGAACTGGCCTTGCGTGTAACCTAAAGGTCCAAGGTTCGATTCCTGGGTAGGGCACTGCCGTTGTACGCTTGAGCTGTATAAATGGATGCAATGTAAATGCTATGTGAAAAGTTGTGTAAGTCGCTCTGGATAAGAGCGTCTGCTAAATGCCTGTAATGCAGTGTTTCCCAACCCTGGTCCTGGGGACCCACTGCCCTGCATGTTCTAGGTGTTTCCCTGCTCCAACACACCTGATTCAAATGAATGGGTCTTCATCAAGCGCCTGATAACGACCCAGTCGTTTGAATCAGGTGTGTTGGAGCAGGGGGACATCTAAAACATGCGGGGCAGTGGGTCCCCAGGACCAGGGTTGGGAAACACTGCTGTAATGTAATGTAATGTTTCCCGCCATGTGAACTGCGCACCGGTCTCTGTTCGCTCGAGTCACGCTCGTGTGGCTGCTGCGCGTGCTGCTGCTGCTGCTGGTGATGACGGGCCCTCACATGTGGCCCCTGCTGCGTCCCCCCAGGTCCCTGTCGGCCCTGTCCGCCTACCACAGCGGGGTCATGACCCCCATGAAGATGCGCAGCGAGTCGCAGAGCACTCTCCGGCTGTACAGCGGCAGCCCCACCCGCACCGACAAGGAGCAAGTCTCCATCTCCTCCTTCTACTACAAGGAGCGGGTAGGGAGGCGGCGAGGGAGGGAGAATCGCTGCGTTTCCCCTCCTCCATTCCTCTGCAGATCCCTTGTTCCTGAGATGCAGTTAGAGCAGGGGTGCACAGCAAGGGCCAATCCATTTCAGGATGTTGTGTGTGAACTTTTGCCAACATTTATTTAATTAGCCCAATCATACCTTGATCTGACATGTGTATGAGCACAAGCTACAGCCACAGACTGCAAGTGTATCCTAGAGATTTTACTGAGCTCAAGTGCACGAGTGAAGCAGCATAGTTTATAGAGCTGTCGGAAAACTATATCTATGGTAATCGGTTGGAGCAAAAACCAGCACGCAGATCGGCCCTCCAGGACCGGAGTTGTGCACCCCTGAGTATTCTTACTTTGTGAGGTGTTTATAGATTGAGTCTTAGCGTTGTGGTGGCATCTCATCGTTCATTTTGAAACTGTTGTGTCGTAGCTTCATTTAAAATGCTTAACTGTCTGAGTTACTCCCTTGGTGTTTTAAATTCTGTTGCTTTTTCCCTTTTGTGCGTGTTTTTTTTTTTTTTCTCCCTGTGCCGTCCCTGTGCATCTCTTTGTGGCTTGATTTCTTTTTTTTTTTTTTTTTCTTTTACCGGCTCTCTTCTTGTGTTTGGGGTGTGGGCCTCCTCCTCCCCTCCTCCCCTCCCAAACCCACCCATCCCCCTGCTGCGGGCTGTTCTGTCCAAATCAGAAGCATCCACTGTCTGGCCCCCGCCGCTGGTCCGTTCAGACCATTCAGGACTGCCCGGTACCCAGTCGCCTCTGCCCGCCTGTACCTGACCCCACCCCCCCCCACCCCCCCCCGCGCACCACTGGACCGGGCTGCCTGTCTGCAGGGCAGTGCAAGGCTATGGGCTTACCCTGCTCTCCATCTCACCTGCGCCTCCAGCTCCTCGCTGCCCTTTCTGCTTTTCACTAAAGGGGGATGCACACGTTGCTCAAAGCGCACACCTTTCTTTCCCTCTTTCCTTTTCTTTTGCTTTCTTTGCCATTGTACACGTAAATGGGATAGACTGAAAATACCTTGAAATAAAATACATTATCAAGATATTTCAACACTTCACAATATATGGGCAAATAAACAATTTTCCGCTCTCGATTATTGCAATAACTTTGCAATAAAAAAACTGCTGTGAAATATTCACCATATTTTCACAAAATTTCTCATAGTTACAATGTCCTGCAGTGTGCTCTATTTCCATAAGAGCCCATATTTATTGCAGAAACACACAAACCGCATAATATGTTGCCATTGTTGCAAGCCGTCCACCAGTCTCAGCAGATTGGCCTCACAGACGTGCCTGTTCTGGGCAGCCTTTCACTGAGTGAGGACGAGCTGCATAATGGCTTTCAGACAGACCGCTCGCACGGTGTGATCAGGCTGCCGCTCTCTCCGCCGCCTGTCCTCTGATCGTCCCGGTTAAACGGGTCGCTGGCACGGGGAGGCGCTTGTCTCCCGGTAACGGGTAACCGTCTGTTCACACCTCTCCCGTCCCTCCGGCAACCTGCTTAATCCCCTTCCACTCACATTAATGTCTGCTGCGCTGGCTTTCCCTGACTGATCAAAATGCCTTTTTCCTGGGTTTCATTGAGATGAAGCTTAGACAATATGGGCGTTTAGCCAGTGCCTTAGACGTGCTCTTCTGACAGACAAGAAAATATGTATGGAAATTACTTTTTTCTTTCTCCAGCTGTCAGTTTTATCAGTGAAGTCAGAATTGCGAATCTCATCTGCGTTAGAGGAAATGAAGTCTGACGCGTCTGTTGTCACTCTTTATTTCCCTCTCCGCGCTCGTCAGAAATCGCGCCGGTGGAAGAGCAAGCGGGAAGGGGCCGACTCCGCTAACCGACCCATCAAGCTGGCGGGAAAAGTCATCATCCAGGAGATCTCCTGCCTGCTGCCTCTCCACAAAATCCTGGGGGAGACGTACATGTGTGTGCCTCGCAGTTCATCTGCAGCTTTCCTGTTTTCACACAGTGTTTCACACAATATTGAGCAGGAAGCCTCTTAATCACACAAGCTGTGATTTAAAAATGAGCGTTGCTGTGAAGTGTGTATGGCGTGCGAAGGCCGTTTCTGACGCGTGTGCTTTTGTTTTGCTGTTTTCAGTCTGAATGTGAACGACATCCAGGACACGTGTCAGAGAAACGCAAGCGCAGCTCTCACTGTGGGCCGCAGGGACCTGGCCAAGGTACTGACTGCGACTGTGACTGCCTGACATCACATGCTGTCTGTGGCTGTGACCACCTAACATCTCATGCTGTCTGTGACTGCCTGACATCACATGCTGTCTGTGACTATGACCACCTGACATCACATGCTGTCTGTGACTATGACCACCTGACATCACGTGCTGTCTGTGACTGCCTGACATCACATGCTGTCTGTGACTATGACCACCTGACATCACATGCTGTCTGTGACTATGACCACCTGACATCACATGCTGTCTGTGACTGCCTGACATCACATGCTGTCTGTGACTATGACCACCTGACATCACATGCTGTCTGTGACTGCAACACAATGTGGCTCTACCTCACGTGCCGGAACGTTCTTCTCTGTAGGTCTGGGCGCTGGCCTCGGCCGCCACCGACTGTGACCTGAGCCCAAACTCGGACCCGGATGCCGGCACCCCCTGGGCCCGGCACCCCTTTGGGCGCCACCTGCTGGAGACACTGTGAGTGCGCAGCGCTCGGTCCCTCTGGCCCCACAGGGGCGCGTTTGTTTTGTACGCTGAACACCCGTCAGCGTCCTGAACCCTGCTTCTTCCCTAGATTGGACCACTACAGCAAAATGAGTGACATCCAGACCATGGCCATGCTGTGCAGTGTTTTTGAGGCCCAGGGCTGCCCCCAGGACTACTACTCTCTGTTTGGACACCACCCTCCCCGAACCACCGGCGTCCCCCCGCACCACACCCGCTTTGTAAGCTCTCCTGGCTCGCGGTCCGGTCTTCCCTCGGGTCCTCAGCCGTGTGGAATTTCAAACCAAACAGCCATATTGTAATGTGGGTTTTCACCGTCTTGTCAGTCCTGTAAGCATGGCTTTGCCAGTAAGAAACCCAAGGAAGCCAGGAATGGCTGCCCTTCTATTTGGGCTCACTGTAAGTATATAAACAACATCAAGTGAAGAAGATCTCCGAAGACTTTGGCCTTTATTCAGTAAACATCTATCCTGAACTTTGACTCACGGTTACTTTGTGTTTGCATTTATCATTGCCATAAATTTGGCAAGTTCGGCAGATGTACTCGAACAAAGTAGTCCTGGTATTTAAGTCAAAGTTAAGAGCTAATGTTTATGAAATCCTGGCCGCTATTTATTAATAGAAAAGCATTCACCATGTTGTCAAATTACATAAAATCTACGTACTTTATACATCTTGTGAACAATATATCTGGTGTGTCCATGAACAAGAAAAAAATGACAGTCTGTTTTTTTTTGTCGTTAGTGTTTTAATTTCTCATTGCTGTCTTGCACTGTCTATTGATATCAGTTTAAAAAAAGCATGAGTGTGTTGCCCGGAGGGAGTTATCCTTCGATTTCCCCTCTGCCTGATGTTGACCTTACTCCCACTCTGTCACTCCTCCTCTCAGCCCAGCTACACCTCTGGATCCGTCACATCTGGCTCCTGCTCCAGCACCTCAGACTCTGGGCCCAACACAGCCGCCTGGAACATTGGTCAGCACAGGGCTCTCTGTCTAAATATTTGCAGTAATTGCTGCTAAAAGGAAGAATCTGTTTTGAAGTGCTTTTCTTTGTCATTGGTGTAATACCGAACTAAAGGAGAAAATATGTCAACCTGCCACAGTATTTTAAATGTGTCTAGCCTATTGCTAGAAGAGGTAATAGGTGACAAATATTTTGTTATAGAAATAAAAATTGTTGCAGTTAACATCTGTGCTCATCTAATTCTACTTCTTCCATGAATGTGGAGAAAGTAGAATTTGGTTGCAGTTCACGTTTTTGCCATAATGTAAGACAGGAAAGTATTAGAATCAGCATTGGCTAGTATGGCCTGTGAATTGGTTGTTACTTTAGTCCCACTGAGTTACCATTTTGTGTATCCCTAACATTGAACCCACGCGAAGCACGGGTTCAATGTTAGGGATACACAAAATGGAAACTTCTTGTGTGGACTTGGCTGCTGTAAAGAGTCTTCTCTGGTTGTTTCAGTTGGCCGAGACCCAGAACTCACTACCTGGACTGAGTCCTCTCCAGATGATTATCGCTATGGAAACCAAGTATACACAGATCCACGAGAGCGGGAAAAAGACCAGCATGACATGAATAAAAGGTAAAAGGCCATGTTTGCTTTTCAAAACTTTGGAATGGAAATAAATTTTGTACAGTTTCTGAAAGTAAGTAGTCTTTAATTATGTTTTACGATGATCAAAACAGGCAACGTTGTACTGTTTCTGACAAGATTGCACGGCGTCATCGACAGCCCGTCATCGACTCACTGGTGTTTCTCACTGTGTTCGTTCCAGGCTCCTCGACCCAGCGAACGTCTTGCAGTTTGACGACTTCAAGAAGTGCTACGGCGAGATCCTCCATCGCTGGGGGCTGCGGGAGAAGAGGGCCGAGGTGCTCAAGTTCGCCTCCTGTCCTCCAGAGCCACACAAGGGCATCGGTGAGACACATTGCTTGCTATGTCATTAGTGAACGAGGGGGGACGTGTTGGAAACACTGTGGATTTTAGCATTTCTTGTCATTCTGTGTCATCTTTCTTGAAAGGAGTTTTTTCTGTTGTTGTTGTTATTTTATACCCCCCAGTCAGAGGTGGGTAACCCAGCTTCAAAGAGTAAAAAGACTGACCATGCATTTGCTCCACCAACATGCACTAAACCGGCTGATTACAATAATTAGGTCTCCTATCATGCTGAAGAGTTATGCTAATTAGAGTCAGCTGGTTTAGTGCATGGTGGTGGAGCAAATACATGGTCAGTCTTTTTACTCTTTGAAGCCGGGTGACCCACCTCTGCCCCCAGTGAATTGAAAGTTCAGGAAGGAGGCCTGTAAGAGCAGTACAGTGACGTCTCTGGTCTCGGCGAACGCCTGTTCCCGGGCTCTCGTGGCGACTTCCTGTTTTAGCGGCCGGTTGCCTGACTCGTCCTGTGCGCGGTTTTCTCCCCCCCTGTGCGCAGAGTTCGGGGTGTACTGCTGCCACTGCCGCAGCGAGGTGCGGGGGACCCAGTGCGCCGTCTGCAAGCGGCTGACCTTCCAGTGCGCCATCTGCCACGTGGCCGTGCGCGGCTCCTCCAACTTCTGCCTCAGCTGCGGCCACGGCGGCCACACCAGTCACATGATGGAGTGGTTCCGCTCCCAGGAAGTGTGCCCCACGGGCTGTGGCTGCCACTGCCTCCTGCAGAGCACCTTCTGACCCCTCCCCCCCCCCCCACTGCATTATGGGATTGATAGAGCCCATACCTTAAACAAATGCACCCGGGCATGCTGACTGGCGCCTGTGAGGGAGCTCTCTCCCCTCCGAAGCCGCCTCACTGCGTTCGCTCTGCTGAACCTCACGTACCGCACACACAAGCAGATCTTATACGGACTCGTTCGTTTTATTTATTTTTTGGACCATCTTCTCCTTTTTTTTTTTGTTTCTCATTTAATACAGTTTTGTCCATGTCACAGAGTCTCCTTGAAGACATACACATTAAATTCACGCCCTTGTGCCAGACAGTTATGATGGAGTATTACTGTCCTGCTTAAGCCAGTGGTATTTATTAATGAAGAAAACCTTTAAGGTTTAGTGTTCTATTTTGCACCTGTGCTGTTTCTGAAAACTGCATTCTGTGTGAAGTAGCATGTACAGACAATGCTGTATACATATTGTGCCATATGTAAAGAAATAAATATGTTTGATTTATATCTTTTTATAGCCCTGACTTTTAATTCAGTGAACTGGAGTAGTATACTGTATATTGTAAATGAGGAAAGGAAAAGTTAAACCAGGACTTTGTAAAACATATTTCCTTCTATCCAATTAATATTGTTCATTTGTTATTTCTGGATGGCAGATTTTTTTATTTTCCCAACGGACAACCTTATCCGGAGTGATACGTAATATTAAATGTTTTTCTTTTTCAATAAAGTTATGCCCGTTTACGCAGCTGACATCTAGATAGTTGCTGGGTAAGACAGCCCTCTCCAACCAGTTGTGCAAGCACACAAGCATGTCTATAAGCAACACAATAGTAATTATCGATATATGTGTAACAGTATTCTGTGCGTGCTTTGCTGAAGCTGTCACAGTTCTGCAGTCCTGTGGCTCAACCTGCTGTTGTTACTCCAAATAGTTTGTTTATATTAATTTGCACTGCTTGCCGAGACCCTGTCTACTTTAGATATGCCAGGACCCCCCCCCCCCCCGTAATACTTCAGAGGTTTTCAGGTGGTGCTTGGGATGGCGATAAGTAATCCTCATGGGCAATAACACTCAGGGGACTGACATCGTGAAAGCATTTGAGTGTTGGGCCACAGAGGATGCAATCCCAGAATAACCTTTAAAAGCTCTGCCCTTGTCCTTCAACTCCAAAGCTCATTTCAGCGTCGTTGTCCCTAAATCCAACCCGTCCAGCTTATTCAGCTTATTCAGCTCTCCACAGCCTCTTGTGCTGTCAGCTGGAGGACACACATCTTCTTGTGGTCCCTGCTTTTTGACCACAAATGCCATTGCAGTCAGGTTAGGTTTTACTTCCTGTTTTTCAGGGCTTGTTTCCCTGGCAACTCAGGTTGAGCTACATGCAGAGTACCATCTATTTCTAGTGGGAATCACCGTCTCCCATGTTTAATATAAGGCAAAGGTGTCTGAGGGAATAGCTATAAATATATGCACGATATGCTAAACTTTGCACTTGCAATGCTTTGCATATTTTAACATAATGGTGTCAGGTGGCATGGTGGTAGACATCCTAAAGACAAGTGATGTCTATGTGGGTCACACCATGTCATGTGACACCAAATGTCACATTTCTTCCCTGGCTGGTTTCACATATTTAAAATGCTATAATAATGCTATAATTATTTTCATTGCTTTTTCACCCAAATATCTGCTTGTTCACATGAGAGAAAAGTAGAATCATCTCACTTTGTTTTTACCCGTGCTTATGTATTTGTGTACAAAGTTGCATTCTCTTTAAACAGAATAGATTCGGCAGATGTATTTTTCCTTCACCAGGTAGACTGTGAGGCTATTAATGTTAGGTAAAGTTATTAATTTTTATTCTTTCACCACAGGAGAGGAAGTACATTTTAATACCCCTTCCTGAAAATAAACATAAAATTCAAATACAATTTTATGAAACCATCTAAACATTTAAACTGCTCAGTCAATTTTATATTGTCAAGGAGCATACTCGTGTAGAAACACTGTAGATGGTATTTTATATGTTTTATATGTTTATCTACTGAATACTGAGTGTGGACAAAATTTTAACAACCCATTTGCCCTTTCTTGTCGGGCAATTCCATGGTGTCACAGGTACATCAAAGTATAGCACTTGACAGCATTTTTCAAATGCACACTAGAGGAAGCACATAAGCAGTGAACATGCTGGCTGACTGGATGCCGTGGCAGCAGCTGCAGTAGGGCGGAGTCAGTGAAGAGGTACAGGAAGAGGAGCCGGACAACCTGTATCCGTGGCTCACTAGTTTCATAGTTTCATTTTCTAACGAGTGCCGAAGCCAGTGACTCAGGAGGTCTTTTTTTCTGCTGAGTAAGTACAGCGAATTCATCTCAAAAGAGCTTGGTTATGCCTGTACTACCGGCTCAATTGGGTCATCAGCAATGTGTTAGGAGATTATATCTATTCTGTTTGTGTTCTTTTCCAGCTTTAGAGGTCTGGCTCTACAGTTGGATTTTGAGAGACACTTGCTGAACGTTACAAATTGGCACTTTCTTGCTGTCAAATGTTGATTGATTCATTGAACACAACAAAGATTGAAAAGGTGTGTCAGTGACCCAAAAAGCAATGTGATTCAGCCGGGTTGTTGTATGTCTTCTATTTTTTCTACTGGCTTTATTTTTCTTTGTGTAGAAGCCACTTGTAGGAGACAGTGAAACAAGGAACAATCCAGGCGTATGAATGTTATTGCATAGAACTACTGGCTGAGGGCATTATGTAATTCAGCGCCTAATACATTGAAGGTGTCGGCAATTAATTAAAATCTCACTTATTCTACAGCAGGAAAGGTAAGGTTTTAGGCATTTATTGAGTGCTACATTTAATGGTCTGTCAAGCTATTTAAGAGGTAGATATTGAGACTACAGAAGACGGAACTCACTGAGATTCGCTAAATGGAGAAGGGAAAGTGTGGAGTAATTTTATGTGGGACAAAAATGTATTTCACAATGTAATGTACAGTCTGAACAATGAATTGTATGGATTGCCTTCATTTGCTGGGATGCGTTTAAATTGATAAACATTTGTATCGCTGATGATTTTCAGTTTTAGAATGGTTTCATGTGGATGATAGCTTTTTGGATTTATTAGGTGCACAGAGAAGAGATCTCATATTGATTTATGTTTGTGTTTGGTGGAACAGTTCTTATGGCACATATGGCCCAGATTTTGCATAACCTCTCTTTTTCATAGGTTGATTGCTCAATGTTACTATATACTCATTGACTTCATACTCATTATTCTTCAGCGTGATCGGCTTTGGAGTGTAAAACTATGACTTTCTTTGGGGGCACAAATCTGTATTGTACACAATTAAAACAGCAAAGGGGGTCTCTGGCTGGAGTTTGTTTAGTTGTTTGTTATGATTTCATGTTTATTCCTTATTTTGTGCAACTTCCACTGACTTCATGGGTCCTTACAGTAGAAAGGTGGAAGTACCTGCTGGGTTCAACTAGATACCAGAATGCCATGCTACAACAGGATGAATCACTGGAGACTGACTTATCTATGTGATGCAGCTCTTGAATTGCTTCCAACATATTGGTGGTTAGCTGACATCAAGTGGACACCCTAAAATGTTTTTTCACCGAAAACCATGTTGGTGATTGTTATTTACCAGTTCATGGTTTTACAGAATTGAGAAATTTGCAATAAGCAAGTTTTTGTTCCTCTTTTCAGTGATTTTACAGGAACCTTAAGTTACTACATTTTGATGTGAATCAGATTTCAGTCACTGGTCAGTAATGCTTTTAAGAACTGTGTTTAGTCATGCAAGCGTTGGGTCTTTTAAATCAAGTAAACCCCTATGGTGGTAGGCCATGACATTAACAGAAGAAAAGTGTGGGCCAGATTATGCACTGTAATACGTTTTCTCTGTATCTGACAAAGCGCAAAGTATTGGCCTTTTTATTTCTATGCTTCTGCCCATAAGAACTAAATGACTGTTCAGCAAACCAGAAACCACGAGGAGGTTTTTGTCGTGCTGTGCTGGTGTTATTTTTTTATACAGTTTGCTTTAAAAAATGTTCTAAGCCCAACCAAACTTTGTTTTTTCGTCTGTCTTCAGCCCCCCTCATGATATGAGTGCTGTGAGTTTCTTCACTGCCTGCAGGTTTCAACTTGTTTAATTTTTTGACAGCAAAGGTGGCGTTACTGCAACTGTACGATTATCTAATATCTAGGAGACAATATCACCAAAGATACGCACACTTGTATTAAACAGTGCGTGAATACAGGTGTTAAACACAGTGCTATTCCTGCATTGGACAAGAACCGGACTTCTCGTACCCTTTCCGTGGAGAAGGAATATGATCACTGTAAGATATTGCAGTGTGTTCATATTTTTTATGAGAGACACTGCACTAACTAGCAGAGAAAGAGACAAGTTGGGCTCACAGGACACCGGTACCGCATTCTGTTACCGGTAGTCCTTGAAGGATACGCTTGTGATTGGTTGGTTTTGTTTTCTTGTGTGTTTGTTTGTGTTTGTGTCACCAATGACTACATCACACAGTGGGACTGAACACAGGACTGTTGTTTCAAGACTGTCACATCAATAATTGAAATGATGGCACTTTGTTAACGAGTGGAAGCTTGGGCGCTTCAGTGTGTTCTCCTTTACAAGACGTGCTGGCCTTACTATGCACTGCTGTAGGCAAATAATTCAATAGATTCAATAGATGCTGTTGTTTCGGCAGTATTTTTTATGTGCTTTGAAATACTTCATGAATCCCTTGGTACAACCTATCCTGCTGATGATGGCAAAAGACCAGAATCAATAAAATGACTGTTCATTTGTTAAGAGTAAGAGTAGCACTAAATAATGTCAGAGATGCGAATAACAACACCAAAAACTGCAACAAAAATAATAATTTTAAAATGCATCCGCACATGTTCTCAATTTACCTGAGTATTTACTAAAACTAATTATATGAATGAACGCATTCTTCATCACTTGTGTGTTTAAATAGCAACACTGCAGTATTTAATTTCCATGAAACTCAATGCTATTGCTGTTGAATTAAGAGACCGGACACATTATTGTTCTCATGACCAAGGTGAATTCCCTGGAATTATGCAGCTTGTCAGATACCAGCTGAATTTGTCTTTGCACATTGAGATTAACCAGAGACCAGAACAAGCGGGTTTGGTGGCTGTAGCGATGTGGTTCCATTCTACATCTGCTTCTAGGTCATTGTTTGACTCATTGAATAAGACATGACCTTGGCTCAGAGCCAATAAGTTCTCTGAGCCATTTTTGCTTTCCTTGACATATGCCCCTTAAATTTTATCCAAACAGTTGTTGTATGCTAAGGGAATTGTTCATTGTTTATTGTCATTTCAAAGTCATACTGATGTGCACTCACACGTAAAATGGCCCTCACGAAGAATGGCTGTGTTCGAATCCTCTTTAAGTGTCTCTCTCTCCGTTTGCAGGCCAGCCATGGACCTCGTGGATCCCATCCTGAGCATCGCGGAGAAGCTGTACGCCCTGTGCGGGGAGGTGAAGGCCAACAAGAAGCGCTGGCGGAGGCTGGCGGATCGCGTGCGGGCTCTGGAGGAGATCGTGAGGTCGGTGAGGGTCAAGGGCCTGGGGGAAAAGCCCGACGTGGTACGGCGCGGCCTGGAGGAGCTGAAGTGCACCATAGAGGCGGCGCAGGAAGTGGTGAAGAAGTACACCTCCAGTCGCTTCCTCAGTCGCATCGCCCGGGCCTACGACCTGGGCGAGGAGTTCGAGATGCTCAACGACAGGCTGAACGACACCTTCCAGCTGCTCTCCCTGGCCCTGCAGGTAGACCAGCGGGAGACGCTGGCCAGCGTGTTCGCCGAGGCCAGGCGCAGGGAGGAGGACCGGGCGGACAGGGAGAGAGATCACAAGGAGCTGGAGATGTGTAAGACGAAACTGATAGACTCCTGAACCATGTTTTGTAAAAAATCAATATGCACGCACATGTCCTGCCAGTGTGGGTTTTTCTGTCCATTTAAGATGACGCTTTTAAATCAAACTTAAAACAGTAGGCTTACCTGTGTTTAGTTACCAAGCATTTGAAAACATAAAGAAGAAACAAAATAATTTTTCTTATTTAAAAAACGACAGGTTCATGGAAATGACAGAAACCATTAAGGCACAGTTAGACTCGCACAGCACTGATGGTGTTCCTGAGTTTGTGACTTTTCCCACAGTGGCAGAGAAGGTGGATGCTATGCAAGAGGGGGTGGATTCCGTTAAAAATGACGTGCAGGACATCAAAGTCATGCTGAAGTCTCGTGAGTACCCTCTTTTCCCCTAAAAGCTCTGTATGGTATTGAGACAGCCTGCATTCCGATGGAGAGGAAAATAGAAAGGACCCTATGGTAGCATCTGTTTTAAAGGGATATTATCATTATAACTGTATTTGCTGACGTTTTGGATGACCTCCTGTTCCTCTGTCTTTCGCTGCATCCCCGAACCCAGCGGCTGGCCCAGCTAAGCAGAGCAGCTGTGAGTTGTGCTCTCTTAGTGAGGCGGCGTTTGAGTGCTGTGCTGTGGTCTAATGCGTGAAGTTGCATATTCATTAGCATGCACCAGGGCTGTGCTGCACTAGCTCGGTATTCTCTGTCCGGAACTCTCTACTTAACCGTCCTTGTTGGAATTTTCTGATTTCTGCCCCCTACCTGGGCTGCATCATGGTTATTCAATGCCACAATCCTGGGTTTGGGCCATGCTGTGCTATTTTAGAGACAGAATACAGGACCTTTGATCCCCACTGGAGTTTCTCAGGTCCTTGAACTTGTCCTGGCCTGTTGCAGCGCAGGTCTTACGGTGTGAGATCGTAAATAAGTAATTAGAATGCTCTTAACTGAACATTCCAATGCTGACCAGCAGAAACACTACTGGTAATTGGAAGCAATGGAGTTCTATAACACAGGCTTAGAATTTTGAGAAGACCTTGTCTTCAAAGGGTCAATCATTTTATGAGAGCCATTGAGTGGGTGGAAACTTGAGTCACCTTGTCTTCTTGGTCAGGTGCAGTTGTAAAGGCATTTCTAAAACACCTCTGGATGCCCAAAGCCAGTACCCTCACTATTCTGAGGCTTTGCTCTGTGTCCTATTGGCAGTGAAGACGCCCAGTCTGCAGCGTCTGGATATCAGAGAGATCAAACTAGAGGAGCTGGAATTTGAGGAGCCCAAGAAACCTATCATGACGTCACCCACCCATAAGCTGTACAAAGGACAGTACAACAAATTTGCTGTGGCCATCAAACGATATACCTACACCGCAAACACTACACCAAGGTACGTGTGCCTCATTCGGGACCCGTGTAGGTATCTTAGAACAGTATCCAGGGTCATGACCTCTCTGTCTCACTCTGCTCCTCCCATAAGGATTATTTTTTTCAAACAGGACCGTAAGACGTGTCCTTTTTACTGTAACCCTTTTTTTTGCCTTCACAGAGTAGCTTATATCAGCCTACACACCTTTTATGAATTATAAAAGTGCACATACAAAACTACTGCAAATGAAGTGAACAGAAAACAATACTTTTTCTGTGGAGAGGGTGTGAGGTTACTGTGCTGGTGTTGCATTTCTTGGCGACGTCAGATCAACTGAGTGACTACAGAGAGAGAAGCCGGCAGGTGAATATGTCAAAGCCTGTGAACGACAGAGCCACACCCGCTTACAGGAACAAGTTGGCACACACCTGTTCTTTCAGGCACATAATGTGACACCTGAAAAAACTGGATATTGTTCATGCACAGAGTTAACTGCAGTCTTTTGTGATGCAAACCGATAGCTCCTCAAACTTTTTGTGAGCTTCTGTTGGACAGTGATCCATTATTTTATTTTCTTATTTTTCCAGACTGCAATGTGTCCTTTTGTGTTGTTGTTGCAAAGAGAATAAGCCAATGTAGAATTCCCACTGAAATACCCATCTATTGGTTGGGATGAAGGGTAGAATTTTTTTTAAACCAGGAACTAGGCATGATACTTGGAACATTTGCATGGTGCATCTAATTTAATATTTTGGAGGCTTGCCCTTTAACTGCACCCTCGTCTGAGGTAGGTTTAAGTGAAGGTGCATAGATTGTTTTTTGAATGCCATACCATGAATGTCAGAGTACTTAGGGTTATGATTTATGGATTGGTAAAAACTGAACTCTGAACTTCAAAATTAGTACAGATGACTCCCACTCCAAATACCTCTTCCTAACTTGTATTTTGCAAACATATGTTAATATTGAAGTTTCATTCCATTAAGCTGTATATTCCCTTCGGGAAAAAAAAAATACTTTTTTCTATTTTCAAATTATAATGTATTTAAGTATCTGCTATCATTCTGTACCACAGTGAGGTGAGGAGCATATTCAAGAAGGAGGTGGAGACCATGAAACGCTTTGAGTCACCAAACATCCTCCGCATGTTTGGGATTTGTGTCCAGGACGAGGATGGTAAGCCCGATGTTCCAAAGATAATAGAATTTCAGCATTGTTGAAAGAATGAGCTTCATGGCAATGATACTGTATTGCCACCCCGCCGGCAGTGTTCATATGAGCAGTCTCACCTGTGTGTGCCCGCAGGTCCCTGCCCAAACTACCTCATCGTCATGGAGTTCTGTGAGAAGGGAAGTCTGCGGGAGGTGCTATCCGGAAAGGACAAACTTTCCTGGGGAAGACGGGCTCGTATGAGCCTAGATGCTGCTCAAGGCCTTTACAGGTGACCAGCAGGCATGCTGTCATGACGTACTCACTTAATTCAGTACACACATGCACACACACACACACACATATGCATGCACACACATGCACACACACACACACACACACACACACACACACATGCACACACTTCCCAGAGTGCTTTCTTTCATTCTGAAAGGTTAAATTTTAACGTCAATCTTTATCTCCATCCCAGGCTGCACCAGTCGGAGGAGAAGTTTAAAGTACACGGTTGCATCAGCAGTGGCAAGTTCCTGGTGGATGATGGGTACAGGGTTAAGGTATGAATGCTGGCTCAGGTAACAGGTTTCGTACGCCAGGTGGGCCTGTGCTGAGGGATGCACAACAGCATTTGTGCATCCCTCAGTTTCTGAAAACAATATGCCCATGTTAGGCATTGACTACCAATAAAGTAGAATCGCTGAAATGCAAATTAGTAAATGAGTTGCTGTCCATTGTGCCTGAGAGCAATTTCGAAAAGCCCTGCAACCTGACTGGCATGTGGTTAACGTGTGATGCCGTCTTGATCTAACAGTTTATTCCGCGCGTGTGTGTGTGTGTGCAGCTTGGGTGCTTTGAGCTGGCGAAGACGGAGACCTCCCTGAGGAGAGATAAAAAAGGGAACAGCACGTCCGTACACTACTGCTCCCCACAACAGCTTCAGAACGTCCACCACTCCTACAATAAGGCCTGCGAGATATACAGGTGGGTGCAGCTTCAGGCCAGGGGTCTACTGGATGAAGAAAAAGGCTCGACATTTTTAGAGCTGTACTATTCTCAAACAATGTTTGTTCCCTGCATGGTAATTGTACCTACATTGATCTCTTTTTTTTTTTGTTTGTTTTGTTTTTTCCTTATTGTTATTGATTAACATATTGCATTGCCTGTTATAAATAATACACTACAGGTTGAACTAATGTGCAAAAACGTATTTAAGTAATAATATACACCTATAATATATATATATATATATACTCAATATATACCTGCAGTGGAAATACAGGTAGTATCTATATACAGTTTTTAATACCTCATGAGCCATGATGTCTTCATTGAGGCCTTTACAGTACAAGGAAAAACAGATTAACAACTTCAGATTATTTGTTAAGCACTAAACGGTAAAACAACACTAACTTCATGAAATGCCCTTCAAACAGTACTTTAGAGGTCAAACTACTATGCCTATATAGTGACTGTGCATATTGTGCATTCTATAGCATTGGCATCGTCTTGTGGGAAATTGCTACTCGACAGATTCCCTTCAAAGGTATGTATTGTCAATGTACAGTATGTATGGACCATGTAACATGTTATATGACATCTATGCAGGCTGGCAAAGTTGACCAAATAAAGCCCCGTCTTTTCTGGGAACAAATTTCTCCTTATGCCCAAGCTTTCTGTGATAATGTAATAGTCTCCTATTAGAAGTCTGTAGGCAAGTATACAAAAAATATTTATATTAACAAAATATTGTCATCTGTCTCTTTTAACAAACCCTAATTTTTACATATTTACATCAGGAGGGGAATGCCTGTAAACAAGTAGATATTGATATTTGTCTAACCTCTATCTTTTGAACTTTGGTTTCTTGTAAGACATGTCAGAAAAAGAGGTCTCTCAGAAGGTCTGTGCAGAGAAGTTCAAAGAGCCCCTTCCTGAGGACTGTCCCAAATGCTTTGTGAAATTGATTGATGCCTGCCGCTCTTATGATGCTTTCCAAAGGCCATCTGCAGGAGGTATGGTGATGGTGTTGTACTGAGTGCAGATATTTGCATCTTGACCCTCTTTACGCTGTCAAAAAAATGGTGGATCATTCAATTGTCTCGATCCAAAAACAAATTTCTCATTGCTCTCAAACTATGTACAACTTTTCATCTTCCCCTCAGAAAAGTGCAAAAGATTTAACTTACTTTGTAAATAATCATCACAGATGATAATAGATTGGAAGAAAGATAGCAAGTTGCAATAAATCATCTGCTTGTTTGTTATTAACAAACAAATACTATACAGACACAATGACCAGCAATACAAAGCACTAAGCATGTGACCACAAACCACATCAACCGATCTTGTGAAAGTCATATTCAAAGCAGCAGTGTAAAGAGGTGATGACAATGATTCATACAGGATGTGCGATGATTTTCAATAAGATTAAGCTCTATCATGTCAGTGGCATCCCTGTGATTTCTTTAGAGATTAATGACATGACATTTCAGAGCATGCTGCAGATTACTCTGATGCAGCCTGAAACTTCCACTAACTGTGTGAATTAAAGGAATACTCGCAACAATAAAGACTTTTGCAAGGGTCTGAAATTTTCAAAATAAAAATCCCAACAATAAAACCATTATTACGTTTAGCAGGATGGAATTATGCTATACATTCAACATAATGGAATTAATTAAGCTATAATCGAATTTGCCTTACTGTTGTTCACAGTCGCTCATTTCACAGTGTTCAATAAGGCAGCGTGATCTGCCCAAAAATCATGAGATGAGCTGGGAAAACAAAATTTGGTGTGTTTGTTTGTTTGTTCTCACCTTAACTTACTATTGAGTTGCTCCACAGTGCTGGTGGACAAGCTGAGGAAGGTGGTACAAGAAATGGAGGATGACTGATGGGGTGATCGATGTTACAATGGAAGGACAGATAGATGTCCCTGGAAGGAACAAAGCACGAAGGCAGGCCTGGAATATTCTGAAGCAGGAACTCACTACCCAAAGACAAAAGCATTCAGAGGACTGACTTGTTGGAGCTCACCAGTTGCTATTCAAGTTGTGTTTCAAGCAGTTTTGTACCTCTCAATTTCTGATATGAATATAAATTTCATATGATTTTTATTGTGTATTCTTTTTTTTTTTTTTTTTAACTCAAAGCCCAACTCCCAAAACCGGTTGTTTCTATTCCCATCTGCTTATTTAGGTATAGCTTTAGGTGCAACAGAGAGAAAAGACCATACACATAGTGAATACACTTACATAACATGGAATGGTCCAAGAAAATGGTTGCGATGTAGACATCACGTATTGTTTTTAGAACAGCTCTTCATAAAGAGTAAATGTACTAAAGAATGAGAAGGCCAAACCAATACCAAGTGCAAATGAATTATTTTGTGTAAGTATTAAACAACTTTATTTTAAAAGACCTGGCCATTTGTGATCTAATATTTAGACAATAACCGTTTGGTATCTTGAAATAGCATACAGTAATTGCTTTGCTGTGGAGATGTGAAATTTTTATATTGTACAAACAAATGGTGATATATTCCAGTACGTGCAAATACTTTTCTGTATGGGTTATTATCTACCAGCCTCATTGGTAGGCTTTGTATAAACTGAACCTCTTCCTATATTTATAGCACTTCCAATGACTTACATTTTTTTAGTATGGATAACAGGTAAGCCTGCTGCCCTCTCATGATATACATCTATTTTTGCAAAAGTTTGTGTGGAAATAATGTTGAGCACATAAAGGATATTTGCCATCAAAACATTATCTGTTGTGACTGTAAAAAATGTTCAGGTTGATGACCAAGACAGCCTCATGCAAAATTATTATTTATTTGCCTGACCAAGCTACATGAATGACCAAACATAAGACGTGCAGGTATGCCGTTTACTGCCAGGTTATTGGTTGGTGGAGCATACTCGATACCTATACATTACTGAAGCACTTGTCAGAGTAATAATAATTACAATGTCAGACAGACTCCTAGTCCTTAAAAGTACTGCTTTACCTTTATATAAATACAGAATTCAGATACAACTTCACAAAGCCTTTTTCTCTTTGATTTTCCTGCTAATTACGTGATCTGAAATGCTCCAGTCCTTATTAACGTCCAGCAGTCCAGTTCTCCCAATTGATCAATATTAACATGAACCAAAATCATCTGTTTTGATCCACTTCAGTCAACATCTGTTCATATTAGCCAACCGTTGGACACACTGATGCTATTTCAGCCAGTAGAACGAGTAAAAAAATAAAAATAAAATAATAATAATCAAATAATAATCAAATTCATATCATTGTTTAGATGTATAAATATGGATAGCATAGCATTTATTTGGAACATGTCTTCTGCAGTTTCTGTGAAACATATTGGCGAAAGTTTAGTTGTAACTTTTTTTTGGCATCATTATGATATTGTATTTAAAAAAACATTTTTTTTTTTCGTGTCCATGTTTTTTTTTTGTTTGTTATTGGTAGAAATGACAAAATACAGGTTAAAGCAGGTAAGTACAGCAATATGTAAATTCAAATGTTACAGTATCTTATTGAAACACAGAAGAAATGGTACAATATATAAAATAATAGAAAAAAATAACTAAAGATTAAATAGTTAAAAAAATAAAAAAATAAAATAAAAATAAATAAATAAATAAAAATAAAGTAAAATAAAGAAAATAATAATGTGAATACAGACATCCCATAGTCAGTAATAGTACAAATAATTAAATTAATATACATTAAGATATACAATAGTAAAGAGTGAAGTTAACCAATTATTTCAGTTACATTTCAACAAGGGGTTCTTCAAAAAAAATTTGTAAATATTTTATCAACTTTTGACTTTTATTGTCCTTTAGTATTTTAATTGACGATAGAAGTGAATCCAGTTCAATCAAAAACAGACGCAAGGCAGGACGGGAGTTAGAGAATTTCTGTTTATGAACAAAAAATTTTGCAATAAGAATAAGGAAGTTAACTACATATTCCAATGTTTTATTATTTTCGTTATCATAATAACAAACAATGTATTTTAGCATGAAGGAATGTGTAATATTAGAATTTGAAAATAAGTAAGATGCTAAATCTTCCCAGAATTTCTTTGTTAATTTAAAAAAACATATTTAGAATACATATTTGAGATTACGTTATGTAAAGCAAAATGAGTGACAATTATCTTAACCAATAGAAAAACGGTACATGAATAGGGCGGGTTAATATTTTTTCTGGCGGGGAGATTCGACCCTTCCAGGGGAAGTAAATGTTGTTAGAGCGCAGAACTGAATTTAAACATAACAGTCTACTGTACATTTACCTAATGTATTTCTTAATCTAACCTCTGGCGTGACAGTAGAGAGTTTAGACGGGTAGTAAGTTTTAAGGTAAGTTTGGTGCATTGATACAATTAGATTGGCCATTAATTAGCTGGCTGATCTATCGATCTAGCTATCTAGGACTAATTTAACGTTACGTAGATGTCCATCATTTTCTTATTCGTTTTTTGTGTTTGTTTGACGGAGACGTTGGAAGTAACGAGAGGTTCACTGTCCTCTCTGTAAACTGTTTGATAAACGGGGGCCTGTACTGTGCGGTCAAGTGATCCCCAGGCTCAAGCTGACAAAGTATTCGAAAAACGGGCTTGTGCTCCGCCTGCAAGGAGAGACATGTGTCATGGTTGATTAACCACGGCTAGCGATCTAGCTAGCTACGTTTGACTAGTGCAAGCAGCACCAGCGCAAAGACATTGTCTAGCTACGTAACGTTCAATTATATATAGCTATTTGGTTAGCTGGGTAATCCTGGATCGCTAGCTGACCATACTGCCAAATGAGACCAGTTTGCATAGTCTTTTTGCTACTTGTAGAAGCTAGCTAGCTATCTATCTTACAAGTAGCAAATATGCAAACTGCTAGCTAGAACAAAACGTTTGTAAGCTGACTAGCTAGCTAACGTTGGATAAATTGCTTGATCGCGATGTTAACAATTTTGTTAAATCATTATTATATTTGTAAATAAGTAAGCTTGCTAGGGTAATATTGTCAAATAACGTTTTGGAACACGATACATTTGGCCTTTGTCCTTGCACTCTGTAAGTAAACTGAACGTGTTTGTTTGCTTGAACAAGTGCTAAAGTGACGTACTGTAAGTTGGGCAGCTGTTGTAGCTAACTAGACTAACATTATCGGTTAGCTGGCTAACGTCAACAGCATTTAGCTCGAGATTTATTCAGTGTGGACATGTGCCACAGAAACCTATGTGTCAGTATTGTTCGCTGTACAAATGTCGCTTAATCTGTTGATTGTTTGTTGACGTTTGAAGCCGGCACTGTTAATGGTAGGTAGCTATCTGTCTCTGTTCTAATTTATTTTTCCGTTGCTTACAGCTAGCTGCTTAGCTAACATGGCTAGCTACCAGCGTTCTTTTATGATCTTGACCAACTATTCCCCCACTCACTATTCCAGCGGCTGCTCCCCCGCTTAAAAGAAAACCAATGGAGGAAATGGAGGTAGACGTGTTGCTGGGGGGCACAGAGACCGTGGGAGAGAATGGTGCCCAGCTGGCCATCCAAATCTCAGACTCTGGGAGCAGCACTGACGTGGAGGAGAATGAGGTTGCAGAGGTGGAGGCCCCTGACCCCCCACGGCTCTTGATGAGTGCCTGGGCCTTCAGCCAGGGGATGGAACCTGTACGGAGGACTGCACCAGCTCCCACTCCGCCTCGGGTCGTCCGAAGACGGGCTGGGAGGTATGATGGCGGCAGGCCAGTTCTACCTGCCACTTTCATAACACACCTGAAAACCATTTAGAACCCACACATTTATGGCAATAAAAAATAACAATACCTACAAGAAACTGTGAAGTTGTACATTCTTTAGAAGCCAAGGTGCTCACTTTGGTGGATGTGGCACCCAAACCCTGGCCTAGAATCAATGCAGCATCATTACATCACCAAAAGGCTATATGCAGCCAACACAAAATGTTCTCACCATGTTACTGGAATGTTCTGTCAATGTTGAAACATTGCCACTGCGTCACAACAATATTGTGAGATTGTTTTGTGTTAGCTAGGTATATCCCTTGGCTGTGAATGTGAATTGTGAAGCTGCAGCGCTATTCATAACCAGCCCAGCCATGATTGTTACACCTCAAGTCTCCTGAAAGAGTCATATTGTGTAGTCCTAATACCACACATGATTTGTTTTCTGGAAATGGGTTGGGCCTCACAGCTAATCTGAAGGAAAGCTGGGAAAGTTGTCAATATGACATATGAGATAGCTGTATCCGTCCCTGTACTGCAGGTCCGGTCCTCGTCTTCGCCCCTCTACCCAGCCCACCCTCTCCCACACCCGGCCGCTGGACTTCCTGCTTCGGGTGCCTGCAGCCGTGGCTGCGGAGCCTGGCCTCGGAAACGCCCTGGTGGTGAGCGAGTCTGAGGATGAGGACGAAGCTTCGGCCCCAGGGAGCCCTCTTCTCCCTGCTTCCCCAGCCGATACCGGCCCCGGCGGTCCAGCAGCCCTTATGCCGCTCCAGGACCCTGCTGCTGCTGCTGCTGCTGCTGCTGCAGGTAAAAGCTTCTCCATGTCTGCCGTGCCTGCGTCATAACTGCAGTCTGTGTATTGTGAGGGGCTACCATTCATTTTACTTAGCAAGTACGCCCGGGATGCAATAGCATGGTCACTTCGATGTGATTTGTATTCAAATGTAGTGCTGCCATTTCATCCTCTTGCCCATGACATTACATTATACTGTCTAATAGAGTGAACGCATTGGAGCTCAGCCCTACACTTTCAGACCAAGGTCACATAAGTCTTGAATAAGAAGGTAAAAATGGTACAAATCCTTTATGGTCTTGGATATGCCGTTACTGTGCTGACTTGGGGTTGAGGCTGGGGGGTGTAATCTGGCCCTCGCACAGAAGCACACAGCTACACACTCTGTTTTTCTTTTGAACATGCATTGCCAACATGATCTTTCCACAAGTAGGCCACTTCCTGTCCGAAATGGGTCACAGGTCTGGCATCAACCCAAGGAAGAAGAGGAAGTTGTGGAGAGCAGGCATTCTTGTAGCTGTTTAAAATATACATTTTTGTTTGTGAATGCTGTATGTTAGCATCTTATCGCATCCAAAGGGCTTTTGTTTCTCATCTCAGAGATTAAGGATCCTGTGTAATCAGTCATAATTGTCCATATAGTGCCATGAGTATTTGTCCCCTTCCTGAGTTCCTCTATTATTGCATATTTGTCAAACTGAATGGTTTCAGATCTTAAGACCTAATGTAATATTCGACAAAGGGAAACCAAATGCTTCCAGTGTGATAGATATGCAATAACAGAAGAAACCAGGAAGTGTGCAAATACCTTTTCACAACACTAGTTATATTTAAGGAGATCAAAAGAAAACAAATATTGCAGTATCAGGCTTATTTTATTCAGTTGTGTTTTAAATCCCGAAAGCACCATATTCTACTTCTCATTACTAGCGGATTATGTGTTGGTTTTTTGTAGACCACGTAGCAGACACAGTCAACATGGGACGTAGCATTTTTATAATTATGTGCTTAAATAGTCGTCTGCTTCTAAATGTGGAAATAGAACGCTCTCTGTTTTGTGGCTTAATAAATGCTTTCATTATAAGCGGAAACATGTGATTGTTCAGGGTCTTTTTTGAGATTTGACCTGTATCGGTCAGTTGGGGAGTATTTTTATTTCCTTCCACTTAGCCGTTTTGTTCTCTTCCATTGTACACGGCCCTGGATGTGCTGTTCTCTGAAAGGTGATGGGATCTGATTGTTTGTGTATAACGCAGATCACTTTGTTGCTGTGGAGACGGAGAGGACAGGACCCACAGCTCCACAACAGCCTGAGGTACCACTGCCAATAGAAACCCTGATGTGTCTTTTGAAGTGTTTTTTTTTTAAAAAACGTTATTCTTTTCATACTCATCCTTGGTTTCAGTTTTTCAAACTTTTGTCCTGATCTCATCGGCTGGTGAGAGCCTGACATTTCTGAAAGGAGAGTTCATTCAGAAAGCTTTTATAAAAGAAAAAACTGTTTGATGAAATACTTGATTCAATGGTTTTAATGAGTCAAGGATGACCAACTACAACCTTTTGTTTTATGCTGAAACTATCATATTCAGACAGATAAAAAATAATTTGAGATTGACAGTATTCTGTACTGAAACCTATGTGTAATTGGCCAACCATATGCTCATACAATGCGCTTATACAAGACTGTAGCTTAAGGTGGCCTACGCGCTCAAATGTTGGTTCCACGACAAAACAATTTTACTTGAATTCAAACCCACATATTGAAACTTATTGTGTACGATCACATTTGATCGTAAGCTGTGTGTAAGAACGTTCCCAGGAACATTTTGGCATTCACCATTTTTTTTTCTTATCTGTATTTGTTCATTGTTGTTTCCCTTTGCTAATCACATGCACTTTGATTGCGCTTACAATTTACAAGCAGCCAGCATTCATCATCTCAAACACCTGGGATATGCACAAAAACAAAGGTCTGCACGTGTCATGAATCCCATATTGGTTTTTCGTAGGAACGTTTTTAAAGAACAAGAGTAAGAATGACTTAAGAGAAGTTTGATACTGTGAGCGATGCAGTCTTTCCTGTTCCTTAGCCTGCGCTGGCCCACGTGGCTCCGGCTGCCCAGAGCGCTGCCCCCGCTGGCGTGGACCAGGGGGAGGACGGCGAGGGGGAGACCTGCTCCATCTGCTTCGAGTCCTGGACCACGGCCGGGGAGCACCGGCTGGCCACCCTGCGCTGTGGCCACCTCTTCGGCTTCAAATGCATCGACCGCTGGCTGCGGGGCGCGGGGTCGCAGTGTCCGCAGGTGAGCCCCCCCCCCCCCCCACACACCCCCCCACACACCCCTCGCACCCTGCCCCCTCACACGGCTGTCTATGAGGCGCAGGTGTTGTTTTTTTGCCATGCAGTCCTTGAATATCGTAAATGTTCCATCGCATTGCCAAGCGGCACAAAATCAAAGCATCAAAAAACATTAACTGCATTAAACATTAATAACATAACATTCATTGTTTCGTTGCTGGGGTATGCTTGTGTGGAAGCATGTGTCATACTAACACTTAACCATTAAGGGGTAATTGTACACGTTCACAAAATTCTCATCATTTAAACGTTCAAATTGTCGACACCCCTACATGCAACCACTAATTGGTTTCCTTTGATGTAAAACCTGGTTGAATGGGGAACTTTCTTACGGAGTTTCTGAGCTTAATGAATATTTGACCTGGCTCAGCTAGTTTACAGTAGGGTGCTGTCTCCAGCTCTGAGAGGCTAGCTCGCTCATTCAGTGAGCGACAGCACGCTGTAAAACACAACTTGCCTTTTGTGGAGAACTGGTACTCCAGCTGTGCAGATGAGCAGCGCGTGTGTCGATCTGATCTCCCGCAGAGGAGATGCTAATGAGCTGTGGTGTTGTTAACCCTTTCTTTGCCTGCTGTGCGGACGCAGGAAACGCTAAACGCTCTTCTCCAGTTTCCATTGCGTTGCGTTACATTTATTTAGCAAGCGCGTTTATCCAAAGCGTACGTACGAAAGTGCATAGCACGGTTCCACGGTGCCTTATTGTCCTTTATCCCCCCCTCTCACTCTCTGTGTGTCTGCAGTGCAACAAGAAGGCCAAGCGGTCGGACATCGTGCGGCTGTACGCGCGCAAGCTCCGGGCGCTGGACAACAGCGAGCAGGAGGGCATCAAGAGGTAGGAGGCCAGGGCGTCCGCACCGGTCCAGTCTTTGAAAGGCGAAAGACACAATTACACGGTTTCCTGTAGCAGCCGTGACTGCTGATAGTTTGATGTTCCAGGGCCGTATTTTATTTATTTTTTTTCTTGATCTTTTTTTTTTTTGCTCTTGTTGTAGTTGTTTTTGTGAGCGCTCTTTTGCGTGTTTGCGGAGGTCGCTGGAGCAGGTGATTTAACTCTTTTGCGTGTTTGTGCTGGTTGCTGGAGCAGGAGATTTGACTCTTCTGTGTGTTTGCGCAGGATGCTGCAGCAGGAGTTTGAACTCTTTCGTGTGTTTGCAGAGATTGTTGCTGCAGGAGTTTGAACTCTTTAGTGTGTTTGCGCAGGAGCAGGTGATTTAACTCTTCTGCGTGTTTGCGCAGGTCGCTGCAGCAGGAGCAGGTGATTTAACTCTTCAGTGTGTTTGTGCTGGTTGCTGGAGCAGGAGATTTGAACTCTTTTGCGTGTTTGCGCAGGTTGCTGGAGCAGGAGATTTAACTCTTTTGTGTGTTTGCGCAGGTTGCTGCAGCAGGAGCAGGAGTTTGAACCCTTTAGTGTGTTTACGCAGGAGCAGGAGATTTAACTCTTTTGTGTGTTTGCGCAGGTTGCTGCAGCAGGAGCAGGAGATTTAACTCTTCTGTGTGTTTGCGCAGGATGCTGCAGCAGGAGCAGGAGATTTAACTCTTTAGTGTGTTTGTGCAGGTCGCTGCAGCAGGAGCAGGAGATTTAACTCTTTTGCGTGTTTGCGCAGGTCGCTGCAGCAGGAGCAGGAGATTTGACTCTTTTGCGTGTTTGCGCAGGAGCAGGAGATTTGACTCTTCTGTGTGTTTGCGCAGGTTGCTGCAGCAGGAGCAGGAGATTTGACTCTTCTGTGTGTTTGCGCAGGATGCTGCAGCAGGAGCAGGAGATTTAACTCTTTTGTGTGTTTGATCAGGATGCTGCAGCAGGAGCAGGAGCTGCGGCGGAAGGCCGAGTCGGAGTCGGCGCAGTGCCGGCTGCAGCTGCAGGTGATGACCCACGAGTGCGGGAAACTGCGCAAACAGATACAGGTACGCAGGCCGCGTCGGCTCGTTAAAAATTTGCAGGATGACTAAGCGTTTAATATTTCTCAAAAAATGACTCTGCTTGCCAGTTACACAGTCCGCTGACAGTGCTGAGTGTCATTTAGTGGTGTCTGTCTGGCTGTTCTGGCAGGTGCACTGGTGTGTGCCCTCCAGAATTTATGTAGCCTATATTTAAATATATTGCAGTGGTCTACGGTTATGATTAGATTCTCTTTAATGAAATAGAAACAAAATTTGGGAATGAAGAATAAAAATGGCTGAATGAAATTGAAATGAGGAATGAATGTTTGTTTTTAAAATCAGTAACAGGAAAAAAAAAAAGTAAAGTATGGAGAAACAAATCATAATTTGGGGGAAAATAAAACGCTTACTCAAATGCTCCAATTTAAATTGGCACGTTATGAACGGTTTTATTTAGGCGTCCGTGGGAGAGTTTGGCCGCCCCTCCGTCGCTCCACAGTAATTGCAGGCTGCTCTGTTTCCAGGAGCTGAAGACGCTGATGGCCCAGCCGGGCTGTGGCCCCTCCCAGCCCTCGGGGGCCGCCCCCATGGGGCTGTCCCAGAGGCAGGACTCCGCCCAGGGGGGCCAGTACGCGTTTGCCAAGGCGGTGCTGGTGTCCCAGACGGGCGGGTGCCGGGTGCTGGCCTACTGCGAGCCTCTCTGCTGCCTGCTGGCCTCCCAGCCCTCCCCGCAGGCCACCCTTGTGCCCGGTCAGTCACCTTCAGGAACGGCCGTGACTGTGACACAGCTCCTCTTTACTGTCTCGTTTTATATATACAGTATACTGACCTAATGTACAGGTCTGTGACCTTATATATAGGTCATAGTAGGTCAGAGTATATAACAATTATATGATAATTGTTTGTCTGGAGAGAGGTGGGTTGATAATGATGATGATGATCCTCATCGTGTCATCATTATGAAAGTGGGGTCCCGTATCTGTGTGTGTGTGTGTGTGTGTTTGTGTGTGTGGGCCACATAGATGGTAAATGGTAAATGGACTGCATTTATATAGCGCTTTTATCCAAATCGCTTTACAATTGATGCCTCGCATTCACCAGAGCAATTAGGGGTTAGGTGTCTTGCTCGGGGACACTTCGACATGCCCAGGGCGGGGGATCGAACCGACAACCCTCCGACTGCTAGACAACCGCTCTTACCTCCTGAGCTATGTCGCCCCCAGGTGGGTGTAGGGTGTGTTATTACCTGTGTGCGTGGCGTTGAGTGTTTCCCGGTGGCTCCTGGCAGGTTATGGGGTGAAGAAGATCAGCGCGGTGAGTCTGAAAGCCTGTCAGTACGTGCCCATCCACGCCAAGCAGATCCGCGGCCTGGCCTTCAGCAAGCAGCCCGACAGCCTCCTGCTCTCCGCCGCGCTGGACAACACCCTCAAGCTGACCAGGTACCCAGTGAGAGAGAGAGAGAGGGAGAGAGCCCTGCCTTCCTCCTGCCCAGGGAGCTTTAAGCGCCCGTTTAATTATACACTCTCATCCGGTGCTGATAATCAGTGGGATCAGAGCTCTCTGTCGGCCATTTTGGAGCTGAGTAATGAGGGCACTGAGTGCGCAGGCAGGTGCCGCACCAGAGCAGTGCTGCCAGTCCTCATCATCTCTAACCAGGAGGCTTGGGCCAGAAACACCACAGTACCTCCTCGTATGGAAAGGCTGACTGAGTAGTGCATTTAAATGGCATCATTATTATAACATTAAACCCTTGTGAGTGTGCTGATGAATAGTGCAGTCTGGGCTGAAGTGTGTAGTGACTAAACTGAGCTGAAAGCAATGCTGTCTACATTTAGCGAGCAGGTTTCATTACCATGACTGTGTTCAGTTTAACTGTTCAAATGACACAAAATAATGTGAGATAGTTTAACCCCTAGTACCTGTGAGCAGAAGGACTGGGTCTTCCATTACACAGCTAACGTACAAGGAAGCCATGTTGTGTTTCAGTGAGAGTTTCTCATCAGAGAAGCGACGCGACTTATTTTTCTTTCTCAAAAGTCCAGAAGGAGGAAAGATTTGTGCCAGGGAAACGAGCCCCCTTGAGTACCGTTTGTTGTAGCTTTTGGCTTGAATAACCCTTGATAAATGCGTTCACGCTGGGGTGATATGGAGACAGCTGAGGGGGAACGGTGCGGTGCGTAGACCTGTGGCGGCCGGCCCCTCTGGTGCTCGGCTCAGTCTGTGTGTGTGTGTGTGTGTCGTCTGCAGCTTGCTGACCAACACGGTGGTGCAGACGTACAACACCGGCAGGCCCGTGTGGAGCTGCTGCTGGTGCCTGGACAACAGCAACTACGTCTACGCCGGGCTGAACAACGGATCGGTGCTCCTGTACGACACCCGGGACACCAGCACCCACGTCCAGGAGCTCGCCCCTCTGGGGTCCAGGTGAGGTGAGGGGTGGGGTGGGGTCCACCTGGCCTGGTCTTTATCTCTGTGCTGTGTTCACCGGTTCGGTACGCTCAGGCCAAGCTAAAGCACCAAAAGACATCGTTTTTTTTTTTTTTTTAAACCTGGTGGAAGGATCAAGTTTACAGATCTTTGTAATTGTTCTATACTTTCTATATCTGTTATACTATATATGGGATGTGTGCTACACGAAACTTGTGTCGTTGTCAGGGCTTCCTGATTATGGGCAATGGCCATGCGTTTATTGGGGGAGTAAAGATTTGAACTCCCATCTTGTGTTGAGAATGACCTTTGACCTCTGACCTGTGGCTCAGATGTCCCGTGACCTCCGTGTCCTACGTCCCGCGGGCGGCCTCCAGCTCCTTCCCCTGCGGCGGCCTCATCGCCGGCTCCCTGGCCGGCGGCTGCTTTTGGGAGCAGGTGGACGAGGCGGCGTACCGACCTCACATCCTGCCGCTGGAGACGGGCGGCTGCACTGACATCCAGGTGGAGCCGGAGAGCCGCCACTGCCTGGTGACGTACCGGCCAGGTACTCCAGCCCTGTCCCTGCCGGCTGACTGCCATCTGACCTATTTATTTTATTTTTGGTAATTTAAATAATTGAATAGGGTTTAATCCTTAGTGTATCCTCTTATGGCTGTCATACTGTCGGCTCTTCTAAATTCAAAACTCAAGTGGAACTCCTGCGTATAGCAACACGGCAAGCGGCCAGATAAAGCAGTGAGTTACAGACGGAGATCCGGTGTTTCTTCCCCCCCCCCCCCCCCCCCCCCCCCCCCCAGGCCGGTCGAACCCGTCCCTGCGCTGCGTTCTGATGGAGCTCAGCCGCGCCCCCCAGGAGGACGCGGCCCAGCCCCCGGCCTGCTCCTGCCAGCCCGTGCAGAGCTTCAGCGCCGGCACCTCCTGCAAGCTGCTCACCAAGAACGCCGTGTTCCGCAGCCCCGCCCGCGGCGGCCGCTCCACGCTGGTGTGCGCCGGGGACGAGGCCTCCAACTCCACCATGGTGAGCACCGGGGAGGGGGGGGGGGGGGGTGCTGGGGGGGGGAGGACTGCAGCTCCACCATGGTGAGCGCCGGGGGGGGGGGGGGGGGGGGGGGGGGGGGGGGGGGGGGGGGGGGGGGGGGACGAGGCCTCCAACTCCACCATGGTGAGTGGTGGGGGGGCGGGGGAGTAGCCTGTTCGAAAGGGGACCAAGCCTCCAACTCCAACGCCGGGTAGTGGGGAGGGGAGGGGAGGGGGGGCTGGGAGAGCGGCGCTGGGTAGTCTGGTCTGTCGGCAAGCGGGTCGACAGGGGGGCGAGGACCCGGGTGCTACCGAGACAGCGGACCCATTGTGTGGAGATCAGAAGACGGAAGGTAACGAGATTAGATCAGACCGTGACAGTGTGCACAGCTGTTTTAGTCAGAAGAGAGGATCTGGCCGGCTTGACTCTGTTGCTGGAGGGAGGTGGGGGGGGGTGGGGGGGGTGTCTAAGGCCCCCCACCCCTGTGAAAGGAACTCTGTGAGTAATGAGAGTACTGGGTCACAGCACCACTGGCTGATGGGCAGAGGCTGCTGCCCAGGAAAAGGTATAGAGCATAACAGCAGCAGGTCCTGACTCTTTTCTCTTCTTTCTCACTCTCTCTTTCCCTCTCACCTCCTTTGTTGGCCGTCCCCCACTGCCCCCCACGCTCCATCCTCCACTCCCCTCCTCCAGGTGTGGGATGCAAGCACGGGGGCTCTCCTCCAAAAACTTCCTGCGGACCTCCCGGTGCTGGACATCTGCCCCTTCGAAGTGAACCAGGACAGCTACCTGGCCTCGCTGACGGAGAAGATGCTGAAGGTCTATAAGTGGGAGTGAGCTGCAGCTCTGGGAAGCGCAGGAGGAAAACGGACTGCAGGTATCGCAGCGTAGGAGCGCTCTGCAGGGGGCGCTGTGCTGCCCAGTTTACTCTCTTCTGTGCTGGGCCTCCCCAGTGCGGTCAGACAGGCGCTGCCTTAAAGAGTAGTGGGTTACTGCTCACACACACACAGAGACACGCACGCACACACACACACACACAGCCTGGGTGAGCTACTGCTCACAGAAATGAGCCAGAAAACTGCCTTTCTTTTTGTAACATGAAGAACTTCTTAACTGTTGCCCAAACCTGTCCATTTTTGACGGGTTGCAGCATCCATCTGTGTTTCCTGGCAAACATGAGAGTGAAATATCTTTGTACCGAAACCACAGGACAAAAGTCAAGGGTTGCCAGTCAGGTCAACCTCCCTGTGTAAGATTTCAGAAGTGGTCCTGAGTGCTGAGCTTGTCTACAGTGGGAGATCATTTGTAAAATTTGAGAGGCGGCTACTGCTCTGTCCCCTGTGTGGATAGCATAGCTGTGCAGACGATACGTGAGCCAAGCGTCTCTTTTTGGCAGCCTTCGCCATTCGATGCGTGGATTTATGGTAGTGCTGGGGGATATTCCGCAACAGTAATGATCGAATGCAGTAACTATCATCACCTCCATGTGGTGCATCATTTTTTTTTTTTGCTTATACCTGGTGCGGTACTAAACATCCAAGCTTAAGAAGCTGTGTGAAATGCTTCTGGGGGAAAAATGTCAGGCCTGTTGTCTATTGGGTGTTGATGAGACAGCCAATCAGCAGCAAGGTCATACAGGTTCCGTGTGGATGGTGTGATGTGTTTTTGTTAATCGCATGGAAGCTGTATGACGTTGCTGCTGATTGGCTGTCTCATCAACACCAAATAGATTAACAGTGCTGATATTTTTTTCCCTGGATGCAATTCATGCGGCTGCAAAGTCTGGATGCTTACCACTGCATCCGGTGTAATTAAAGAAAAAAGGATGAAAACAACGGCAATGCTCTACATATTGGTGATGAGTTGTTGCACTCAATAATTGTCCTTGTGGTGCATCGCCCAGCCCTAATTTCTCAGGGGAGTCGAGCATGCAGGGACCCCTTCTACTTAATTTGCCGTTTTCGTCTTCCACCCGTGTCTCGTAGACGTGTCGCGCTGCTCTGCGTGAAACCGATTTCAGGTTGAAGTTAACAAAGCGGTTTTTCCCCCAGGCTCTCAGGTGTGAATTGGCGGGTCAGTGAATAATGACGCGACCGTGACATTTCCGGAGCGTCGCCGTCTGTGATTGGCCGCCCGTCTTTATCGAGCCGCCTTCTGCGGGGATCGCGTCGTGACAGCCTTATCTCCGCGGAGACGAAGCCGGAATGTCAGAGCAGCGTGGATGAAATGCGTCAAGGCTGACGCCGTCCCGTGCGCGAGCGTTACGGAATGACTGACGGCGTGTCTGAGAGAGCGTGGAGTGTGTCAGAACGGAGCGCGCCAACGGCGGAAACCGCTGCCGTGGTCACCTGTGTCGCTACGGCGACTGCAGGTGACCAAATGCAGAAAGCACCGGTTGCTTTTTTGTAATTTTTATAGTCTTAACAGAGTCGGCTGCATCTCCTGATTTCCTCTCGCCCTGTTTGTTTGAAACATTCTACCAAGTATTAACAAAAACCCACCCGTGAAACTGTACAAAGGCTGTCATTTGGGGACTTGAAGGAAAAAATGTGGTCTATAAGATCATGCCTCGACAGTACAAAATGGTGAAAAGCTTTTACTTTAATTTTAGATAATGTTTAAATTGTCTCTGAGATTTCCTGTACATGTATGTATGTGTGTATGTATGTATGTATGTATGTGTCTTTTGATACCACTGCTTTTGTGTACATTTGTTTCATAATAAAATACATGATACTTGTCTTGGCTGAACATTACTGGCAATAACAGATGAACACTTCTTAACAATAATTAAAAGGACTGAGACAACAGAAGAACATCATTTTTTTGTGGATGTTTGCTCTGTTGCATTTTGGCATATGCACAGTTATTTTTTGGGCTGTTGGTGGCTTTTCCTGGCAAACAGTGCTGTCTGTTCTGCAATGAGCCCCCCAGCCCCCCCCCCCCCCCCCCCCCCATGTTCATATCAAATGCAGACTGGGCCCGTGCGGGCCTGCCGTCTGTTAAATAACTGGCTGGGAAATTAGCGTTTTGGTCAGCGGGGTATCCTCGCCTGCTCTGTGCGTAGTCAAGCATGTGCCAGCTACGCGTGAGGCGCACTTTGATGACGCGTGAAGCGCACTTTGATGATGCGCTGCCTGGAGATTGGCTGAGACTGTGGAGCGAAATGCAGAAGCTGGGTCGTGTGCACTCTTAGAGAACGGTGGGCGCTCCAGGGATGAGTCTGAGGCCCGAATTTGGGATGAAATTTAAAAATGTTTAAAATGTTCATCGATTACAGAACCCCTTTATATGTTTACGTGCACTTGGAAAGCATGAGAAATGCATTGATGTGGATGAACGACTTGCTGAATCAGCTCTAAAATAGGAGCAGTAAGTTCTGTAATACTTTATTCTCAATAAGACAATTTAAGTCCTTGGGCCTTGGTGTACAGTTTCGCAGCTGAAGTTGCGTCCAATAAAATGCCTTTTTCTTGTGTGTTCATTTTCCTGTTTATGTTGGTGCCTACATTCATTTGTTTTAAAGATCTCTTTCCATAATGGACATTGTCTTAACTTAATGGAGTTAGTTGGCAAACAAAATGTTGCAAATCAATTATTCACATTTTAGGGCCTCATTATTAAAGCTACTGTTGCATGAAGCATTAGGAGCTTAAGTTCTCACTTGTATAACATTGTGTATTATACCTCATACTAATGCATTCCAGAGATTATACTGCTCATCTGATTCGTTCCGTGCGCCTTAGTGAGAGACGTCTTGATCCAGCCTGAGGACAAGGTGTAAAATGGCAGATTGTTTCCTTGTGGTTGACGATAAAACATGTTCACAGCTGGGAAAGGGCTGCCATTATGGTGTGCTATTAATAGAGTAATTTCACTCTCTTCTCCTGAGGTCCATTAGCAATTAATGTTTGACTTGCAAATTGCAAAGGCAAAGTACATGGGCACTCCTTCCTGTGAAATAAGTGGGCCATTGTAGCCAATTATTTTCGAGTTTTGATTTTGAAAACCATGAAATTATATTACAATTCATTACAATTTGTGATTTGTGGAGTTCTGATATCTGTTTTTGCATATTGCAAATGTCCTGGTTATACCTGTTTCCAATGGAGAAAATGTCAGCAGAAAACATAAAAAGTTGTTGTTTCTGTGTAAACAAATTTTCAAATGATTTACAGTCCTGCTTCAGTTTAAATTAGACCTTTAACCTTCATAGGAGGGAAACTTTTGTTTTGTATTTTCATAATGCTCATGTTTGTGAATTGCAGTTTAATCAGGGTGAAAGACATTTTGGCCCCATCACAGGTGAAAGGGTCAAAATGTAATATTTTCAGGTGTTTTATAATGAAAAGGTATCATGTTTCTAGACAAACCCAGCTTCTATCTCCAGTCGAAGTTGATCATTTCAGGAACTGCCAATCATGTTTCGAAGGATTGCCGCTATTTGACCATTGCCTATGTGCCAATCAAGTGTCTAATTAGCTGGGAAGGTGTACAGCAAGATCCAGACAAAATTGCGTTATGATAGTTAAAGTGCATTATTCTATGCCAAAATATGAATCCTTAAATATTTATTTTGTGCACATGATTAACAACATGTCAACTGTAAGGTTTCTCTTAATGTATCAAAAAAAAATTATTAATGGCATCAGTGATGTTTTCACCGTCACATGGTGTACGAGTTATACCAGAATGGTCATATGAAACGCACAAGATTTTCTTGCAAGTTATCTCATCAGAAGAATTTACAGAAACAACGAGAAACCCAAATATTATTTATCCACAAGTTACGAATAACGTGCAATATTTGCTTTAAGATTACATTTTTTCCGGTGTCCAATAGTTTGAGACAGACTTAAACGCACAAAGGAGAAAGGAGAAACAGAAGATAGATATAGAATGTCGAGATCGTATATTCTGTTTTAATGGTCACGCATTACGTTTATGTCCTCTTGTGTTTGGAATGCATGCCTATGAAAGACACCTGGCATTAGAGAACAAGGATGACCCGGGCTTTGTACGATACATATTCAGATTTCTTCAGTAGGCTGATGTATAACGTGATCCGTTGTGTTCCGATCAAAAAATACTGTCTCCGTGGAACCTTCCTACTTCATGTAAATTCTTGCTAACATGGCCGTCCTGGCTGTACACAGTGGAACTTCGATGGGCGTACCCGATCTAGTGAGTTTATATCTATGAGTCGGACTGCCTACAACACGCACGCCGACGTTCTAAGCTGGAGTGGCGTACTGCCGTCCTGCTGTAGCAATTTCCCCGAAGATGGCGGCGTGTAGACGTGTTCAGCTGCTCCTACTGTTGATGTCTGTTTCGATCTACGTATGCCGCGTTCGCGGAGCTAAATCGCAAGGCAATGGCAACCTTAACGTTAATGTTCCCTCGAACAACGGAGTTCCTCAATTTCCAGGTGCAATGGCACCTGCGGGAAATCCTGTTCAGGCAGCCGGGGCCTCGCAGCCCCGTCGGGCGACCGGCTGGAAGCTGGCCGAAGAGGAGGCCTGTCGAGAGGACTTGACCCGGCTTTGCCCGAAGCACACCTGGAACAATAACTTGGCCGTTCTGGAGTGTCTTCAGGATAAAAAAGAGGTGAGGCTGGAAAGGGGCGATTGTGTGATTGACGAAAAACCTTGGGTGTGCCTGCGGTTGGGGATCGAGCGGAGCAGAGATGGGTGGATAGATGGATGGATGGAGGGAGGGGGTCTGTGTGGTCTGCATCAATTGCTTGCGGTGTCGATGCGACGGCGAACGGACTGCACTCCGATTCTGCAGTGGGTCTCCGATTCAGTTTGGCACGGTGTCCGGGAAATTACTGCTCCAGACACGCAGCACAGTTTTCTAAATATAAGCGAAGGAGGGTCCATTTTGTAATGGCATGGCTAACGTTAATGTGTGCTCGAAAAAATAAGCATAGTAGCTAGCCTAACGTTAGCTCGTTACGATGAGAGACAGGCGATACTATCGTTAGCTAGATTGTTAGCTATGTGGCTAAATGTTATGTATATATAGCTCATTTACATGGCCAGCGATGGTAGCTAACGAATCCAAATATTGTCCTTGGCTCCTAGTCTGAATAGCCATATCTAGTTAGTAAAACTTAATGGTATCAAACTAGTTGACGTTTGCTTTCCTGAGTCAGTAACTCTGTGCCAACAGTGTTATAGCTTCAGGAAATACTGTAAGCTCGTTACCCGCTGTGAAGGCAATTGTAGTGCTAGTTAGCTGATCTGAGGGCGATTGCGTTAAGATGCCGTAGCAAGCCAACATTCGACTGTTCATTTGCGCTCGCGGGTAGCGCTCTTTAGCTATTTTGTTTCTCAGTCTGTGGAAAACTACATCACTGCTTTGCTACTAAGTATTTATAGTCCTTAAGTTTTGAACCATGGACATTTTCTTGAGCTTGGTGAAACGCTGTTGCAGATAACGCTACGTTTGTTTAAGCCAAGATGGGACACAAGCCATGGAAACAATACAGCGATGCCGATTGGTCAAAAATCAGATGCGGGATAGTTTTTGACATCGCTGACTAACGTCAAGTTGCTTTATGCCTTATTATTTTGTGTTTTAGGACTAGACTGATCATTAAAATTTTGTGCGATTTAAAGCCCCGAGAATTTTGTCCCCATAATTGTTTTTCATTGTGTTTACCAGTAGGCAATTGACGTGTTTTTTATTTTATTTTATTTTTTTAGTTTTCAATGCAATACACATTACCCTCTCCACAGGGGGATTTAAGTTCTGTTTTAACTTAAAAGGAGCTAGGCCTAACCATAATGACAGGAGATGACTGTGTATGAAAAAGGGCTGTAATTCCGACACGGATCACCCGATATGGATGTGGATACCCTCAAATTAAAGTTGACTGTCTGCACTTTAACTGGTATTAATTCCTTTTAAACAAATTTAAATACAATGTGCTGGGTGTGTGTGTGTGCGTGTGTATATATATATGTATATACACACGCACGTATACTCACACACAAACATATATATGTGTACAGGTTGTGTTTTAATGTACAGAGTGTTGGAATTCAGGCAGATGAGGTAACTAAGGTAGTCAATAGCCTGGTCTTTATCGCGTTGCTGACACTGATGTTGAGTGGCATCCTGTATGAACACTCTTCCCCTTCCCCCCCCTGTACCTGCAGCATACTGCTAAGCGGAAGATTGGCTTTGTCTCCGTGCGAGGGAACAGGCCCGGACCCGAAGTGTCTATTGGGTAGCGTAATTTTATCCAGCGGTCCCTTGCTCTTTTCGCAGTGGCTTCGAAGCGCGTTTCTTATTTAAGCGCTGGCCGTGCTGGGGACGGAGCGGAGATGTTCGGGTTGGTGCGTCTCGGTTGGATGTTCTGTGCGGGGGCTGCCGCAGGCAGAACTGGCTCCGGCCCATACCCTCCGGTGCCAGTGTTCAGACAAGCGGAGCTTTGGGCCAGCCTGCTCCCACTGCAGTGTGTGTGTGTGTGTGTGTGTGTGTGTGCGGTAGGAAGACGGGCGATTCCCAGTTTGCTTGGCTCTTTGCAGAACCTTAAATCAACCCTCTGGACCCCCCCCCCCTGCTCTGGTGACCCCCTCCCAGTGCAGTCACAAGGACACCATGATCATTAGCTGAAGGCAATGGAGCCATTTAACTGGGGAAGATTCTCCAACAGCAGTTTTACTGTGCTTGCCCCTTTCACTGAAGTCACTGACACCGATGTGAATATAAGCCTGTCTGTGCCCTCTCCCCACAATCACATGTTCAACCCATGTGACATCCTCCTTCAGCTCTTTCTTGGTTTTTGGCCACGCTACCTAAATGTGTCCCTCTTATTGTGTAATGCGGTGGCTCAGCTCTCTCATTAACAGAATAATAAGCGACGCACGCCTGCTTGGTACGTCCTCTGTGCCGGTAACGCTGATTTAAATAATTTAAAAATAAAAATATTTGAAGGCTGATTGAGCTTAAGAGGGGGCTATTGTGCAGGGGGCTCAGGGGCTTTGGAGCTCATATAGATTTGGTAAATTGGAGTTCCAGTTAATGAGTCCACTTTATCTTTTTTTGTTACCCGCCCCCCCCCCACCCACCCAATTTCTGCCATCACAATGTCTTCAAGAGAATATCTTTCTTTCCTCCCCTTGGCAGTGATTATACTTCAGTGAGTTGTCCAGCTACAGTAAGTGTCACTGATTTAAGGTTAACTGATATCGTTAATCAAATTGTTCTCTTCAGTGTGCAGGACCCAATTAGAAGCGAGCCATTAAGCTCTCAGGTCACTGTTGGCATTGAAACACTGATTTAGACATGGTCATTTTTAGCTGGAACACGTAGAATTCCACAAATGATGGCAAATTAATTATCGTTCCGCCTGAAAATGTATCTAGATGGAACTGGCATCATCTCGGAAGAAATGATCTGATTTCACAACTACAATCAGATTTGAAATCAAGAGCAAATATAATTTCTTTATAATTTGGGGTACAATTTTCACCTGTGCCACTTAAGGTGAAGTTACAGTACATCCAGTGAAAAGTGACCAGGGTGGTTTGCCTTCATTCCATTCTCCTACCTTTCTCACTTCTGTGGAAGCAGATTTCCTGTAGTCTTGCATTCCTTGCAAATATTTAGCTCGAACAGGTTCTTGATTCATCAAATTATATTTTAAACTGGGCTGCATTCCCTCCTCTAACAGTCTTGCTGAAGAACATTGGTAGTTACGCTTGAGCTGTATGCAGGCAGTTTATTTTGCGGTTGTTAAATTGTTATTGCAGGATTGTAGTTGCTATAGTACCACAGTTGTTGAGAAAAGATGGGCTTTCGCTGTCTGTCCCTTGTTTAGATGTGGGATTTGATGAAAACCCACACCATAGCTGCCAATTTTACATTAGGGTGTGGTTCCCGGTTTTATTGGATGCCAAAATGGGCACTTCAGGTACTAGAACCATCAAAGTCAATACTGTTAGTAATAGATGTGCACAAACGTCTTTGGGGCAGAAGTGCACTTGGTTTTCAAAGCCTCCAAGCTGCCAGCTGATGGTCTGTTTACCGATTTAACCAGTAATTAAGCCGAAAAAATTGAGGAGTGTGCAGCTGGAAATGAACGTACATTCTGTTCCGGGTCGTATTCTGTGAGCACTGGGGTCACCGTGGGCCAAAGCGGTCTGCTCGTTTTCCCTGCACGCTGATGGGTACGTACCGCAGAAGCCAGTGCACTGGAGTTGGCAGCCAGGGCCCGTATACTTTCCATTCAACTCTTCGCCGAATCCCGCTATGATCGCGTGAGTGCCGCAGTTACAAACAGCTGCCGTGAGCGATGTGGCTCGTGGTCACGTCTGAGACCCCAGAAAATGGAGAACAAGCACGGCCTCCCCTGTGATTGGCTGTTGGGTGGTCACGTCTGAGACCCCAGAAAATGGAGAATAAGCACAGCCTCCCCTGTGATTCGCTGTTGGGTGGTCACGTCTGAGACCCCAGAAAATGGAGAATAAGCACAGCCTCCCCTGTGATTCGCTGTTGGGTGGTCACGTCAGAGACCCCAGAAAATGGAGAATAAGCACAGCCTCCCCAGTGATTCGCTGTTGGCTTTGTGCTTATGAGAAATGCTGCCCTTTAGTCTTTGGTCTGAAGACTTTGGGAAGCAATATGTGGGTGTGTTGGTATTGTCAGGATACCAAAATAATTTAGGCTCTGGCTCCTATACCAGTGAAAATACCACACATCTGATATTATAAGATTACCACAGCACACACAAAAAACAGGAGCGCAATTCCAATTCTATAAGATCGCAACAGCACTCAGAGAAACGTCGTACAAGTCGTAACGTACAGGGGTGGAACATAAGGAACATTCTGTTATGGATAATAACGTGTTTGTATGGAACATATTGATCAAAGCTGTGTGTAGTTCACTGTCGAATTGGAGCTGAATTGGAATATGGTTATGATGGCGAGGCAAGTTCCCAGCGACACAAAGAGTAAGGACTGTTGTATTTTTGGAAGGGCTTTCATTTATTCATTTGAAACCGAGGGATGAATCGACAATGATTGCCTTTATCGCGCGCAAGACCGTCTTAAATGACATCAGACCTATCTGCTGGCCTGTCTTGTCACTTAAATGACTGGCTGACTTGGTCTTTTGCACAAATGCTTTGTGGCGTCTGTGAGTTTTGCCCTTAGCATCTGCTCTGTAAGGGGAGTAGAGGCGTATTTATTTCTGGCCCCTGTGTTGTCCACGTGTAAGTTTTTTTTTTTTTTTTTTTTTTTTGATATTCCACTCTGCTCCTCACAGAGAACATGGCATGAGACCCAGATGACAGAAGAATGTTTTTATGTTGAACAGTTTTCATTCTGATAAAGAACCTGTGCATGTATGCGTGTGGGTGTGTGTGTGTGTGTGTGCGCGCGTGTGCCGTGTGGTGGGGAGGGGGGGTGGGCATGAAGATGGGCTTTAATGAGAACTCTTTGACGTTGGTTGCGTTACTATCACCGCGAGTCCATTTGAGTGTGACAGTCCTGTTATCCCTCTGAATCGTGCTTTCTCAGGAGCGTTGCTGTGCTGATTTAATGAGGTAAAAACGTTGCGTGGCGTAACCTGTGCTGCGGTGGGGTCTTCGCGGTGACTGCCGTTGACGGGGCCGGGGGCGGGAGCTCCACTAACCGACCTTCCGGGCCTCGGGAGATGACGCGTCGTCATCAGACGATCGGGCCGCGCTGCCTGTTCGCGCGGTAATTGCTTTGAGAGAACGCAGAGAGCCGATGGGCCGCAGTGTCTTGGCTGAGGGAGGGACGGTGATTCTGTGGCTTGGGTTAATATTCACGGCTCGATCTGTGGCTGAACGGTGTGTCATTAAAAATGTGCAGCAGAGAGGGCCTGGTAACGGCGCTGACCGGAAGCAGGCAGGGCTGAGGTTCCTGTCTGGAGGAAAGTGAGTATTTCTCGCTTCCTTTTGGGTGAGGAGCCCTGCAAACGAGGCTCAGTGTGAGTGTGACTCTCTTTGAGAGTTGCTGTTCTTTAGCTGTATGCGGGCTCAGGCACGTGGCAGTTTGTAGTTTTTTTTTTTTTCTTTTTCTCTTTTCCCTCCATCGTCTGGCCGTCCCTCGGCAACCTTGTGGCTCTGTGCTTTGTGCTGACCACAGTTTTGGAACGGGGGTGAGACCTGACCTTTTTTTTTTTTTTTTAAACTGAAGGCTTTTTCAAGAGTGCATTTAAGATTGTGCACCAAACCAAAACCATTTAGCCTCTTTCACAAAATAGTCCTGCATGTGTGGTGGATTATGCTAATGTTATGCATCATGCAGTTAAATTGTATATTTCATAGCATGTATGCTTCTGGTTGTTCTAAATTCAGAATTAGTGGTGGTAAAGCTGCCATTGCACTTTGGCAGAGGGGCAGGTGATGATTTCTGGCTAAATGTAGGCATTGCACTGTGATTTCAACCTTCCTTCTCATCATCTAACCATGTGACTGCGTAGCCTGGCAGGCTGTTGGTGGCAACGGTGTGCACTGGCCTGGTAAATCCCCATTGTGCAAGTCCTAGACATCGTCTGCTGCAATGCATCCTGAGGTGGCGTCTTTACTGGTTTCCGTTGACTTTCTTGCTGAAACCCTAGATTGTGATGCTTCCTGTTCAGATAAGGCACCTGATAACGCTCTAGTCGTCGTAAATATAGCCGTGCTACAGTCATAGACGTTTGCATGATCACAGGCTGCTAGAAGATCCACGTGGGAGTCGAACAAGGTTTTGTGGAACCAAGTTCCTGCGGAGCAATTTTTCATTTGGCCTGTAAGATTGGCCCCAGCGACATGCTCATGGGGGGTTTGCTTTTGAACGTGTGATGAAGCACCCCCTCCTCCTTTGTCTCTCGCTCTGTGTGCTGGAAGGAGGCGGTGCTGGGTGGCCTCGCGCGTCTGCAGCTGGGCAAACGCCACCAGGCCGTCGCAGTTTGCTCAGATGCACAGCCCGCCCGCCCCCCCCCGCCTCCCCATTCGGCCTGTCGTCAGGCAACTCCGCCGCTCTGGAAATGGATAGCAGATGTAAGAGGCGAAGGTTGACTTTCGCAAGGAGAGAACTGATGACCAGAGCACCCTGCTGGGGACCATTGGCTAAAGGCTATGGGGGTATTATTCCGATTTTTTTGGATACCCCTGCTGAGCTCTTTGATTCAGCAATGTTTGCTGGCGTTGTCCCTGGTCTGCCTTCGAGTTTTGGCATCCGGATTCATCCGTTTTGAAGCTATTCAGAAACTAAACCAATTAATCTCGATTGCTTTGCGTTCGTGCTTTTTGATTAAATACTTAGATCAATCTAGGCTTTTAATAGTCGTGCAACGTCATAAAAAGAATTGCTAATCCTCCATGTGCTGATGTTTTGATGTGCTGGGATAAAATTGATTTGTGTTCCAGTTGAGCTGCAGGGGGGGGTTTAGGGTGGTTTAGGCCCCCTGGAGGCTACTGTAATGTGTAGCAGTTTGTGGTTGAAAAGACGGGGTTGTGTGTGGTTTCTGTTTGAAGGGGTCACAAGACCTTGGCTGCTCTCTGACTGTGTGCGCGTGGGTGTGTGTGTGTGTGTGCGTGTGTGTGCGTGTTTGATAAACCTACAAGCCAATCGCATCACTTTTTCAGCAGGAGCGCAATAGGAACTGCAGCTGCTCCTAGGGGACTGTAGTGCTGTGGAATGTTATTTTAGGATCTCGACATACAGAAGTTTATGCAGAGTTCAGGTCGCGCTGTTGCCACATGAAACATCTCTTCTCATTTTTATAAGCGATATGATGATGTAATTCCCCCTCTTCCCGTGTTCCAGTGTGACTCCAGAGCCCCAGTGGTGCGGCAGTTATCTTTTGAATTCTGGGGCACTGTGTCAGAGTAAATAAGCGAGGAAATGTGAGATTTGTTTGAGGTTTTCTGTGTGTATTTGCATGTTCAGGAAGAGCTCCCCCACTGGGCATGCTCACATTTGCCTTGCCTAGATTGCAAGGGGCCTCGTTCATAACATCAGCTTGGAGTTCATCCCGAATGTGAGAGTGTGATCGCTTATTAAAATATAACTACGATTTATAAAATGTCCAGATCCATAAATACATGTACTTAATCCTTCCTACACATTCGCTATCTGTTTGTAAATTATATATCATCCTGAAATTTTGTGCCCGTGAACAGGCTTATCAACTCCACCTACTAACGCCCTGAAATGTCCTACTGTGCTTGGGTTTTCTGCTTTGTAGAAAACACGACCTGCTTTCTGCTTCGTTTCTTCTCTGCTTTTTGTTCCTTCCATAGCATTGGCACGTGGTATATAATTGCAGTGTAGCCATTTTACATCTTTCTTGTTTTCATAGTTGACAGCAGTGTCAATGTTATACATATAATTAATGCATGGCTTTATATTTATTTTATTTCTTTGGTGTTGTCACTGACAGCTGTATGGTACAAGTCCTCTGTTGTTCGTTTTCAGTATAGCTTTCAACTTCAATATATATTTTCTGTTTATCCATCATTATTATGTCTTGTATATTTAAATAGATTTTAAGTATTGAATTCATAAGGGTATTATTATTATTGTGATTATTATAATTATTATTAGTATTAGGCTGTCTGTTTTTCATAAAGATTTGATAATGTTAGCAGCTAGTGCTTCAATAGCCTAATTAATAGCCCACATTCTGTCTCATAGTGCTTATCATATGAAATCTCACGCTTACGCGAGTGACTGCCTACACTTCTCCTTATGTGAGAGGATTGGCAAAATATTCTCACGTCTGGGGGGTTAAAAAAAATGTGCCGAGCCTGCAGTACATTTGCATAGCCACAAAGAAAAGTTAGCACACGCTCTCTGGAGTTTGCAAACACACAAGAACATTGTTAAGTTCCATAAAACTCAATTTGTGCGTCGATTTTCACACAGGAACAAATCCTGCGAATTTATAATCAAATCCACGCACGCGTTATGAACAAACCGCCAAACCTGTTACCCACGCCAGATGTACCACCTCCGCGTGAAATGAGGTGGGGTGGGTGGGGGGGGAATTAATTTGGTTTCACCTTTTTAAAAGTGTTTACGTGTTCGCTGCTCTATTGGAGATGCCTGATTTGGCATCGTCGTAGTCACCTTGAAGGTGGCGGTCCCCGTGGGAGGGGTTTCGGCGTGCGGAGGGAAACGGGGAAAACTCTCGGCAGAGCAATGTCTAGCCTGCTGCGGAGCCCTGCTGAACTCAAAGGTGTTTTCTCGCCGTGTTTCTTGCTGCGGTGGAACTACTGACGGGTAGGTGTACCACTTCAGAAAATATTTCCCGCGGAGCCGATTGAACGAAATATGCGAGTAAGAAATACGCTCGCTTTGAAATGCTAAGCTTCAGTTTAGTGTGGGGAAAAGCACTGTGCTACTGCAGGTCTCGAAAACTGAGGAATTCAATCCACTCAGTATGATAATTTGAAACAATAACTGCAATTGAACAATCGCAAACAGCTGCATAGGTCCCCAAGGCAATTTTAATAAATTACACCGATGCTATCAGTTCCTTATATTGACAAAATTAATGTGTGTAATTTCCGTTCATGTATTTATTGTAAACCAAAACTCCAAGCCAGTGGAGGAGCTGCTGGTTTATGGAGAGATTTTCTGTGTAAGCAGTCTTGAGTGTTTAAAATGAGTGTTGACTACTTCCTCCTGCATTTGCAGTAGTATTTGCGCCAATTCCGTTTTTTTAAAAAAAATTATTATTATTTTTTTTACAAAAGACATTCATGTGATTCAATGGAGGTCTTTAATTTTTATTTTCAAAAAGAATTTCACCCTCCTCAAATTTTTAATTATACCCCCCAATGACAGCTGTAAGCCCCCCCTCCAATCAATTTAAGATCCTCTGGCAAATCTGTAGGCCACGACCATGCAGAGACTCCAGAATGTGTGCAGCCAGTCATGGTTTCTGTTCTCTCTTTCTCTAGTCCACCAGCTGTGCTGCACAGCTTCGCTCCCCCCACCCTCGGCCCCACCCCCTCAGTTGACACCATAGCCAATTACACGTCACCCTGCAAGGCTGGCCTCAGTCCATCCTGCCGCCTCATGAAGTAATAAATGCTGTATTCTAAAATGGACAACATATTACCGTTCGTATCAATCGCTTTCTTTCCATCTTATCACGCTTTCTTGTTCGTTAAGTTGACGTGTCGAATGTGGCCTCGCGCATTCGTCACGGCTAAATAAACTCGTCTTTTTCGCTTGCGCGCGGTGTATGATATTTGGATTGGCTCTCCCGTCTTTAGCGCTTGCGTCACTCTGCTCCTGCTGCTTCGTCACTGTACCAGAGGAATCGGCTGATTTATTATGGGCCCGTTACCTTACTGAAGAGCTCCTACTTCCCTGGCTGGTTGATAGTCCCTCCAGGCCTGTGAAACCTGACCCTTTGAAATGGAATTTGTATAATTTGCAAGCTGGTTCATTGCAGGAGTCAGTTATTCTCCCTTCTAGGCACCCCACAGACTGCGTGATTTAAGGTTTTATGGGTTAAACGGGGTGAAATTTGTCTCCATCCAGTAGCTTTCTGTCAAGGACATTGCACACTCGTAGCTATAAACTGTGCAAAAAAAAAAAAAAAGGCAGTTAAAATTGCAGTCTGTGTTCTGTGCAGTAGGCCTATCATACTGTACCCTGGTTCTAGTGAAGGATCGAGAGGTAGCCTACTCATGAGCAATACAAAATGTCTTGTCATACAATGCGAACTGCAAGGAACTGACATGTTCTACAAGGAAACCTGACACATTGAAAATGACCTGACCGTTTTTCTGTTTATTGTTGTGTGGATACATCCTGAACCCTTATACCCCACATGACATGGTACATTCCTCGTCCAGTGCCTCTGGGCAGTGTTTGCTTTACTCTTTCTCCCTGTTGTCTTTGGCCATTCGCTGTTCATGGGCCTTTGTTGTTCTTCACAGTTTTGTGAATCGCAAGACTTAACAATTTGCGAAGATTTTGCAATCCTCCACAAGCTCGTAGGCAGTTCAAAGGCCTGCAGACTCCAGACACCCTATTTTTACAGCGCTACTACATCAAGATTCTTGTTCAGAGAGCCAGTATGAAAGCTGACTGTGAAGAGCCATTGATCTTTGATTATATATGCATCTGTGTGTGTCCATCTGAAAGTGTGCAGCATCTGCCTCCGGATGAAATGGAGGTCATTTAATCTTCACAGAAACTCTTAAGAACTGATGAGCCAACAGCAGGTACTGTTTCAGTTTGCAATAAAAACCGCTGCAAGGCTGTCTCTTGTAATGGAGTTATAAAGTGCGATTGTAGTGCACAGACTTACTCTAAGTAAGGTCCATCATTTACTTACGTTATTGCTGTTTTTCTTTTTACTACAACCAGCAAATATTTAGTTAGTTCAAATGAATAGCGATCAGATGCCCTGAAGCTCTTTATTCAGCTCCCGGAGGGGCGTGTGCCGTGCCCAGAGGACGCTGCGCTGGAATGTGGCGTGTGGGTGGTTTACGGGGACCCTCCTGAGAGAACGGGGGGGGGGGGTGGCGGTTCAGGTGTGTGAGTCACGCTCGGAGCGGCGGTGTCTCCTGCCAGCTGGCGCTCGCGCGACTCTCACGCTCTCACCCGCTCGTTTCGCCCGCACAGAACCCGCCTCCCCCGCTCCAGAAAAAGGCCAGAACTGACGGATCGTGCCTGAGGGCCGGGCGGCAGCCGGGGCGACGGCGACGGCACTTCCAAGGGTCTGTTGCATCAAAGAGAGAAAACGCACTCGGCTCTGTCTTTTTTTTTTTCCTCCTTCATCTCGTGGCCCGGGGTGTGTGGGGGAGGCGGGCGGCGGCGGCGGCGGCGGCGGCAGTCTGGGGCGCCGTGCTCTGGTGCTGACATTTATCCCGCGGGATGCGTCGGCTGGCCGCTGTGATCTGAATGAGAATAAAGCACGATCCCGCGCTCCGCCTCCACGGCGCCATCGCTTGGGTTCCTGCTGCCGCTCGGGTTGTGCGCTGCCGCTCGGGTTGTGCGCTGCCGCTCGGGTTGTGCGCTGCCGCTCGGGTTGTGCGCTGCCGCTCGGGTTGTGCGCTGCTGCTCGGGTTCCTGCTGCCGTTCTGGTTCGGTGCTGCCGCTCAGGTTCCTGCTGCCGCTCGGGTTGTGCGCTGCCGCTCAGGTTCCTGCTGCCGCTCAGGTTCCTGCTGCCGCTCAGGTTCCTGCTGCCGCTCAGGTTCCTGCTGCCGCTCAGGTTCCTGCTGCCGCTCTGGTTCGGTGCTGCCGCTCAGGTTCCTGCTGCCCCTCGGGTTCGGTGCTGCCAAGTTCGACACTCTGGTTTGGCGCCGCTGCCTCTTGGGTCCGGTGCCGCCGCTCCTGTTTGGCATCTGCGCCGTGTTGCTGGAGTCCCCGCAGGACCGGGCGCGGCCCGTCTTGCGCTGCTGCACACGCAAGGGCTCGGCGCCCGAGTCTGCTTTGGATGCGCCCGCGCGCGGCTCTCCAATCGGGGGCCAGGGAAATTCTGTGGGAATTGGGCGGAGGCAGGTGTTCGTTTGTTAGTCCGGCGGGTACGATTTCCGCTTGGGGCACAAGTGGCAGTACCTCAGTGGTCTCATAGGTCTGTGGAGAGTGCTACCTGCTCCGGATGGGGGGGGGGGTGTATGGTTTTATTGATTGTGGGGTTTAGAGATGTCATAAGGTTGGACAATTTCTTCATGTCCCCTGTGTAGGATTCCCTCTCACAATCAACATTTTATCGGTCCTGCTTTTTGTAGGACTGTATTTTATGACTGGCTATCACCCAGAGAACAATCCGAAACCGCAGTTTCACTGTTGCATCCAGTCTTCCGACCTTTAATGCGTGCAACAACGCAAGCAACGCAAGTCTTCGCTTGAAAATCTGCCTTTTTTTACGTTTGAAGTGCGAATTCTGGAGCGGTTGGCTCTGCTGAACCCCCCTGTGACACCCGACCCTTCAGATTCAGCCATCTCTAATTACCCTGTGAGAATCCGCCAGGTGCCCAGCTTAAACCACGCTTCGCTTCTCTGAGCACCAGCACTGCGTCTGACATCAGTGCATTACTGAGTCAGATAAAGAGAAGGGAGCCATGTTGCATTTGTGGTGCTCTGAGAGAGACTGCATTAAGTGATCTGTGCATTGTTTATTACCATTAGATCTGTCAGATATTATTGTTGGATTTGTCAGATGTTATTGTTGGATCTGTCAAAGTGGCACTGAGTCATGGATGAGTTTTGTTTGGAAGTTGCTTTTGTGTCGTTTAATTTGGAATGAGGTGCAGGTTCCAAAGAGCATCCAGGTGTGCTGTACTGGTGCCTGTGGTTGGCATGTAAAGGAAATGATTCACCTGAATTTTACTTTGTTTTTGAATATGTAACTTGTGTGGTTATTCAGAGATGTAAGGTGTAGCCAGGAGGTTGTTAAAGTCATTTCTCATCGCTGTTTTACACTTCTGCAAATCCTTAACCTGAATTGCTTCTGTAAATAACCAGCTTTAAAATGGGAGAAATTATTTAAAAACAATCTGTCCCCTGTGGATGTGGGTGAATTCTTATGAAATGATAATGCAGTGGAATATATGTGCTAATCATTCATAGTTAATCGTGTCGTTTGCTCTAACCTTCTGTAATGGCTTGTAAATTGGCTTTGGAAGTTAGGCCTAATTGCATTTCAACAGAAATGATAAAAATGGCGGGCAGGCAGATGTTTTTGCCCATCTAGGGAAGTGGAACACCATTTTATAACTGCTTCTTTATACCACCTACAACGTGGTCGAAGAGCGAGAGCAATTATGAAGAATTACTCCAAACGGGAAGTAGGGGTTTTGGCCTGTGATTTAGTGCCTGCCCGAACGTGGCTGAGAGACTTCCCTGGAGAAGCACTGATGCCGTGCTGTGTGTGCGTGTGTGCGTGCGTGCGTGTGTGCGTGTGTGCGTGCTTGTGTGTGTGTGTGCGTGAGCGTGAGAGAGTGTGTGTGTGCTGAATATGTATGCGTGTCTGCCTGTGTGTGCTTGTGTGTGAAGGACACTAGATAGGCTGTGTGCACACCTCTTCCCTTATGATACAATGACTGGCTGTGGTTCAGACTGTGAAGGGTTTGGCTGTGGCTCAGGCTGAGGAGGGTTTGGCTGGGGTTTGGTGCCTGGATAAGAGTTGGGAGCAGCCCTGCTGAGTGTAATTAACAGTTTGAATGCTGATAAAGGGAACGGGACGGCCAATGAAATGGCTGAATGGGACGGCCAATGAAATGGCTGAATGGGACGGCCAATGAAATGACTTCCTGGGTCCCTCAGGCTTGGCCTGCAGAAGCTCTGGTCGCTCTGCTGGGTGGAAGGAGGGAAAACGGCGGAGGACAGGACAGGGTCTGTGGCTGAGGGTTAAACTGTAATGCAGCTGACTGCCAGTGACCCGGGAGAATGAACCCTTCTGTCTCAGCGGGCCCGAGTGGGGTAAAGGAGGGGAATGCTCTGTGTGTAGGAAACATGACTCCAGCGCAAGGAGAACTCGCCCCTTTCTGCAGTTTGGCTAAACCCAGGGCCCCCGTTCTGCGCAGTGTGGCCCCCGTTCTGCGCAGTGTAGCCCCGTTCTGCGCAGTGTACCTCCGCTCTGCGCAGTGTACCTCTGTTCTGCGCAGTGTGGCCCCGTTCTGCGCAGTGTACCTCTGTTCTGCGCAGTGTGGCCCCGTTCTGCGCAGTGTGGCCCCGTTCTGCGCAGTGTGGCCCCGTTCTGCGCAGTGTACCTCCGCTCTGCGCAGTGTACCTCTGTTCTGCGCAGTGTGGCCCCGTTCTGCGCAGTGCGGCCCCGTTCTGCGCAGTGCGGCCCCGTTCTGCGCAGTGCGGCCCCGTTCTGCGCAGTGTACCTCCGTTCTGCGCAGTGCGGCCCCGTTCTGCGCAGTGTACCTCCGTTCTGCGCAGTGTGGCCCCGTTCTGCGCAGTGTACCTCCGTTCTGCGCAGTGTGGCCCCGTTCTGCGCAGTGTGGCCCCGTTCTGCGCAGTGTGGCCCCGTTCTGCGCAGTGTGGCCCCGTTCTGCGCAGTATGGCCCCGTTCTGCGCAGTGTGGCCCCCGTTCTGCGCAGTGTACCTCCGTTCTGCGCAGTGTGGCCCCGTTCTGCGCAGTGCGGCCCCGTTCTGCGCAGTGTACCTCCGTTCTGCGCAGTGTGGCCCCGTTCTGCGCAGTGTGGCCCCGTTCTGCGCAGTGTGGCCCCGTTCTGCGCAGTGTGGCCCCGTTCTGCGCAGTGTGGCCCCGTTCTGCGCAGTGTGGCCCCGTTCTGCGCAGTGTGGCCCCCGCTCTGCGCAGTGTGGCCCCCGTTCTGCGCAGTGTGGCCCCGTTCTGCGCAGTGTGGCCCCGTTCTGCGCAGTGTGGCCCCGTTCTGCGCAGTGTGGCCCCGTTCTGCGCAGTGTGGCCCCCGCTCTGGCGCAGTGTGGCCCCCGTTCTGCGCAGTGTGGCCCCGTTCTGCGCAGTGTGGCCCCGTTCTGCGCAGTGTGGCCCCGTTCTGCGCAGTGTACCTCCGTTCTGCGCAGTGTGGCCCCGTTCTGCATGGCAGGCGTATCTCAATCTGTCCCAAACGCCGCTCCGCACGCAGAAAAACCCCTCCCTCCCTCTCTGCTTTTTGACGCACGCCCCTCCTAATGCGTCCAGCGGGTGTGGAGAGGAGCCCAGGCTGGCCTCTGGCCCCAGCGCCGGCCCTGTCAGCGGGGAGAGAGGACGTCCCGATGGCTCGGTGAAGGATGAGACTCTTCCAGTGGAAAATTTGTGCTTTTGTCGTTCACCCGAAACCCTGTTCAGCAGACCAGGATAAATGTCATCCTGTCATCTGAACTGTGCTGCTGATTTGTCTTTTTGGTGGGTGCTTTTTTTAAATTTTTTTTTTTTACTTTTTTTTTTTATTTGGTTGGTAGCAGTAGCAGCCGTAACTACTCAAACACAAAAACTCGAACGGAAAACTTTCCTGTTACAGTGCTCTTGTTTACGGTCCGTACCCAGAAGAGCACCAACAGCGCAGAATGTCCTGCAGTGCAACAAGTGCGTGAACGTTTCCCATAGGCTGCAGGAACCCAGGAGGATGGTGAACCGGTCCTCACATTCCCCTGCATTAGCTGCCTGAACGCGGTGTCAGGTTCTTGTGTGTTTGAGTATTGTTCTATTGTTTACGTATGTGAGCTTGTGTGTCACGCCTAATCTGGAGCTTATTGGGCCCCCCCCCCCCCCCACCCATCAGGTTTACTGCACACGGGGACCTTTTGCTTGAGTTCATCTTTGGCCTTGCAAGGGCACTTTCTAAGTTACAGTGCAGTCGGAATATGAGAGACATCAACAGAACAACTGTAGTGCAAGTCCGATCATATGCAAATCCTGAATGTAAATTATTGAGTTAAGAGTCTTATTTTGTGCCGTGGACTGGCCTACACGGCGAAGAATGTGTCAACAAGGCCAGGAGAGAGCGCTGACGGATCTCCTGGCTTTGGAGTTTTACACATGCACCTGCCGCACTGGGTTGTGCTCCAGGGAAACGGACAGTCATATCTTGGGCTTCCATATGTTGTGTCTGCGTGCCCCCCCCCGAGGCTCACGGCTCAGGTATGCGAGTGGAAATTGCTGGTTTAATTATTCCCGGCATCGCTGTCCTGCAAAGTTAGGACTTCTCAAAGATTGGTTTTTATCCAGGATATTACTGGGCTGTCTGCCCGCCCCCGCCCGTGTGCCTCCAGCGAATTGGAAGCCATTTCCTCTGTCTGCACGAGGACCCTCCTCTTTAAAAAAATTTTTTTTCTCAATCCGTTTTTCTACTTTCTTACTCGTCCTGACCTCAGCCTCGCTGTCTGAAATCTGAATTCTGATCCCAGATCAGTATTTCTGGGGGGGTGGAATCTGTGCCTGCTGATGAACAGTATGGTCTGTGCCAGAGCAGAGGGTCCTTGATGTTAAATTAATTTAGCAAGCCGTGCCGTAAATATTCGGTTCCCGTACACCGTCGGACTCGAGCGCCACTTCACCCCTCCCCTCAGAGGGCTTCCTGCCCTGGGATGTGGTTCACCTGCTCGTACTGGAACACCTGTGTTACTGAAATACCCACTTACAGTCTGTCAGAATTAAAGGGTTTATTCCCTCAGTAGAGGCAGTGTAGAATAGTGGTTAGGGGACTGTGAGTAGAGGCAGTGTAGAATAGAGGTTAGGGGGACTGTGAGTAGAGGCAGTGTAGAATAGTGGTTAGGGGGACTGTGAGTAGAGGCAGTGTAGAATAGTGGTTAGGGGGACTGTGAGTAGAGGCAGTGTAGAATAGTGGTTAGGGGGACTGTGAGTGGAGGCAGTGTAGAATAGTGGTTAGGGGGACTGTGAGTAGAGGCAGTGTAGAATAGTGGTTAGGGGGACTGTGAGTAGAGGCAGTGTAGAATAGTGGTTAGGAGGACTGTGAGTAGAGGCAGTGTAGAATAGTGGTTAGGGGGACTGTGAGTAGGGGCAGTGTAGAATAGAGGTTAGGGGGACTGTGAGTAGAGGCAGTGTAGAATAGTGGTTAGGGGGACTGTGAGTAGAGGCAGTGTAGATTAGAGGTTAGGGGACTGTGAGTAGAGGCAGTGTAGAATAGTGCTTTGGGGGACTGTGAGTAGAGGCAGTGTAGAATAGTGGTTAGGGGGACTGTGAGTAGAGGCAGTGTAGAATAGTGGTTAGGGGGACTGTGAGTAGAGGCAGTGTAGAATAGTGGTTAGGGGGACTGTGAGTAGAGGCAGTGTAGAATAGTGGTTAGGGGGACTGTGAGTAGAGGCAGTGTAGAATAGTGGTTAGGGGACTGTGAGTAGAGGCAGTGTAGAATAGAGGTTAGGGGACTGGGCTTTATAACCCAGAGGTGGTGGCTGTGGGATTTACCAGTGTGGCACTGCCGTTGGTATGAGGGCTGTGCAAGTCGCTCTGGATAAGAGTATCTGCTGAAGACGGCTCAGACCTCGGAGTGAGTGATCGCCGTGTGGAGCTGCAGAGAAACCGCTCGTCCTGCTCTACCTGTTCCGTGTCTCGTTTTACATCCGTGTTGCGATTTAAGAATCTCACTGTGTGATTGATGATCTGCCCCACTGACACTGAGCCGATACAAAGCCAGAGCCGCATCTGAAATGGCTGAATCACGCTTTGCTCAAGTTGACACATGACCGGGGAAAAGCTGGGGATGTTATTTCCAGATATTTGCGGCGGCGAGAAGACGCCAGTGCTTTTGGGATGCGGTAAACCATGAAAGGGACGATTGTTTTGACATGGTGCGCGTTGCATGCCATGGTGTGTGCGTGGTTTAAATGCGATTTCTTTCTGCTCGTGTGCAGAATGGATCCTGTTTCTCTGGTAGTGTCGTGTTGCTAATTCTCAAGAAGCCTGTTTTTATTTTTATTTTTTTATTTCAGTAAGTGATGCTGAAAATATTACCATTTTTAATTTCTGACATTTTCAAGTTTTAGTCAGTGTATTTTCCCCCTATTTCGTCATTAATGGTGATTTTGGTGTGAAGAGAATATTTGTGAAAACGTTTAAATGTATAACAGGCATTGCATATTGAAGAATTTCTATTAGTTAAGATTTGCAGCCTGTAGCATTGCAGTTCGTATTACATTTAGACAGTTATTAGGACTTTCTCTCCCATGTGTTTCATTTGATAAGTTTCAGTGACACTAGAATGCCTGAAAGGAGTTTGTTAGCTTCTCTGTGGAGTTTCTGCTGGTAATGACAAGAGCGCTGGTCAGGTCAATGCAAACGCATGGGGAGGAAAAAAACCCAGGATAATTGGCTGATTCAAAAAAAGATCAAAGGACAAAAATATGAAGTTACGAACCCATTAAAAGTAAACTTGTGTTATTTCAGGGTGTGAGGCGTACGTTTCTCTGGGAGGGATATGAAGTGAAGCGCAGAGGGGGATGGGTATTGCTGGTGAATGGCACATTGGTGTGGGCAGAGCCAGGCGGTTCTCTGTGCGTGCTGAATATGTATATGTGTGTGTGTGTGTGTGTGTGCGCTAAATATGCGTGCACGTGTGCCCGTGTGTGTGTGTGCGCGCGTGTGCCCGTGTGTGTGTGCGCGTGTGCCCGTGTGTGTGTGTGCACGTGCGTCTGCGTGTGCAGAGGGATATTGCTGGTGAATGTCACGTTGGAGTGGGAGGAGCCAGGCGGTTCTCTGTGCGTGCTGAATATGTATGTATGTGTGTGTGTGTGTTAAATATGTGTGCGCGTGTGCCCGTGTGTGTGTGCGCGCGTGCCCGTGTGCCCTTGTGTATGTGTGTGTGTGCGTCTGCGTCTGCGTGTGCAGAGGGATATTGCTGGTGAATGTCACGTTGGAGTGGGAGGAGCCAGGCGGTTCTCTGTGCGTGCTGAATATGTATGTATGTGTGTGTGTGTGTTAAATATGTGTGCGCGTGTGCCCGTGTGTGTGTGCGCGCGTGCCCGTGTGCCCTTGTGTATGTGTGTGTGTGTGTCTGCGTCTGCGTGTGCAGAGGGATATTGCTGGTGAATGTCACGTTGGAGAGGGGGCGGAGCCAGGCGCTTCTCTGTCCATTCCGCTGTGATCTCCTGGGATTAGTGCACCGCGGCGGCGTGCTAATAAGAACCTGGACGTCGGGTCCGGTTTCTTTTGTGACCGGTCACTTTCTGGCCGACGTGCGGCCCTGGAGCAGATGTGTCTTTCTCCGCACACAAAGAGACGGCCTGTTATGGGCCGGGCCCTTATGCCTCTGTCGTTTTTTTGGGAGAGTGCCCCCGCCCCCCCCCCCCTCTCCATTTAATGAGCGACATCTGGAGGTGCCTCCCACAAGGGGGCGGAGCTTGGGCGGGGGGATGGGGGGGATGTCGAGCAGGCCAACCTGCGTTTCCTGTCAGTGCTCCGTTTTCCGTGGAAGAGGCGGGAGCGGAATCTTCTAGACTTTCGCTCTGTGTCATTTTGGGCAGGTCTGCATTCTTTCATAGAGAACACCGAGGGAGTGAATTTGAGCAGTGGAGGCTGCAGAAGATGGGCTTGTTTTGATGTCTTATTTTCTCCTGGTAGGGCTCGCTTTTCTGCCTTTTATTGCTTGCTGCTGTGGAAAATCAGCAGTCCTGTGTGACTCTACCGTGAGCGGAACAGTCAGAGGCCGCCGCGCGTTTGAAGTGTGAACCGGCGGGGAGAGGCTCCAGCTCTGGGCGCTTGCTTTTTGAAATTGACACACGGCTGACAAAGGCTTTCAGAAGCCCGTGGTTTCTTTTCTGTAAGCCATTTATTTGGAGTTTGTTTGGGTTTTGAGGTAGTTCTAAAAAAAGGACGAGCTCCCCAGAGGCCTGAGGTGTGGTGTTCTTCTCGAGGGCTGCTTTATCACGTTTCTCCTGCCGCCATGTGCCGGCTTCAAGATTTTACTCTATTTTATTCTTTTTTTCCCCTCCCCGCATTGTACTTGTGAAAACGATGTTTGTCAGTGCCGTCAGTCGATGCAGAATACGCAGTTATGAACTCTGTGGGATGCCAGAATATACCAGGCGTCAGGAAACAGAGTAGAGAACGAGTGCAGCGGACGACAGAAATCGCCCCCTCTCCTTACCTGGAGTCACAGACGCAACACGCACGCCCCAGCTCTCCCTGTCGCTCGGCAACGGCACCCTGGCCCGCTAACGGAGGACGTGGTTGGGCGGGAGGTGTGCCTGGCGCATGGCGGCCATTTGCCAATCTCGGGACTGTGGGAGGAGTCTACAGTATATTAAAAGACTCTCTTCGCTCTGATTGGCTGTATGTCCGTGCCTAACGTAGTTAGACACACGCAGAAAATTACTGATTGCATATAATGTCACGGACAGTCACACACCACGATGTAGGTTTGTGATCTTTCAAATGTTACTGCACACACATGGATATGCTAGTAAGAATGCATGTAAACTATTTCATATGCCGGCATAGGTTATATATATATATATATATACACACACACACACACACACACACACACACTCACACACTCACACACACACACACACCACACACACACACACACACACACACACACACACTCTCTAGCAGTACAGGCGCAGGTTACTGTGACTCAGCCCTCTGTGGAAAGCCAGCCTGTGCCAGCTGTGCCCGGCTGGGCGGGGCCCCTCAGCCCTGGGGTGGGGCCGCCCTCAGGGTCCAGGCGTCCTGCCAGCGCCACAGAGAGGCGTATATTTAGAGAGAGAAGGGTCAGCCAGTCAGCCAGCAGCGTGGCCTCTCTCGCCCCTCCCCAGGCCTTAGCATGCGCCGTGCGCTACTGTGCGCTACTGTGCGCTGCGTGGCACACTGTAAAGCAGCGTGTCATTAACGGGCTTGCTGGGGCTTTCCCTCAGACTCAGGACAATGCAAACAAAAAAGAAAAAAGAAAAATGGCGCTCTAAAGCTGTTCTTTCAGCCATTCTAGTTTCATTCGTCTTATATAGGCTATTCGTTAGCTATGTCACATTTTCATACTTGTTGTTTAACAGGCAGGCATTCTGGGTTACAAACCGTTCGGTCTGCTCAGTACAAACATATTAATTATGGCTTGTAGAATGATTCTGCGTGCGTGTAGCCTGGCAGTTAAGGGCAAAATCAGTTTTCTTTCCCCCCCGTTGACGCTCGGCGCTCGGAGGCGTGTCCTCGGGGTTTTGACACGGCTCTGGGCGTCGGCTGTTTTAGCGTGACGCCCAGGACGGCTCGTTCCTCCGCTGCAGGCTCCGCCGCCTTCGCTCCACTCTGTCCTCTCGTTCCCCTCGCTCACGTAACTGCGATCCGTAACGGGCTAAGAAAACAGGCCAAACGAATGCGGCGTGGGGGTGTGTGGTGTGGTGTGGTGTAGCGGGGTGGGGTGGGGCAAGGCGGGGCAGGCTCAGTGAGCACTTGAGTCCGCCACTTCCTGCCAAGCGCAACATTCCAGTAAAAAAAAAAAAAAAAAAAAGATCATATGCCGTGTAATACTGCACCTCTAAAAATAAGGCCGCATATTGCTGTCGCCAGCTGTGATTGGCTGCTTTTCTGCAGAGGGCTGCAGGTGTCAGCGCTGTGAGAGGGACTGACCGTTCTCTGGCGCTGAATCCCTCTGTTCTGTTGGGAGGGTTGGGGGAGTTTACTCTGGTCTTCTTTATTGAGGCGTTGATGAGGACAGCCGCACCGGTTCGGCCTATAGGAAGGCTCCGTTTTTGTAGCGGGTTGCCCTGTCGCGTTAGCGCGGCCTTCATCGGGGATGGAGAGCCCTGTGAATGAGCGGGCTTGTGTCCCGTGAGGCCAGGGGGACAGACGGGGAGGAAGTGTCATTGTACAGTGCGTGAAGGGTAATCCTCTCTCCCTCCTGGAGCATCCTGGGAAATGTAGGCCTTTGTTTTAACCTTCTCATCTGTCTGGCTTACCATTAACTACGTTTACTGCGATTCATTGAGAAATGCGTTTGGTTTGATGTCACCGGGGCGAAAAAAAAACCAGAGCTGAACTCTTGATAAAATTATCTGTGTTCGTGTTTCCGTGTGTGTGCACATACGTGTGTGTGTGTGTGTGCGTGTCCTTGCGTGTGCACGTACGTGTGTGCGTGTCCTTGCGTGTGCACGTGCGTGCGTGCGTGTGCACGTGTACACGCGTGCCTCGTCCCCACGCAGGGCCGGCTCGCCTCTGCGTGTGGATTCGCGGCTCTGAGAGCAGACCCTGCAGCCTGTCCTTCAGAGCGGCCGCTGTAATGAGATCTGTTAAATTCCCCGGCTGACTCCCCTCCAGCGCTGGCAGGAAGGCGCTCTGCGTCATCCCAGCATGCGTCACCCTTATCGCCGCCTTCCCGTTTGGCTGAAACCAGGGTGCAGCGAGGGATGGGGCGGATTTTTTATTTCTTTTTTGGTGCCTGTTAAGTCGCCCCTCTTGTTGGATAATCGGAGAGCGTTTGGAGCCTTTCGGTGGCAGTGAACGGGTGTGTGATGCGGCCCTGTGGTTTCGGGGGCGCGTCCCGTGTCCTGTGTTTGGCAGAACGTGCAGATGACGGGCGCTCTGTGTGAACTCTGCCACTTGAGGGAGGGGGGCGGGGCTGACTGGAAACGCATCACAATGGATATGACTGTACTGCTTTGATTGGCGGGTTCCGTTGTGTTTGTCTCTCTCTCCCCCCCCCCCGGCCTGCCTGTGGATGACTGTGCTGTGTTGGCTGAATGCTGCGCTGCTCTCCCTGCGCCTCCCTGTACCGCCCCCCCCCTCTCTCTCATCCTCACGTTGCTCCCTCCTGCTCCCGATGACTCATCCTGAGCTTGTGTAATGTAATGGCCGTGCGATGATGTGCCCTCGCCCAACAGTCCGCTCGCCTCTGGAGCTCTGTGGTTGGGGTGGGTGCTGTCGCGGTCACGGCGGGCCTGGGGCGGGCCCCCAGCGGGTCCACAGGCCCAGCTGATGCTTTTAAAGTGACTGGGTTAATGCTGAGGGCTTCTGGGAGGAGGGGCCCGGGTGGGGAGGGGCTTGTGTGTGAGCAGCTTGGGGTCACGGAGGATGGTGTGACAGTGCTACACCTACACCCCCCCGAGTCCCCCCCCCCCGTTCCGTCGGCCCACGTCAGCCTTGGTGGGGGTGGCTGTGCTTTGTGCCCCAGTGCTGCCGTCAGCTGTTTGGGCAGCATGAAGGTCAGGTTGTGGGCCCCTGTGGAATAGATGGTGCAGTGCTGTTTGGACTGGGGGGGCGGGGGGGGGGGGCTGTTTAATGGGGGCTCAGCATATGAACAAAAACTGCTGATGTATGGCTTTGGGGGGGGGTGGGTGGGGGGTGGATGTGCGGACAGCAGCTGATCAATCGTACTTGTTCTCTGTGGCACCCGTGCATTTTGCCAGCCTACATACGGGACGGTTTAGCAGCAAATAATTACCACCCCCTGTGGTCTGCCCTGGTTCACACAGTGTCTGTGGCACCGGCTGTACTTACTTTGAGCCTAACCTTTGCCACACACTGGTCCTCTCCTCCCTGCCGGCTAGCTGTTCTATTTTCCTCGCAAACAGGCCTGTTAGCGTGGCGCTAATTTTAGCGTTGCATTGGTTGAGCCCAAAGCCGCTAGCGGAGCGGATAGCGTCGTTTGAAGCCTGGGGGAAGATGACACGTAGCGTCGCGCCGCGCGGTCCGTCCGGGACGCCGTGTATTTCCGTGCGGGGGGCGGGCGGGGATTAAAGGGGGGAGATCGAATGTCGCGGCGGCGCGTTTCTGTGGGACAGGCGTCGGTGGCGCTGAGCTAGCGGCGGCGGCGGCGGCGGTGACATTCCGCCGTTTAACCGCCTGCGTCCCGCCGCGGAGCCGAGCGGCGTGTCTGCGTGCGTCTGTCCGTCTGTCCGTCCGTTCGTCCGCTCCTCCTCCTGGCCTGTCCTGTAACCTTGGAAAAGCATTCCCCCCCCCCTCCCCCTCACCTCCTCCCCCCCCCAGGAACCTGTGCCTGCTCCATGACATCCTCTGTGTATGTAATCAAATTTCAGCGCTTGTGACAGCCAATGTCTGACTGTGTGTTTTTTCTTTCCTTTCAGGATTCGGAGATCGCTTCTGACTGCAACCATGTAAGTACTGAAATTCCTGAATGACATTCCAGTTCCTCACTTCCCTAATGACATTCCAGTTCCTCACTTCCCTAATGACATTCCAGTTCCTCACCTCTGGTTCCCTGGCCTGGTTTTCAAAGCACAGTTTTGTCACAAGTGATGCTGCTGAATGAGTTACAATCTCGCTCAGGCTTTAAGAAAAGCAATCATCACTGCTTTGTCAAAAAATGTGAGTTTGATTAAACACTTTGCAAATACTTGCAAATAAATCTCTCGTCTTCCTGGACCATCCTTATGGTTAAGCACATCACCCTTTAACGCGTTTGTTTGCGTTATGAAACAGACCCCAGTGGTCTCTGGTTGCCGCAGTAGTTCCAGTCACTGCCCAAGAAGAATGTTACAAATGCTGGACTGACTGACTACCAGCCGTTTCCTTGAACAGCGAGGGAAGTGGTTTATTGCAGGGCCCAGAATAATCTAACGTATACAGTGCCCTCCGGAAGTATGGGCACAGTGGAGTGAAATTCGTTATTTTTGCTGTGTACGCAAGGCATTTGGATTTGGACAATCAGCTTTTATTTCATTGCATTTTCATGTTTATTTCCAAATCCAAATGCCTTAAGTATATAGCGAAAATAACAAATGTGCTATCACGCTACTGTTGCCATACTTCTGGAGTGCACGGTACCTGCTGTTTGTTTTCCTTGTTTATGGGGGTGGCCGGTGGCTGGATCTGGGTCAGAGCTGGTCCACACATCTGTGGGCTGCAGTGCCTACTGGAGAGGCTGTGCTTGGAGTGACTGTAATAATAATAATAATAATAATAATAGCTTTATTTTTATAGCACTTTTCTATACAGGTAACAAAGTGCTTCACATTAGTCAACTGTGCTTGGAGTGACTGCTCAGTGTGGCTATGCTATAGTCCCCTCTCACAGATCCAGGCCTCAGATTCTGTCGCTCTGTACCCACAAAATACTCCTCATTCGAGATTCCAGTGGCTGCTTCTGTAGTGTGCAGTGGACTGTATTTATCTTTCTCCATTTGCCTGCTCTTGGAGGATCTGCTCTCCTTCATAAGTCACCGGCTGGCATCATAAGGCCATAAGCAGGGCAGTGATTGATCCGCGGTGCACCGTGGCCCTCGTAGCGCGTGATGCACTGCCCTCCTGGCCTGTAAACCTCATTGTGATGTCATAAAAGGCCGTGACTGCATAATGGCCTTGTTGCCTGGCTTTACGGCCTGGGCCGGTCTCTTCAAACCACCGAGGGAGTTCCGTCATCAGCCGCTTTGATTGGAAGGAATGGGGTGGGGGTTGTGTTTGCCACACCCCCACACACACACACACACACACACACACACTCCCACACACCCCCTTCTCCTTACCACAACCCTTTATTATCCGGGTGTGGCTCTGGCTCCGTGCCTGTTCTTGGAGTTTGGTGTGCTGCTTAGCCTCACAGCTGACATGAGCGTACTTTCAGAAGAGACCTGGCTGTAATCTAAAAAATATATCGATATGACTTCAACATGATTTAGCTGTAAGGAAGGATGGATAACTGTTTTTAAAATACAGCATGTGAATTAACCCCAGTAAAAGTGCTTAGTGTTATGTAGCAAACTTACCCACCCGTGTGCCGTCATAGTCTTTATTTTCTTAGTAACTCATTTTTCTTAGTGACCCAACATGCTTTTTAATTTTGGCGTGTGTTTGTCAGCGTCAGTTTGTCACTGTCCTGTTCACAGTTCAGTGTCCGATGCGAGACCCGGCCACTTCTTCTTTTGTGCGGAACTGCGCTGCGATGAAGCGTTTCCTTCGCAGCTCGCTTTGAATTTACGGTGCTTTTCCGCTGTTGTCCGCAGTGGCGCGCGGGGCCAAGGTCAGAGAGAGCAAGGCCGCACGCTCCCCACGTCCTGTCTGTCAGCAATTTAACACCATTAACCAAGACCCGTTTCCTGCTGCTTTTGGCCCGAGGTCATAATGATTCTCTCTCTCTCTCTCTCTCTCTCTGGCTCGCTCTCTCTCTCCCCCCTCCCCCCCTCCCTCCCTCCCTCTTTCTCTCTCTTAGCTGCTGTGGAACTACAAGTACAACTTGACGACAGATCCGAAGTTTGAGTCGGTGGCTGTGGAAGTGTGCAAGAGCACCATCACCGAGGTGAGCCGGGCCGGACCGGACCGCTGCCCCCTGACGTCATTCCTCCTCCGTTTGCCCCTGTGTGTGTGTGTGTGTGTGTGTGTGTGTGTGTGTGTGTGAAGTGCAGAATTAAGGCTTCTTAATCGCAGGGTGACTTAGTCCTGGAGGGCCACACCCAGTCCAGAAAGTCCATCTGTTCTCTGTATGGGGGAAAGAAAAACAACCTGCTGGATAAATTTAGACTTGCATTAATTGAAGGTGTAGTAGGTTTAATCGAGTCTTTAAGCAGTCAGTAGAAACTGACGGTAGCACGTTGGACCTTAAGGAGCAGGACTGGGGACTAACGGCAGATCGTTATTCAGGTGGCTGAGGCCTCGTTCTGCCCCCCCCCCCCCCCCCCCGCTGAGAGCGTGACCCCACATGATACCTGAGAGAACTGCAGGCCGTGCCAGAAGCCCGGTACGGCCTGGGTGACACGGATGAGCAATGAGAGCAGTGTCTCCTCCTCTCCAACAGCCTCTGTTAAAAGTGAATGATTTGCTCTGCTGGGGACAGCAAGTGTGTGTGTGTGCGTGCCTGTGCCTGTGTGGGTGTGTGTGTGTGTGTGTGAGTGTGTGTGTGCCTGTGCGTGTGTGTGTGCGCGCGTGTGCCTGTGTGTGTGCATGTGCGCGCGTGTGTGTGTGTGTGTGCGTGCGTGCGTGTGTGTGTGTGTGCCTGTGTGTGTGTGTGTCTGTGCCTGTACGTGTGTGTGTGTGTGTGTGTGTGTGTCTGTGCCTGTGTGTGTGTGTGTGTGTGTGTGTGTGTGTGTGCGCCTGTGCGTGTGCGTGTGTGTGTGTGTGTGTGTGTCTGTCGGTACATTTCTCACGCAGGGTGGGATATCTCTTGGCTTTGTCTCACCTGTGGATTCTGCAGCAGGCTTCTAGTGAAAGGCACGGTCGCTAATCGATTCTCCAGAGATGTTCCCCACAGGGGGGCTAAAGTGTGAATTTCGAGAGGCTGGGATAACCACGGGTTTTTCCACAGGTAGCTGTTGGGTACAAGCGCTTCGGGGACAGCGAAGGGGCCGTCCAGAAAAGCTGTGTACCGTCTCTGTGGGAAAACTGACGAGGGAGGCTAAATGGGGTTAAAAAAAAGAACTTTCACTTCTCTCCCAAGATTTGACGTTTTCCAGCGAAAAGCGATTGTTCTGTAAGGATGGGTGTGGAATGGCCTGTGTGAAGCAGGCGGGTTTTTAGAAAGTGAGCGGGTTCGTGGAGCCCCTCGGTCGTCACTTGACGCGTGTGTGTCGTTTCGCGCCCCCCCACTGCCCCAGCCGAATGTGCCCCCTGCCTAAACGCTGACCTGTGCTCCGCCCCCCCCCCTCTCAGATCAAAGAATGCGCGGAGGAGGAGCGGGGGAAGGGCTACCTGGTGTCCTGCCTGGTGGACCACCGCGGCAACATCACCGAGTACCAGTGCCACCAGTACATCACCAAGATGACCACCATCGTCTTCAGCGACTACCGGCTCATCTGCGGCTTCATGGACAAGTGCCGGGAAGACATCAACGCTCTCCACTGCGGGAGCATCAGTGCCGGGGAAAAGGTGAGCTTCACCAAAACCCCCCTCCCCCCTCTTCCCGACCCCCCCCCACACACCGGCTGCCTCGGTGTGAAACCTCTGCATGTCGTCCTTTGTTTTGTCCTTGTCCACGGTTCTTAAACCCAGCATTCTTCAGTTTCACCCTGTTCTGTCCTGAACGCACCGCTAACCTCAGACTGGGTTAAAAGGTGTGTGTGTGTCTGTGTGTGTCTGTGTGTGTGCGTGTGAAGATTAAATCCTGGACATGGTGTAATCTTGTTTGCTCAGGTGCGGTCTGCTGTCGGTTGTGTTTTGTGCGGGCAGATGACGGGGCGCTCTGTGCAGGCTGTGAGCGGAGCTGGAAGCTCATTCACGTCCCGTCTTTTCACGCCGACCTGTTTTTTTTTGTTTTGCGCTCCTTATATTTTTGGGTGTTTCTCCCGATGCTATCGGCTCGTCTTTCTCAGCCTCCTTCGCTTGTGTCCGTTCCCGACGGCCACCAACCGAAAACAAAATGGCTCCTGGTCTGGATTTGGATTCTTTGGGATTTATTGGCTGCGGCCGCGTCGGGGAACGGTGAATATCACGCAGGGGGGAGATTAATTCACTTACTAAGCCAGTTTTTGCGTTTGATGGAGTTTGCAGACTCCGTTTCCGGGCCAGAAGAGGAATTTTCCCTTCCTCTCCCATCTGGTGTTTACAGACATGTTTTGCACGTTGAGCTGGGGTCTTAAACGCCGGCGATGTGGCGGTATTAGCGGTTTGTGGCGCATGCTAATGGGCTGCATTCCCCCCCCCCCCCCACTTCCCTGCTGTTGTCACTGCTGGAGCGCCCTGGCCTGTGGGCCTATGGCCAGGTGTGTCTTTTCCCCTCCATTTTTATTATTATTTCTTTCAAGTGGGTGCTTCTGGCCACGCCCATTTACAAGCCCATCTCTGTAGAGCAGGGGTCTCAAACTCCAGTCCTGCAGGGCCGCGGTCACTGCTGGTTTTTGTGATTTCCTTTCAACCGATTTAGCTGATTTAGGCCTTGGAAACTGGGTGTGCAGACCCTTTAGCCAATCAGTGACTTGAATTAAGCACCTGAGTGCAGGAACACTTCAAAAATCAGCAGGCACAGCGGCCCTCCAGGATTTGAGTTTGAGAGCCCTGCTGTAGGGGGTTTAATGGACTCCCGGCCCTTTAAGAGCTTTTCCCTGATAGGTGATGGCCTTACTGTACCTCCCACCTCCCATTACTGGTGGCAGGTGAACAGCCCGAAGGGGAGAGGGATGGGTACGTACGATGAGTTCTATTAATGGGTGGCATGCAGCCGTAGGGAAGATGAATAGGCTGTTTTTTTTTTTTTTTTTGAGTAGTTCTGAGCTCTGAAAATAGGCATGATTGTCAAAAAAACGTTTTGTTCACGGAAGAGCAGTGACTCGTTTCCTTCCCGTCCTGTCTGTGGTATTACGGTTAAGGGCAGAATCATCCTCTAAACAGTAAGAAGCCATTTTAGCTTCTTACTGTTCTACCAGCGTCACGTAACTGTAAACAATAAGAAGTGGCTTATCGACTTCACATGCATTTCCAGCATGTCTGATTAATTAATTAGGAATCCTGATCTCCAGTCTATCTGTCCCATTTGACCAGCCGCAGACCGAAGCTATTTTTGGGATCGCGTGACTTGCCGATCGAAGGCGTGTGGCCGTGAGGCACATTCTCTGGCTGCCCCTCGCCAGGAAGCGCAAGTGCCTTAATGTGCCAGAAACGGTGTCTCTGATAATGGGAGAACGGCCTGCTCGTGGTCCCGCCCCGTCTCCTGGTGAACAGAAGGACACGGTCTGCCTCTTCCCCTGCCGCGCTGAAAACCCTTCTGTTCCTGTCGTTCTGTCTGGGCTGCCTGTCGACGTGGTCCCGCCTCCTCCAGGGCGCTTTGCCCGATACAGTGATGGCGGCGGTGCCTCTGTGAACGCGAAACGCGTGCGTGTGCTAATGTAGCGCTCGCGCTAAACTCTGTAGGGCTGTCTGGCCCTCGCAAAAAAGACGGGCTACCTGTGTGTTCGGCTCAGATGGAACTATGAGCATGGGGTGGGGGGGGTGGGGGGGTGTAGCAGCTCGTCTGAACGGGGCTGAGTGTGTTTAAGTGTGAGGAGGGAGGGAGGGGTCCTGCCTGTCCCCTGTCCCCCCCCCATGCTCAAACCCGCTCCGCTCCGCGGGTCCTCGACAGTGGGGGGATGTGAGCCCGTAATGGCGGCTGCGGGGGGGGGGGTTCTGTCACAGAGCGGGCGTGATTATGACTCAGCCCGTGATTACCGCCGTGGCGGTCCGCGGCGCGGGGACGAGCGCCGGTCGAGTGTTCTTACAGGCCAGGTGCCGCGGGATGGAAAGATGAAAAGATGAAAAGGAGAGATTGGCATTTTTTATTTCATTTTTTTTTGTTGTTTTTGCAGCTCTCACGTTCTTTCTACCGCCTGCTTTTTTTTTTTTTGCCATCTTTCATGGTTTCATTCTGGACTCTTGAAGATGCGCCGTCTCTTCCCGTTGAAGCGTTTTTTAATCGGGTGCGAGGTTGGATGGCTGGCAGGTGCTGCGCCTTTTTAGTGTGACTGCTGTAGGCCAGTCCTGTTCACCGCTTGCCCCCTGGAACCTGCAATGGGGAACAAAGCGAGCCCGGTGATTGCCCATTGCTTTTCACAATCTGTGACCTGCTTTAGCACAAGTAAGCGTCAACAGGCGATTTATCTGCCAGTGCCGTGTACTATAATTGTACAGTTTGATCAAACGTCTTTTTGATAGAAGGTAGAAACGATATTGAATATTAACTGTCTGTATTAAATATAGCAATACAGGTAATGGCTGTTGGGTTGAATGTGATTGAACTGTAGCTTAAAAAAATTTTTTTTTTTTTTTTACATTATGCAGTAATTTATTTTTTCGTTCTTTATTCTGTCCATCTCTCTCTGCTTGGGACGGGCTGTACTCAGCTCCCTTCTTCTGTCTGTGAAAGACCGAGTTCAGTCTTTCTCCATCCTTCACTCCCTCCCTTCCTGCTCGTAACGCTCTTGAATTAGGGCTCACTTTCTCTCTCTCTCTCTCTCTCTCTCCCGTTCTAAGGACATCCACTCTCAGGGTGAGGTCATTTCCTGTCTGGAGAAGGGCCTGGTGAAGGAGGCCGAGGACCAGGACGGGAGGCACGTCATCAAGGAGGACTGCAAGAAGGCCATCATGCGCGTGGCAGAGCTCTCCTCCGACGACTTCCACCTGGACCGCTACCTGTACTTCTCCTGCCGGGAGGACCGCGAACGCTTCTGCGAGAACGTGAGGCCCCGCCCCCCCCCGTATGTCTCCGCCCCCCCCCCCCGGGCGTGGCATGCTGTGCCCCGCCCCTCTGGCTGCAGGAGTCCAGGAATGTGCGCCAGCTCGTGTGTTTGTGTGGGAGTGTGTGTTTGTGTGGTCTGTTCTCTGTGCCTGGCACAAACGTGGCACAAACGCGCTGTACTGGGGCTGCCAGGTCTGCAGTGCTCTCCTTGCCCTCTTCTTAACTCGCTCACAACGGAGAATGAAGATGCCAGGCGCCATGTTTTAGACTTTTCTGCCATTCCCTGCTTGGAACGTGGTAATTGTCGTGTCTGTAGTGTATCTATGGAACGTGGCAGTTATGTTTTTGTTTCGTCTTTCAGACCCAAGCTGGCGAGGGCAGGGTCTACAAGTGTCTCTTCAACCACAAGTTTGAGGAAGCCATGTCTGAGAAGGTTTGTTTTACTGTTGCCGGTATTTTTGTTTTAATTATTCGTTTTTTAATTATGTTTATTATTCATTTTATTTTTCGCACGCTTTTCTAATTATCACTTTGTGTGCATTTTTCCTGGGAGGCAACACTGCATTCAGATTCATTAACCGGAGGCTGTCCTCTTACAATCTTTCCATTTATACATTAGGCTCATGCAAATGAGCGTTTTGACTGATCTGCTTGGAGACGACGTGCATATTAATGTCCCTTTGACTCCGGTGGTGAGTGCGTGTTGGTCCGCAGCCCATGGGAATGAAGATGACGCATCACATTAAGCGCGGATGAAGCCGCTTGGGATGAGCAGCGATAACGCGATTTAAAGTAACGCTGCGTGTGTGTGTGTGTGTGTGTGTGTGTGTGTGTGTTTCGGTTCTCAGTGCCGAGACGCTCTCACCACCAGGCAGAAGCTGATCGCCCAGGACTACAAGGTCAGCTACTCCCTGGCCAAGGCCTGCAAGGTGGACCTGCGCAAGTACCGCTGCAACGCCGACACCAACCTGCCCCGCGCGCGGGAGGCCCGCCTGTCCTACCTGCTGCTGTGCCTGGAGTCCGCCGTGCACAGAGGTGTGTGTGTGCGTGTATGTGTGTGTGTGTGTGTGTGTGTGTGGGTGTGTGTGAGCGAGCGGGTGTGAGTGTGTGAACATGGGTGTGTGTGTGTGTGTGTGCGCGCGTGCTCATATGTCTGTGTGTGTGTTTGTGGGTGTGTGGGTGAGCGGCCGGGTGTGTGGGTGAGCGAGTGGGTGTGTGTCTGTGTGTGTGTTTGTGGGTGTGTGGGTGAGCGGGTGGGTGTGTGTGTGTGTCTGTGTGGGTGTGTGGGTGAGCCTGTGTGTGTGTTTGTGGGTGTGTGGGTGAGCGGGGGTGTGTGTGTCTGTCTGTCTGTGTGTGTGTGTGTGTGTGTGTGTGTGTGTGTGTGTGCATGCTTTATTGTAACCGTTGAGCAGCGCAGTACAAAGTTCAGCGCACTCGGCTTGTAGCTGTGAGGTCACAGCTTTGATTCCCAGGTGTGGCTCTGCCATTATGCCCTGGAGCTCGGTGCTTAACCTGAAGAGTGCTTCAGTTAAACGCGCAGCTGTGCAGCTGGGCTGCGTGTGAAAGCGCAGACGCTGCTGCGTACTGTGAGTGGCTCTGGGTGTGTGACTCTGCCGGCGTGCCCCGGACCGCGAGGTCACAGGTTTTAACTTAACCCCTCGCTCGCCCAGGCCGCACGGTGAGCGGGGAGTGCCAGGGCGAGATGCTGGACTACCGGCGCATGCTGATGGAGGACTTCTCCCTGAGCCCCGAGATCGTGCTGCACTGCCGGGGCGAGATCGAGACCCACTGCTCCGGCCTGCACCGCAAGGGCCGCACCCTGCACTGCCTGATGCGCGTGGGCCGCGGCGACAAGGGCAACGTGGAGAACCTCTGCCAGCAAGCGGTAAGCGCCCCTCCGCCAAGCCTGCACCAAGCCCTGCGCCAAGCCCTGTGCCAACCCTGCGCCAACCCTGCGCCAAGCCCTGTGCCAAGCCCTGCGCCAACCCTGCGCCAAGCCCCTGCGCCAAGCCCCTGCGCCAAGCCCTGCGCCTAGCCCCTGCGCCAAGCCCTGCGCCAACCCTGCGCCTAGCCCCTGCGCCAAGCCCTGCGTCAACCCTGCGCCAACCCTGCGCCAACCCTGCGCCAAACCCTGCGCCAAACCCTGCGCCATGCCCCTGCGCCATGCCCCTGCGCCAAGCCCCTAGCCAAGCCCCTAGCCAAGCCCCTAGCCAAGCCCCTAGCCAAGCCCTGCGCCAAGCCCCTGCGCCAAGCCCTGCGCCAACCCTGCGCCAACCCTGCGCCAAGCCCCTAGCCAAGCCCCTAGCCAAGCCCCTGCGCCAAGCCCCTGTGCCAAGCCCCTGCGCCAAGCCCTGCGCCAAACTCCCGTCACTGGCTGCCCGGTCACTGCAGTGTGCTGCCCGCTGAGAGGCAGAGTGAAGGCTTTAGCTTGTAGCACAGTGTGAGTATTTAGAGCGAGGAACCATTGTGGGTTTTTTATTCCTCTTCTTTTCTCCGCGCTGGTTAAAGAGCCCTGTATGGGACGTCTGCGCTGGCGGGCAGATGTGCTGTCAGCAGTCTCTGTCTCCCGCTGTCTCCCGCTGGAGTCAGACTGGACTTTCACAGAGCACACAGATCTGCCTCTCCTAGGGCAAATAATGAGAGGACTGTACTGTCCTGTTGGGCTGATGTTCCCGCCCAGCCCTGCTTGTTCTCTGTCTTCACCCGTGTGCACACATACACACACACACACACACTCACGCACACACGCACACACGCACACACACACACACGCACTCACGCACACACACACACACACACACACACACACACACACTCACGCACACACACACACACACACACACCCGCACAATGGGAGTATTGATCGCTGTGCTGAAACGCTGTTTGTGTCCCTGCAGCTCCAGAACCTGATCCAGGAGGCGGACCCGGGGGCGGACTACCGCATCGACCGGGCCCTGAACGAGGCCTGCGAGTCCGTCATCCAGACGGCCTGCAAGCACATCCGCAACGGAGACCCCATGTGAGCGCCCCTCCCGCGCGCTGTAGTCCGTTTACCGCTCGCGCTCACGCACGCTCATGCCCACATGCACACACGCACACGCTCCTGCATGCTCATGCCCACACTCTCCAACTCGCATGCGCACATGCTCACAAGCACAAGTACCTGCACATGCGCTAGCCACATGCACACACACACACACACACACACACACACACATGCCCGTGCTCAAACACAAAAGCACATGCGCACACACACAAGCCCACACGCCCATGCACACACAGAAGCACATGCACGCGCGCACACACACAGAGGACTTGAAGGAGCAAAGGAACAGGAAATGGATGGGCTCTAGTCCAGCTGCTTGCGGGCTGGATAAAGTGGCGTGCGCGCAGTACCCAGGATAATCAGTTCCGCCTGATTGCTCCGTTAATGCAGTCCCCTCATTAACGCTGGGGGACGAGTGTCTTTATATCGGGGTTAATTCCTCTCTGTCTGTGACGGGCGGAGCACGTGGGCCGGGGGGGACCGGGGGGGGAACCGAAGCGTCGGCTCGCATCAATCAGGCGCGGCCGTCCGGGGCGCTCGGGTGATGTGCTGCTTTAAATAGCGCCTCGCTCGCTCGCTCGCTCGCCCGCCCCACTCGCCGGTCTCTGCGTGGAGAAGCAGTGCGATGCCCCGCCATTCATTAGTCTGCAGACCTTTACAGCGCTTTTCTTAATTACTTTATCGAGTGTCCCGTTTCCGGGATGCGTATAGGGGTGGGGTGGGGGTGGGGTGGGGGGGTGAGAGAGGCGGGAACAGACGCAGAAGCGCGGAATGCTGTTCTGTTCTCAGAATCGACAGATTCCTGTGCGTTTCATTCCCCCCCCAATATGAGGTTTCTGTAATTGATTCTAATGGCCTGGGTGCGCGGCAGAGGGGAGTAATGAATTGGGGAGACGTGGCGGAGAGAGGGGGAGCAGCGTCGGGGCGCTGGCTGTGTGAGGCAGAGGAGAGTAATGAATTGGGGAGACGTGGCGGAGAGACGCTGGCTGTGTGAGGCAGAGGGGAGTAATGAATTGGGGAGACGTGGCGGAGAGAGGGGGAGCAGCTTCGGGGCGGGCGCTGGCTGTGTGAGGCAGAGGGGAGTAGTGAATTGGGGAGACGTGGCGGGGAGACGCTGGCTCTGTGGGGCAGAGGGGAGTAATGAATTGGGGAGACGTGGCGGGGAGACGCTGGCTCTGTGAGGGACGGCGTGTGCCGGAGGGCGTAATGGCGGCTCCGCGCGGGGTAATGAGCGGGAGGCTCCGCGCGGGGGCTGACCTTCTCTGAGCCGGCCGCCCGGATCGAACGGCGTCTTTTTCACGCCTCCGAACGGCTGCCTGTCGGCTGACTCTCCCCTCAACGAGCCGCCGCCCGCCCGCGCGTCAGAGCTGGGGGGGCGATGCGCAAATGTTTTCATTTGTCATCGGCGCATCACAGAATCGGACGCGAGCTCGGGAGCCGTTGTGCTGGGGCGCTAGGCTATCACATCCAAGAGCTTGACTGGCTGTGTATGTGCACTGCAGAGGTGGCTGGGGAAACTCAGCAGGCAGGGGCTAGTACACTTTCTCTCCAGGGGCTAGTACACTTTCTCTCCAGGGGCTAGTACACTTTCCCTCCAGGGGCTAGTACACTTTCTCTCCAGGGGCTAGTACACTTTCTCTCCAGGGGCTAGTACATTTTCTCTCCAGGGGCTAGTACACTTTCCCTCCAGGGGCTAGTACACTTTCTCTCCAGGGGCTAGTACACTTTCTCTCCAGGGGCTAGTACATTTTCCCTCCAGGGGCTAGTACACTTTCCCTCCAGAGACCAGTGCACTTCCTCTCATCTCCACACTGCAGGTGGATGTGGTGGGTCCATGTGTATGCAAGAGTGTATTGTTGTTCAGTGTATTGATCTCTTTGTCTGTGTGCGTGTGTGTGCGTGCGTGCGTATATGTGTGTGTGTCCGTGCATGCGTGTGCGTGTGTGTGTTTTGTTTGTGTAGGATCCTCTCCTGCCTCATGGAGCACCTGTACACAGAGAAGATGGTGGAGGACTGCGAGCATCGGCTCCTGGAGCTGCAGTACTTCATCTCTCGAGACTGGAAGTGAGGATTTAATCCCGCCGCTCCCCATCAGGACAGCCACAGTTTAGGAAATGAATCTGCAATTAGGAATAGTGCAGAACTACTGTGTGCTTAGTGGATGGGGAAAATTATGTTTGTGGACTAAATTAAATGACATGTGCAAATTTTAGACTCATTACAGTGTAATTCTGTCTGTGTGTAGCCTAGGTATAGTTTCATAATGTTGTAGCACTTCATGACCTAGTTCGCCTCCCTTCTGTTGTGCTTTTTAAAGACATTTTGAGTGGTTATGTTTTGTAAAGACGTGGATGGTGATACGCAGCCTGGTTAAGTTCCCACTTTGGTCCACGCGGACGTTAAGACCTGGCAGTGCAGCAGCGGGTAGCCGCTCGACTGCATCCTGTCCTGAACCTCCCACGGTGCCTCCTTCCAGGCTGGACCCCATCCTGTACAGGAAGTGCCAGGGGGACGCCTCGCGGCTGTGCCACACCCACGGCTGGAACGAGACCAGCGAGATGATGCCCCCCGGCGCCATCTTCTCCTGCCTGTACCGCCACGCTTACCGCACGGAGGAGCAGGGCCGACGGGTAGGCGGCGTCCCGTTCGCCAGGGGTCAGGGGTCAGGGGTCAGGGGCCAGGGCCAGGGGCTAGGGGCCAGGGTCAGGGGCCACGGACCACTGCTAGTGTACCTCATTCTATCGCGTACTGCACCACGCTCCCCCGAACTCAGATTAGCTGCTGTCTTATTCCATGGGTTGTGAGCTTCCCATTTTCCAGTTTAAATACTTGACGATTTGGTTGGTGTGTTTGTGAAGGACTACTGTCCAGGTTTGGTAAACCAAAAAAAATCCCCTGATCAAATAAATGCACCTCAGGTCCGTGTTTTTCTGTTGTCTTGTGTACATTGTTGCAGCCCTAAAAAACTGCAGGTAAAATGCTTTTGACACTGTTTTGAAGAACAATCATATTATCACCTATCAGGCAGAGTCCAGTTAAATGTAGAAATTAAAAATATGCAGAATTTATGACATCCCTTTGACTTTGAGCAATTTTTCCTAACCTGTCCTCTGAGTTCTGTGACAGATTGAGTTCTTCATGCAAGAAGTCATAGTGAACTATCTATTCTTTATTTTGTAAGCTTATTATACGGTACAAACCGTATATTAATATTCACATGGTGGAAAAATTTCGTTTTAAACTCCTTTAACGGGCTCTTTTGAATTTAACAGCCCGATTCAGCGGAATCTGTAAATGTATATGTAAGTAATTACTCAATTAGAACTTAGCTAATTACGGTGATTATGATGATGTTCGCGAGAAATGGAACTGATCATGCTTCTACGATTAAAAAAAAATAAAAAAATAAAATGCTTTGCCAGTGTTTTTCAGATATGCCACATCTACAAATAAATTATGGCCAAGTAAAGGTTATTTGCTAAATTTGTTGAATCACTTTGGCAAATGGAGTGTAATTTGGATCATAATGATGTGATTCCTCAATCGGTGGGGTTGCTATGGTGACTCGGATTCATGAAGCCACAGGAATACCGTGCATGCGTTTGTCTGTCTGTCTGCCTGCCTGCCTGCATGTCTGTCCTGTCTGTCTCTCTATCTGCCTGTCCTGTCCTGTCTGTCTGTCCGCCTGTCTGCCTGTCCTGTCCTGTCCTGTCCTGTCTGTTGACGGGTGTCTCCCGGTCCGTCCACAGCTGTCCCGGGACTGTAAAGTGGAGGTGCAGAGGATCCTGCACCAGAGGGCGCTGGACGTGAAGCTGGACCCCGAGCTGCAGAAGCGCTGTATGACCGACCTGGGCAAGTGGTGCAGCGAGAAGACCGAAACGGGACAGGTGGGTGTCGGAGCGCCCCCCCGTGTCACCACTGTGCTGCTGTGGACCTCTGTACTCTGGGCTACTGGACTTTAACAGCACATAGGACTGTGTCCCCACTCCCCACTGTTTAATTTACCTAGGGACACTGGGCACTTGCCGTTTATTAATTATACCTTGCAAAGTTGCCAATCTGGTTTTTGATTGTGCATCATGAAAATCTTAACATTCCTAATCCAATGTCTTACTGAAGTGAAAACTTTGCTGTAACTGGTGTCTTTTTCGTGTTTAAATTGTGTAATATGCTGTTTGTGTTTAACTGGTGTAATATGCTGTTTGTGTTTAAGTGATATGATTTCCTGTTGGTGTTTGTCCTTCAGGAGCTGGAATGTCTGCAGGACCACCTGGAAGACCTGGTCTCAGACTGTAGGGATGTGGTGGGAAACCTGACGGAGCTGGAGTCTGAGGTATGGAGGGATAGTACTCACTTTGTTCTGTGGGTATGGAGGGATAGTACTCATTTTGTTCTGTGGGAATGGAGGGATACTACTGACTTTGTCCTGAGAGTATGGAGGGATAGTACTCATTTTGTCCTGAGAGTATGGAGGGATAGTACTCATTTTGTTCTGTGGGAATGGAGGGATAGTACTGACTTTGACCTGAGAGTATGGAGGGATAGTACTTTCATTGTTCCGAGAGTATGGTGGTATATAGTATTCGGTGCCTTATTTATAACCTTTCCTGGTGAGTTGTAAGAGTTTTTTTCCTGTGTAACCTAAGCTGGTATTTACCCTTTAAATAACCTGGAGTTTTAAATTGACTGCTTCCTCCTTGCTTCTCACGCAGCAGCATGTTGACTGTTTCTCCTCTTCTGATAGGACATCCAGATTGAAGCTCTGCTAATGAGAGCTTGTGAGCCAGTGATCCAGTCCCACTGCCACGTGAGTCCCGCCCCCCTCACCTGAAACGGCCCTTTCATTGGGCTTTCCACCTCACACGGCCCACCGTCGAGACCTGTCATTGGTCCCTTTCTCTCTGTCTCTGCTCTGACCTGGGTTTCTCATTGGCTCGTGCTCACAGCTCCTTCCCTGCCGTGGTGCCCTTATTGGCTCCTGAGCTACTCAGACTTTTCCCTGGAGTCACGACCGGTTTAGTTATCATAAATATAGCCCAAAAGGTTTCTGGCTGCTGTGGGGTTGTGTCCAGGGTGTAAGCTCAAATTTAACCTTGCGTGGGGGAACCTGGCCCGGGAGCATGAAGTTCACACACGGCATTGGCAGGTGGATTTTAACACCGGAAATTCCTCATTTAAGAAGGCTACAGTGTTTTTAATAACGGCACCGCTAGCTCACGATCTGCGGGCCCTTTAAATGGCGACGAGGAGCCGTTAATATTGTGCTAATGAGCCGAGTCTCTTGGAGGCAGTGCGGAGATTGTTGACGGGTTTAGTGCTGAAATGCAGATTGCTTCACGGCGAGGAGACTGGATGAACTGCCTCGGGGTGCATTGAGCCTGCAGTTTTAATATGGCCCCGGACGGGAGCCTACAGCGCTCTCTCACATTTTGTTTTCCCCTCTGTCTCACACTCTTTCTCTCTCTCTCTCTCTCTCTCTCTCTCTCTCTCTCACGCTCTCAGGAGGTTGCCGATAACCAGGTCGACACGGGCGACCTGATGGAGTGCCTGGTGCAGAACAAGCATCAGAAGGAGATGAATGACAAGTGCGTGGTTGGGGTCACCCACTTCCAGCTGGTGAGAGCCCCAGGTTTCGCCACGCCCCCCCCCCCCCGGCTGTGCGACCACATTTCGCCAGCTTTTAGCCCCTACTCTGGGCCCTGGACGTCCTTTAGCTCCTGGGCTAGTCTGGGACAGAATGCTTGGCTGAGTGCACCCCCCCCCCCCCCCCCCCCGTTGATTGATTTGGGGCCAGGTTGACCTGATCGGACGTGATGCGCCGTGCTCTGCTCTGTTTAAGCCTGTGGGCTGCTGTCGCTGCGGGGGGGGAGGGGGGGAGGGGGGGGGGGAGGGGGGGAGGGGGGGGGAGGGGGGGGGGGGGCGCTGCGATCGCTCCCCTGTCAGTGATGGATTAAAGTACACATTTACATGGAAGTGTGGGAGTGTGAATCTTGAGAGGCCTTCTTATTCTGCAAATTAGCGGTTGCCAGTCTCTCGCATTAGTTATTCAGCGTGTAGCCCAGCTTCGCGTGAGGGGAGTCGCTGGCTTCTTAAGGGCGCCGGTGCGCTTGGGCTCTCTGCAGCATGCCATGCTCAGTGCACCCAGGGGGAGCGTTTGGGGTGAGGTGAGGATTTAAGGTGAGGTGAGGATTTAGTGTGAGGTGAGGATTTAAGAGGAGGTGAGCATTTTTATATCACATTACATTACATTTATTTGGCAGACGCTTCTATCCAAAGCGACGTACAAAAAGTGCATTTCATGGTCATAGACAACTGCTTAAACACAGGTTCGGTAAGGTACAATACTTATTTTGTGCAGCTATTTCTAGCCAAGAACACAGTTTAGTTCACACAGTGAACACTATTCAGACCATATAGTGTGAGGTGAGCATTTAGGGTGAGGTGAGGATTTAAGGTGGTGAGGTGGCATGTTTGTGAGCCTGCATCTCTTAACGTGTGACCCGTTCTCCCACAGATTCAAATGAAGGACTTCCGCTTCTCCTACAAGTTCAAGATGGCCTGCAAGGAGGACGTGCTCAAGCTGTGCCCGAACATCAAGAAGAAGTGAGTGCCCGGCTGTCTGAGCCGCGATTTACTGTCCTGTGTACACAGCGCGTGCGCTGCGGGAGGGACTGGCTGTGTGCGGTATGTATCCCCTGTGAGCTGTGGGAGGGGAGCTTGTCACGGCTGTTTGTGAGCGCTGTGCTGGGAATACAGTGTGTTCCAGCCCTGTGGACATAAAGCTTGGGTGTCAGGAGCGTCACAGCCGCCCAGTGCTTCTTCCCCTCCTTCCTCTCTGCAGTCTCTCACTCTGTTGTTTCTCTCTCTCTCTATCTTCCTCCCCCTCTCTCTCCCTCATCACTCTCTCTCCCGCCCCCTCCCTCTCTCACTGTCTCTCCCTCACCCTCTCTCTCTCTCCCTCCCTCTCTCTCTCTCTCTCCCTCACCCTCTCTTTCCCTGTCTCTCTCCTCCTTCCCTCCCTTCTCCTCTTCCCCACTCTCCCTCTCCCCCCTCCCACTCTCCCTTTCTCTTTCTCACCCTCTTTTTGCCCCACACTCTCTCTCCCTCCCTCCTCCTCCTCCTCCTCCTCTCCCTCCCTCCTCCCTCCTCCTCCTCTCCCTCCCTCCTCCCTCCTCCCTCTCCTCCCTCCCCTCCCTCTCTCCCTCTGCTCAGGGTGGATGTGGTGATCTGCCTCAGCACCACGGTGCGGAACGACACCCTGCAGGACGTGAAGGAGCAGCGCGTGTCTGTCAAGTGCCGCAAGCAGCTGCGCGTGGAGGAGCTGGAGATGGTGGGTCTGCCATGGCTGCGGCCGTTCCCCCTACAGCTACTCATTACATTACATTACATTACAGGCATTTAGCAGACGCTCTTATCCAGAGCGACTTACACAACTTTTTCACATAGCATTTTACATTGTATCCATTTATACAGCTGGATATATACTGAAGCAATTTCGGTTAAGTACCTTGCTCAAGGGTACAATGGCAGTGTCCTACCCGAGAATCGAACCTGCGACCTTTCGGTTACAAGTCTAGTTCCTTACCCACTATGCTACACTCCATCCTACTCACCCCCCCCCTTCCTTACAGCTACTTCAGCCTGGGATTTGGGGAATTTCTGCTCTCTCATAATATACCCCCTTACGGCTCAGGGCTGGGAAACTTTGGAATTCCAGCTCATTACAAACTCATTCACAGGACTCGGGGCGCTGGTGAAATCTTTATCAGTCGGGCCTGTGATCGCTGACTCGTTACCTGGCTGGAGCAAGGGCTGAAACTGCACCCCCCCCCCCCCCCAGAAAAGGGCCCTGCTTAACGAAGCTGGATTACTGAGTAAACTGGATAACTGCACAAAGCCCGGAGCCCCTCCCAAATCTGGAACAGGGACTGAAGTAAAGAGCTGTTCCGGGTTTTGCTCAGCGCAGTTATCCGGCTAACTCCATAATCCTGATTTAGGAAAAAGAAGCCCTGCTATAGTCTCATGTGAATGCTGCTCTGGGTTTTACTCAATGCAGTTACCCAGCTTCCACAGTAAATCCTGCTTCATGAAATACCCCCCAGGGCTAAGCGCTCCTAAACTGCGACTTGGTGAGACCGACCGTACTCTGAGGCTTTCCTTAACGCTCACCCTAGCCTCACCAGTGAAATTAAACCGCTTTCCTGAAGGGAATGCAATTAATCATGTATCTAGTCTTTTTTTTGTCCTTCCTGAATGTCCACTGCATTGCAGAGACCACAGAAAGCAGCGTCATCTGATTTACGCGTGATCTTTGAGGCCATTATTGATCCATTCCCTCCCGGGTGATATATTAACATTCCTGCCGTGAGATTAGATGGCTGGGATGCGAAGCCGTTGATTTGGATATGGACATGCTTTGTGAATAATGTTTGAGGCTGGACAAAGCCTTTTGTGTCGAGGAACCCCTAAATCTTCTATCGCCTGCAAATCTGGCGCATCTCGAACCCTGGGGGGGGATCCTCCTTTGCCTTTTCCTTTCGGGCGTGTTCACAAATAACCCTCCTTGGGTCTAATTCCGAGCAGTTTTAAACGCCTGATTTTACGGCTGAGCTTATTTTATGGCTTTATCGTCCTCTTAACTGGCCTCTTGGATCGGAGGAGCTGACATTTTAATTCACGCGGAGGTTAGAAACGGCCAAATGCCCCATTGACCGGTCGTTAGATGTGAGACCTTGTTTGACCACTGAGGGGGGAAATCCTTGCCGATCGTCGATTAAGGCTTCCGCCGGCGTCGATCCGCCTTGACCTCTGACCCCTGCCGTTCTCTGCCCCTGCAGTCCGAGGACATCCGCCTGGAGCCCGAGCTGTACGACTCGTGCAAGCAGGACATCAGCAGACTGTGTCCCGACGTGGCTTTCGGGAACGCTCAGGTCAGAACGCTACTCGCCGGCTAAATTCCCTGAGCAGACGCTCTCAATTTAGATGTTGTGTCGTTATCAGAGATGCATACGTGCATTATGTTACAAAGAAGGCACAGAAAGGGGCGCATTTATAATCAGTCAAGTTAGCCGAACAGACCGAGAATTAGCATTGCAAATTGAAAGTGAATGCCACTACACGGGTAAACCTGTACTTAAACAGCTGTGCCTGTAACACTACTACTACTACGAAAGGAAGTTCAAAAAGAAAAACAGAGGAGGGTTGTTACTGCAAAGAGGAAGATTTAAACCTGTGGTTCTATGTTGTGAACAAACGGTGACTCTGTTGGATGTAAATTTGCCCGAGGTTGTGAGTCTATAGGGTGGGGTAAAGATCTGTAGCGCAGAGAGTGTGTTATTGAACTGGAGCAGACAGGTGCTGAGTTAGGAGCATGCGGGGGAGGGGGTGGGTGAGGATGCCGGGGGGGGGGGCAAGTGAATGCTGTTCTGTGGGCTCCCTGCTCAGTGTCTCCCCCCTGCCCCCCCCTCTCCCCCCCCCCCCCAGGTGATCGAGTGCTTGAAGGAGAATAAGAAGCAGCTAGCGTCGCGCTGCCACCAGAAGGTGTTCAAGCTGCAGGAGGTGGAGATGATGGACCCGGAGCTGGACTACCAGCTCATGCGCGTGTGCAAGCAGATGATAAAGGTGAGCGGTCTCTCAGCGCTGGGGAGGGAGGGAGGGATGGAGCAGCGGCTTGGACCTGCATTCAGGCCTCGCCTGTCCTAGCTTTGAGTTGGAGATAAATAAATAAACTTAAATAAATAAATAAAAATAAAAAAAATTTTTTTTGAAGACTCCCAACTGTGTGGGTGTGAATAAAAGAATGCATTTCCAAGTTAAGGAAAAAACGTTGATCGAATCCAGGCCTAAGCCCAAGACGTCTTCTGACTCGTGCCACAATAGCTTTTGTTTTTTTTTGTTTTTTTGCTGTTCCTGCAGGCATGTCTCTACTGTCAGACCTGTGCAGATCTCTTTGGTGCCGTCTGTTCAGACAAAGCACAGCTGCGTGTGGGTGGACCGCACCCTCTGCTTTTACTGAGCGATAATGTCTTCTCTCCTTTTCCCTGTTTCAGCGATTCTGCACTGAGGCCGACGCCAAGAACATGCTGCTGTGTCTGAAGCAGAACAAGAACAGCGAGCTGATGGACCCCAAGTGCAAACAGATGATCACCAAGAGACAGATCACCCAGAACACAGGTAACCATGGCTACCTTATGGAGCCACTGATGGATCGTACTCCTGCAGCGCGTGAGTGCACTGAAACCAGCACTTTGAGCGCTGACCCCTGACCTCTGGGTGTCATCTGAGGACGCAGCTCACGATGGCTCCCCCATCTTTAGATTAATACTGATTACAAGCATACACATGTTGTTTTGTTAGCCTTTTTTCCTTTTTAAAAGCATTAATTCTAAGAGGCTGCATGGTCGTCACTCAAAAATGGATGCAAACCAGGGTTTTTTTTTTCTCTGCCCTCTTCAGACTACAGATTGAACCCTGTGTTGAGAAAGGCATGCAAGGCGGACATCCCCAAGTTCTGCCAGGGCATCCTGAACAAGGCCACTGACGACAGCGAGCTGGAAGGCCAGGTCATCTCCTGCCTCAAACTCAAATACGCTGACCAGGTACCAGCTGCGCTCCTTTACTGCGCTGTACAGGCGTGTCACATGCCCTGTTCTGACTGGAGGTAACGTGTGTGTGTGTGTGTGTGTGTGTGTGTGTGTGCGCAGCGGCTCTCCCCGGACTGCGAGGACCAGATCAGGGTGATCCTGCAGGAGTCTGCCCTGGACTACAGGCTGGACCCCCAGCTGCAGGTGCACTGCACCGAGGAGGTGAGAGCCACAGTACCGCAAAGACCGCTACACAAATGAGGAGAAAGCTCCTTGACGTGTTTTCATGGTTATCGGCTTTAAGCCAACATTTCCACTTCATGAGGGGGTTGACAGGATCGAGTTTAAAGCAAGTTATTTGGCAGAAGGGTTCTATATATAATAAACACTGAGTGCAGCCCCACTTATTCCCCCTGGATGATGCCACACATGGCAATAAAGAGAGGTGCCTCAGTGATGAATAGTCTCGTCTGTTTTTTGGATGAACATGCAGCCCTTCTCCAGCTGCTGTCTCTGGGCTTCCCCGGCTAGGCTGAATGCTGAGGAAATGGCTCTGCGGCTCTGCTGCCTGAGCCCCGGCAGCCCGGCTATCTGTGTTCAGGCCTGGTGGTGCCGCTGTAGAAGGGCTGTTCAGCCGCTGCTGATAGCGCCCCTGAGTCTTTTCTGAGACATCACATTACAGGCATTTAGCATTTAGCTCTTATCCAGAGCGACTTACACAACTTTTTACACTGCATTTACTATATGAAGCAATTTCAGGTTGAGTACCTTGCTCAGGGGTCCAAGCGTCCTAGCTGGGACTCGAACCTGCGAGACGGCACGTCAGGAATCACCGTTTTATTCACGGTGGCTCAGCTGGCTCGGGCCTGTCAGAGCAGTCGGGGTCAAACGATCAGCGCCTCTCACGCGGCTGATGATAAGGCACCGGCGGCCTTGGCCTAGTTTCGGTCGCGCGGTCTGAGGAACGGGAAGCTCTCTCTCTCTCTCTCTCTCTCTCTCTCTCTCTCTCTCTCTCTCTCTCTCTCTCTCTCTCTCTCTCTCTCTCTCTCTCTCTCTCTCTCTCCCTCTCTCTCTCTCTCCCTCTCTCTCTCTCTCTCTCTCTCTCTCTCTCTCTCTCTCTCTCTCTCTCTCTCTCTCTCTCTCTCTCTCTCTCTCTCTCTCTCTCTCTCTCTCTCTCTCTCTCTCTCTCTCTCTCTCTCTCTCTCGCGGTCGCCTGACATCGATTTTTCCCGCCGCCGGTCGGTTTTTTTTCCGCCAGATCTCCCGGCTGTGCGCCGAAGAGGCGGCGGCCCAGGAGCAGACGGGCCAGGTGGAGGAGTGTCTCAAGGTCAACCTGCTCAAGATCAAGCACGACACCTGCAAGAAGGTACGCCGTCCGTCCTGATTGGACCGCTCGAGCGCTGTCACTCATGCTGAGTTCAGTGAGGGGGGGCTGGCCACTTTCCTGCTGATGATCTCGGATCAGTTTTTATCGATATTCCTAATCTTGATCTACACCAGGGCTGCCCAGCCCTGTTCCTGGAGATCTACCATCCTGCAGGTTTTCATTTCAACCCTAATTTGGCTCACCTGTTTCTACGAATTAGCAGCTCAGTGAGAGCTCTAGCTGTTGAATGAGGTGGGCTTTCTTACGGTTGGAGTGTAAACCTACAGGACGGTGGATCTCCAGGAAGCGGACTGAGCAGCTCTGACCTACATGACTGATGAAGTTGAATCAGGGTCAGGGCTTTGGGGATAATCCATCTAAACCTTGAGACTTGCTGTGCCTGTGTCCCCCCTGCAGGAGGTGCTCAACATGCTGAAGGAGAGTAAGGCCGATATTTTTGTGGACCCCGTCCTGCACACTGCCTGCGCCTTGGACATCAAACACCACTGCGCTGCCATCCCCCCTGGCAGGGGTCGTCGTGAGTACCCCACCTCCCGAACGCAGCGACCCAACTCTGGACGGGGCAGAGAGGGGGTGCCCTCCAATACTGCCCAGAGTCCTGCTGCAGCCGGGCCGACTGCCGAACATTCGGCAAGTTCCTGCTCTCTTTGAGTGTTTGTGACGGGCCCTGACTGTACCTGTGCCCCCCCCCCCTCTCTCTTTCAGAGATGTCCTGTCTGATGGAGGCACTTGCAGACAAGAGGGTTCGTCTGCAGCCAGAGTGTAAGAAGAGGCTGCAGGATCGCATCGACATGTGGAGCTATGCAGCCAAGGTGAACTCCTGAACACTCGCACACATCACGCTCGCGGGCATAGAGCTGTCTCTGTTCCTTTATCCTGTCTGTGTTCCTTCAGCCTGTCTGTGTTCCTTCAGCCTGTCTGTGTTCCCCCAGCCTGTCTGTGTTCCCCCAGCCTGTCTGTGTTCCTTCAGCCTGTCTGTGTTCCTTTAGCCTGTCTGTGTTCCCCCAGCCTGTCTGTGTTCCTTTAGCCTGTCTGTGTTCCCCCAGCCTGTCTGTGTTCCTTTAGCCTGTCTGTGTTCCTTCAGCCTGTCTGTGTTCCCTCCGCCTGTCTGTGTTCCCCCTGCCTGTCTGTGTTCCTTCAGCCTGTCTGTGTTCCCTCCGCCTGTCTGTGTTCCTTTAGCCTGTCTGTGTTCCCCCTGCCTGTCTGTGTTCCTTCAGCCTGTCAGTGTTCCCTCAGCCTGTCTGTGTTCCCCCGCCTGTCTGTGTTCCTTTAGCCTGTCTGTGTTCCTTCAGCCTGTCTGTGTTCCTTCAGCCTGTCTGTGTTCCTTCAGCCTGTCTGTGTTCCCCCTGCCTGTCTGTGTTCCCTCCACCTGTCTGTGTTCCTTTAGCCTGTCTGTGTTCCCCCGCCTGTCTGTGTTCCTTTAGCCTGTCTGTGTTCCTTCAGCCTGTCTGTGTTCCTTCAGCCTGTCTGTGTTCCCCCTGCCTGTCTGTGTTCCTTCAGCCTGTCTGTGTTCCTTTAGCCTGTCTGTGTTCCTTCAGCCTGTCTGTGTTCCTTCAGCCTGTCTGTGTTCCTTCAGCCTGTCTGTGTTCCCCCTGCCTGTCTGTGTTCCCTCCGCCTGTCTGTGTTCCTTTAGCCTGTCTGTGTTCCTTCAGCCTGTCTGTGTTCCCCCGCCTGTCTGTGTTCCTTTAGCCTGTCTGTGTTCCTTCAGCCTGTCTGTGTTCCTTCAGCCTGTCTGTGTTCCCCCTGCCTGTCTGTGTTCCTTCAGCCTGTCTGTGTTCCCCCAGCCTGTCTGTGTTCCCCCAGCCTGTCTGTGTTCCCCCAACCTGTCTGTGTTCCCCCAGCCTGTCTGTGTTCCCCCTGCCTGTCTGTGTTCCCCCAGCCTGTCTGTGTTCCCCCAGCCTGTCTGTGTTCCTTTAGCCTGTCTGTGTTCCCCCTGCCTGTCAGTGTTCCTTCAGCCTGTCTGTGTTCCTTCAGCCTGTCTGTGTTCCTTCAGCCTGTCTGTGTTCCCCCAGCCTGTCTGTGTTCCCCCAGCCTGTCTGTGTTCCCCCTGCCTGTCTCTTTTCCTTCAGCCTGTCTGTGTTCCCCCTGCCTGTCTGTGTTCCTTTTTCCTGTCTGTGTTCCCTCAGCCTGTCTGTGTTCCCCCAGCCTGTCTGTGTTCCCCCAGCCTGTCTGTGTTCTCCCAGGCTGTCTGTGTTCCCTCAGCCTGTCTGTGTTCCTTTAGCCTGTCTGTGTTCCTTCAGCCTGTCTGTGTTCCCCAGCCTGTCTGTGTTCCCCCAGTCCTTTTCATACCCCTGAGATATCCGCTCGGCCCGTTGGCCGAACGGTCTATTTGTGAACCTGCTAACGCTAATGAGCTTTTATAGGCTGCAGTAAATTTCATCACATGAATTGAATTTGAAATGCTCCATTATCTGGAGTGGCTTGCATAGTGGGTCCAAGTGGATACTCTCATAATTTAAACACTGAGCTCGCAGTGCCTTAACCAAGATTGGCTTCTAATGATCATCAAATTCTTATCTGCCTGTATTACCATTTTATGAAGTGCAATTCTTGCATAATATTGCCCTTTTGTGTATGTAATGCAACTGGGTGCATGCGATTGCTTTATTGTCTGTGTTGGTACCTCTCGACTTGGACCAGACATGATTATCTTAGTGGGTCTTGGTGGAAGATGATGTGTAAATAGTGGATCACTGTGATGCTCCACTGACCTTATCTAAAGACACAAAGTTCTTACTGTTTCCTGTGTCTCTGCTGCTTTTGTGATACCGCTGTTCCTTTTCAGCCAAAAAAAAAAAAAATCACAAATTTCACTGGAATAGATCTTTAATTGATTCGGCTACATTACATTACATTTTTTTGGCAGCTTTTATCCAAAGCAACGTGCAATAAGTACGTACCAAAGGTCATTGGATTATGACAAAACACAGGTCCGATTTGCTACAGTACTGATTATGTAACTCTTATCCATAGCCAGGTACATCAAGTCCAGTTCACACAGTAAGCATTACCTAGTTCAGACAAGTTATGATTAGAACTAGAATGAGGCATGACAAGATATGACAGACCTACAATATAAAGATAATGATACAAGTGCAATATAAAGAAGTGCTGGCTGAACAGCAACAGCCAGGTAATTTTGAGATTTTCGTTGTGGGAATTGAAGGCCTCCCAGGACTGTCTTCCTGTGAGCTGCTGGTAACGAGCATTTTGACGTCTGTCCCCCAGGTGGCGCCAGCCGAAGGGTTCTCAGACCTGGCCATGCAAGTGATGTCTTCGCCCTCCAAGAACTACATCCTGTTCATGATTGCGTTGGGGGTGAGCATCCTCTTCCTGGTGGGTCTCCTCTGCGGTCGCATCACCAAGCGTGTGACACGGGAACTCAAGGACAGGTAGAGGGTGGCGTGAGCACCAAAAAAAACCCGTCCCGCTCTGACGGCCCGACAACCCCCCTCCTCCTCCCTCCTCTTGCCCCCTAATACCCCAGCTTGGCCCAAACACACCACACCCCAGCCTCCTCAGCTTCTCTCTTGCCCAGATTCGGAGGGGGCAGGGGGGTGGGGGGTGGGCGGCGGGGAGGGGGGTAGGGGGCTGCCACACAAGCTACATATCGCCATGCCATCCCAGGGCCATATTGGAATTCCTGTGTTCCCCACTGACCCCCCCACACGCACCCCATCCATATTCCTAAATAGGACCACCCTCTCAATGCAAGCATTAGACCCCTCCTAGCCTAAGCCTCAAGGGAAGGATGCTCCCTCCCTTGTCCCTTAGGGAACTCTGTGGTGAAGTGCTGCCTCGTGCATTCAAGTCCTCCATTGTGCAAATCCGAATCACTCCAGTCAACCGACATTGACTTGACAGTGCAAGCGCAGTACCCAAGGATATTGTATTTATTTCACAGGTCTTTTTGTTCTAGAACTGGCTGTTCCCATTTTGCTTTCTATGCGAAGTACGTTCGTCGGGGGGGAGGGGGGAGGGGGGGGGGGGGAGGGTGTTTAAGGGCAGGGTTCATTTTCATAAAACAGTGCATCTGTTGTACCCCCCCATCTTTTTATTTTTTATCTTGTGGAGCGCCATTTAAGTGGGCCCACCCAAGGACTTGGGGTTCTGGGGGGGGGGCCTGAAAGAGTTCTTGTTTTGATTTTTCTTTGAAAGATTCGCTATGCCTGCCTTTTTTTAATTATTTTTTTGTGTTGCATTTTTTTTTTTTTTTAATCACGATTGATCTAAAGGAAGGGGGTGTAGCAGATATTTGTACACCCTACTGATCGCCAGGGGACTGCCAGGTGTTACAGAAGTGTGACCATTCTCATCTGAGCCAATAGGAATCTGCCGAAAGGGGGTGTGACCCTTAGGAAACGGCGGTGGCCCAGCGTGCAGTAGGCCTGCTCGTACGCGATCAGGCGAGAGATCAGCTAGCCCGGTTCCACGTTGCTCTTCCTCGGCAGGACCGCAGAGAGGCCGGGGTGGGTCGCTGTCGTTCGGCGTTTCTGCCCGCGCTCGAGTTGCAGCGTAAAGCTCGGGGCCTTCGGGAAGACTCCAGGAGGCTCCCAAAAACAGCCCCGTGTCGTGCGCTGTGGTGGAAGGGGAGGCGTTTCCCGTTACAGTAGTCCTCCTGGCGCTAAGGGAAGCTGTGACAGAAAAGGGGGGTGGGTGGCGGGGGGGAGGGGGGGGTGCCAAGATGAGACACGGGGGGGCGGAGCTGCTCCGGCTTTCTAGCGCAGACGGGACAGAACCCAATATTACCCACGCCCCTCTCCTGTGCTGCGAGTGGGCGACGAGCTGACCTGGAACCAGGCTGAAAATGTCGTTTGTTGCAGTTTGCGATTTGCATCAGACTGTGTATAAAAAAAAAAGAAAAAAAAAAAAAAAGTGAATCCGTTACAGAATGGCACACTGGAACACTGCTTTTAATGGCTCCATCTGTCAGTCAGGCCGTTAGCAGAAGATGAACGGATAGCGATGGCTAGCGCAGGGCTAACGGGCTAACGGGCTGGCAGAGCCTGAGTCTGATGAGGACCACGGCCAGGCCCTCCGCACCTCGGTACAGAGAGCGGTCCGTTTTTTTCCTCCGCCGAGCCTGCATGGACATGTGTTATGGCTATTGTTGCTTTTGTTTTGTTTTTGTTTTTTTCCCCCGCAGAATGGCAAGGAACACTGTTAAAAGAACCACAAATTTTGTTTCAAAAAAGAAAAAAGAAAAAAAGTCAACTGAATTTTGGTATACGTGCATCTTAGAAGTACTTTTTGAATGCTAACAGAATCATTGCACATTTTTTATTTTGGTTTTTTATATGTATTTTGTTTGGTCATAGCCTTATTTATTGTTTACTAATGATTGGGTCTGAGTTTTTTATTTTTTAAGTTCCTGTTGAAATGTATGCTCTCTTTTTGCCTTTACTCCCATTTTGTCTGTGAACATCTCTTCTGTTGGGCTGTTGGGGGCAACAGAGGGTGGCAGTTCTGCTCATTTCAAGGGGCTGGCGACGCTCCTGGGGTATTCTGGTTAGTGGGTTGAATGAGGGTTTTTCAGTCTTGGTCTTGAGGAGAGGGGCAATTGTGCAGGCCTTTTAAATAAAGACGTACGTAGTACTTGAGCACACAGGCTTATTTGGACACGGGTAAGCCAGCGAACACACTCATTAAGCAGTCGTGGGGTTGAAGTGAAAGCTAACTGCAGGGGCGCGCTGGTCCCCTCCGCCAGATCAGTCCTGACGTGCGGGTCTGTCCGCGCAGAGGTTATTGCCGTCCTGCTCATCTCTTCGGTCGGCACTTTTTATTTTTTTTGTTTTTGTTCGTAGACTCCCGGCATCAAGGCTTCAATTACAGACGCGCGCACATTTTGTGTTTCCTGTGCGGTGTACGGGTGGTTTCCATGGTTACTTATCCGTGCCGTCGGGGTGCGTTAGAAACGGTGAGCGTCTCCCTCACCGCTCCCCGCCCGTCCCCTCTAGCCCCTCTGCTCGTCAGAGACCGAGCCAGAGGGGGACCGCAGATCGGCAAGTACGGTGGACCCCCAGCGTATTTTTCATGGAAAGAGATGAAAACTCACCAACCGACTTGCGTGCCCAACTTCAACAGCTGCGGCGACAGATTCTCCAGACCCGTAATGTCTGCTTGAAAGCATGGCTGCATTTGGTGGACTGATATCACCTTGGACCTCTGGAACCGTAGGACTAAAAAAGAAAAATAAATAAAAATCCCACAGTATTGTTGGAATTTGTAAATGTTAAGAATTTTTGTATAGTCCAAACGAGCTGATGGAGCCATTTCAGTTTGGGTTTATCTCCAGCCTTGCCTTGTGATGAAGTCGCTTGTAGTAATCATATCGGTGAACCGTGCAAAGATTGTCAGCGTGTATATAGCTACACAAAATTTTCATTGGGGAAGGATCCATTGAGCCAAGCAAAAGGGGGTTTGTATTTTGAGATGGTGTATACAAATTTGACTTATGTTTGAATCATGAATGTCTATTGCATATATATTACTCCCAGTGCAACTCAGATCCTGTTGCTGTAATAGGTCTTTTGTTTTTCTTCCCCCAATCTGTTGTGCCTATTATCTTGGATAACATACATTTTCAATGGGTAACCTCCTGAAACATTATTTCTGTACACAATCAAACCAACTTGTAATGCCTATGCTGTTGGACCATTGTCAGCCACTGGCCAATTCTGTTGTCGCACTGGATTGTGCAAAGGACTGGAGTTTCATGAGTAAGCAAGGGATTTTTTTTTTTTTTTCATTTGATGTTTTGTTTCTGATGCTTGTATCTTCGATTTGTCAATCCAATTGTATATACAACATACTGGGCCACTGTCACACTCACCAGTGTTACAGCAATTGCAAAAAATTGCTGTTTTTTTTTTTAAACACAATAAATGGGACATTTTGTTAAATTTTTTTTGCTCCATTTTAAGAAACGTACTTTTTCGCTGTGTTCTGGGCTTCCTAGTCAGCAGACCATCCACCCCTCTACACCCGTTCTGCCGCGCTATCTGACTCTGACCTTTTCAGTTGCTCAAAACCGCAAGGACTTCGAATCCTTTCCCTTCGTTACGCCTCTGTGCCACAACCTGGGACCACCAGCCAGCCATGACAGTTTGGGACACGGTCCTCTTATTTGACAAAAAATGCCCCCCGCTCCCCCCTCCCCCTTGCTGACAGGCTAGCAGGAGCCCCTGATCTCCCTTGACACACACACACACTAACAAGGCATCGATTTGAAGGGGGCTGTTTAATTTGTGGGCAGTGTCACCTCGCGCTCAAGGGTTGGTGGCAGCACTGTTGGACTGAAGGGAAAAGGCTTAAAAGAAGACTCTTTAAAAACCAGGAGCCAAAGTGGGAAAACTCATCATTGCTTTAAACCAGTCCTCCACAGCATCCAGTACCATTGGGACATTCTGCAAATCAGTAGTTACTGTCTTTGTCCATTTAAAGTGAGATTTCCTCAAGTAAAAATTGAAATGATTAATAATGATAATAATAATGATAATTATAATAATAAAATCTGTTTTGTAATTATTTTTTTTCCTGTGTATAAAGTCATGGATGATGTGCTATTCTTTTTGCTCTCTGATAATGCCATGAAATATTGAGATGTAACAGATTAACATTGTGCATTTTTTTTTCTTTTTCTTAAATGTTTTTTTTTGTTTGTTTTGTTTTCTGTACAGATGAAATTGGACAATTTATTAATAAAAACAGTCTGCAGGTTTTCACAACTTGGTCCCCAGCTGATCCTTACTCTCCACAATAACTGTTGCAGAATTGTTTACAGCTAATATCATAAATGGCAACATGTTGTGATTAATATACACTTTACCTCACTACATTATACAATGTGTTATATGTAGTGATGCCTAGGAAAAACTTAATTCATAGAGCCAGACAAATTGCTTTGTGTGGAAATTTAGGATTAACGCATATTTTCCTAGTTGCACGCTCAAGACATACCAAAAAACCCATCACGTTGGGGTTTAACCCATGATCTAACTACTTTTAAAACTCTGTTTAAAAAAAATAAAAAAAAGATCCCCAGTTCAGCATTTTACTCCAAAGTATAACCGATAATTATATTTCTTAGCGAGACCATAACTTTGATGGAGCGTTAATATGAATGAACGAAAATGAAAACCACGATGATGGTGAGCTTCTGTCCATTTAACCAGTTGTCGCACATTTCCCCAAATTGCTTAGTAAGGTAGAAATTAAAGGATTTATTTCTACCCAGTCGTTTATCATTTTTGCGTGGATGTTGCAGAATTGGGGCAGGGGTGTAAAGACTGCAACGTACAACACACAGTCCACCAGGACTTAGTATGCGGAAGATTCGCATCTGGCTATCTAGACACGCACGCCCTTAAACACTGATAGGAGAACTATGTCTTATGCTATAGTGGGAGAATTGGCAAATTGCTAAGAAATGGTAGACATCTAGGATGTAGGCCTACGCACATTTTCCACAATTGCACTGGATTATTTAGAACACGTGAGTGCTGGCTGAACGGTGATTTCAGCATCATCTCTGAACGACGTCGCGACGTGGGAGTACACTGGGGTGACCTAAAATGCCCAGAATCTTATGAAAACTTTCCTCTGGTCTCGTTTTCTTGTATTCTCTCCTTCCCACTACTGGTTTTCGTGTGACGTGTTCAAAAGGAATCAAAGAAAGGAAGCAAGGTAAGGAAACGAGGGCATTTTAAAGAATCCAACAATGCAGACTGCAGCAATAGTCGGTGTCTAATTATCCATTTTCTAAATCTCACGGACTTTAAGTAAACTGGCTTTTCTCATGTCGACTGCGGTTAAAGGTAAAGGTAATGCAAATAGTTGGTTTCCCTAATTTAACGTGAAGCCTCCACCCTTTCACAATCTCTTCTTGGTATCTAACAATTTTATTATTTCTTCTGTTTTGTAAAATAAAACTAGTATTTTAGAATGAAAATAGTTTTAACTAATGATAATGTAGAACGTTATTCTTACACCACATCGCAATCCTTTTTCCTACATTCGTGAAGCTCAATTTCCCATTGCATTTCATTGCCACGCAGGCGCAGCGCGATGCTGTCATGTTTTGAAAACGTGTTTTGGAGTGTAAACTTCAACGAAAATCTACGCTTTTATTGGATACTTCAGTGTTGCCGTACCGTCTATGGTGATAACTAGAGCAGATGATTTGGAAAGTCTATGGTGTGGTGTGAACAACATTGGCCTTTTCCCATTGGTTAGAAACGCAAACGGAAGCTCTCAACCCGGAGCAACTTGAACACGTAAAATTGTAGTTCTTTGGAGGTTACGTTCGCAGTGAATCGGTTCCGTTTGTCGGCTGCAAAGATCGTGTGTCCCGAGCGCTAGGGCTTCACGCGAGGTTCGGGGATTAAATACGACCCGTAGGCCGTACGAAAAAGAAACGACATTCAAGTGCCTTTTTGTTGTTGTACCGAGCGAGTGCAAGAGCTACTACCTCAGTGCCTACTATAATATTGTTTACAGGAAACATTAGTGACATATGTGTCGGAAAAGCTGCGACGCTGAGGGGGAGTGGGGAGACGACCACCAGTGATCTCTCAAACGTTAGGTAAAGAAAGCAAGTTGATTTGAGACAACCACAAATGTTTGAAGGTGGCGTTCACAAATTGAAGGGCGTAGAAGGAGGACAGGGAAGGTATGATCCCAGAAGAACGGCCAATATATTGCGGTCATGACTCCGGGAACAACAGGCTGTGTGTTGTTGATAAATAAGGAAAAGAGTATATTATTTGACAATTATTTGTTATACGTGCACATTGGCATATCGGTGATTCGTTTGGTATAGGCTGTCATTAGCCTTTCGGGGAACAAACTGTTCATTCCTAACTTGTCTTTAACATGAACGGGCTCCAGTGTCTGAAACCGCAGCCTTCATGGGATCTTGGAATCAGCCTTTGTCGGTTAACTCGTCTCTTTTCACCGCGTCTCTAGTTGTGATATTACACAATTTTCTTTCCTATGTAGCGATCGCTGATATATTTTGTTCAGTGTATTATTATTATTTCTAGCCGAAGTACTTCAGTTTTTAATGTTTTGGAGACCCACTTGACTTTATATGTTTATAAACATAGTTTTACGTTTTCTTTTATGAATGTGTGTGCTATAGGTTCGCACCAAGTGACATGTTTAGCGGCATTTATGGCAGTAAAGTTTGGTGTTTTCCATGTCTTTCAGGAGGTAGAGTTATGCGCTGCTGTGTACGGAGCTCCGGGGCCCTGTCCCCTGCCCTGCTCCGTCAAGTCGTCTCTAATTCTGGATGTTGGGGGGCGGTACCGGGTCGACATGTCCTGTGGCTCTCTCCAAGGAACCTGGGCACGGCTGGAGAACCGCACGTCACCCCTCTACCCAGCCAGGCCCGTGTAGTGATCTGTGGTGGGGGGATCGTGGGGACCTCAGTGGCCTACCACCTCGCCAAGCTTGGCTGGACGGAGATAGTACTGCTGGAGCAGGGAAGGTTAGAAATCCGAGAGATCTGAACACTGTTTGGAAGAACGGCTTCTGCGTACAGCCCACAGAGAAGACACGATGCACTTCTCTCATAGGGCTTTTTTTAAAAAAAATTGACGCTGCATGTGCAATCAGCGGGTTACAGAAGCTGATGCTCTTAGTTTGCGTGTGCCGTCGTCCTTCTGTGGTGACGCTCTGTGGCGTTGTGTTTACGGCAGGCTTGGCGCGGGCACGACTCGGCTGTGCGCGGGTATCATCAGCGTGGCCAAGTCCATCTCCATCGAGAGCAAGATGGCCGATTACTCCAACTCCCTGTATGAGCGCCTGGAGGAGGAGACTGGCGTCAAGACAGGTGGGTAGCCTTTGTGCTGTCAAAAACACCATCAGCTTCTGGGCTGACTGTGTTTTTTCAAACTCTGAATATATTGGTAACAATTTCAGTAAGCCTGTTGCTTGTGATTTATGTTTGATTACTTTATTTGAAACTCACCGGCTGGCTTTGTAAGATGTATGTTTTTCAGCGCTGGGCTTTCGTCCGTTTAAGTGAAGAGCAATATGCAGAATGAGGTTGTTTTCCTGCGTGTGGTTTTTGGAATAAATAAAAACTCTGTAGCCGTCAAGAATGTGTGAGTTTCCGCTTTGAGTGGCCTGAGCTGAACCAGTGTTTGGGCAGAAGGCTTACAGTGCTCTGTTTGCAGGTTATGTGAAGACTGGCTCTCTGTGTCTGGCCCAGAATCAAGACCGCTTCCTCTCCCTAAAACGCCTGGCCTCCCGCCTCAAGTGAGCTCAGTGTCCACCCCTGTCCCATCACATCCCTGTACAGTCTTTACACCCCTGTCCCATCACATCCCTGCACAGTCTTTACACCCCTGTCCCATCACATCCCTGTACAGTCTTTACACCCCTGTCCCATCACATCCCTGTACAGTCTTTACACCCCTGTCCCATCACATCCCTGCACAGTTTTTACACCCGTGTCCCATCACATCCCTGTACAGTCTTTACACCCCTGTCCCATCACATCCCTGTACAGTCTTTACACCCCTGTCCCATCACATCCCTGCACAGTTTTTACACCCCTGTCCCATCACATCCCTGCACAGTTTCTCCATTTACACACCTGTTCCATCAGATCTCTGCACTTTTTGCTGGGTTGCTTTTGATTTGCTTTAATCTAGAGTCTTGTGTATGGGTCGTGGTTTAGCGCTTCATTCCCGTGTTTAATAGACGGGGCCCGTGTGTGCACTGCAGCCGACCGCCTCGCGTCTTCTCTCTCCCTGCTGTTCAGAGTGCTGGGCATCACCTGCAACGTGATCAAGCCCAAAGAGGTGGCCAGGCTGCACCCGCTGGTGAACATCCACGACCTGGCGGGGGCGCTGCATCTCCCCGGCGACGCCATGGTGTCGCCGCCGGACGTGAACCACGCCCTGGCTGTGGCAGCCGCCAGTCACGGTGTGTGCAGGTCACATGACACACATCAGTGGCACCGTGGGGTTCGTTGCGTGTGTGTTCTCCTTGCGTGTGCATCTCTCCCTGTTGACCGAGTGACTAGCGTTGGCTTTCTCTCCTGCCTGCTTCCAGGGGTGCAGATCCATGAGCGCACGACTGTCAATCACGTGCTGGTGGACCAGGGCTGCGTTACGGCTGTGGAGACGGATCGGGGCCCCATCGACTGCCAGTACTTCATCAACTGCGCTGGGCAGGTGAGTGTGAGCGACTGATCTTCATCTGACAGTTAATCCAGCGTGGGCTGAATGTAATCGGTTGTGCAGTACTCTGTGTAATTATTTTTGTTTTGGCAGGACAGGTAAACCGTGGGTAAAGGTGTGCAGATGTGTGAACAGTAACTGTGTGTGTTGTCAGTGGGCGTACGAGCTGGGCCAGGCCAGTGAAGTGAAGATCTCTGTGCCCCTTCACGGCTGTGAGCATTTCTACCTCCTCACCAAGCCCCTGCAGCAGCCCCTACCAGCCAGCACTCCAGGTGAGAGCTGCAGCCGTCTGCTGTACCCCACCCGCCCCCTCCCACCAAACCTCACCTCACCCCCTGCTGGAGCGAGGGAGATTCTGTGCTACTGCCAGAAATGTAACTGTACAGCAAGAAAATTATTCTGCACTTTCACAAAAGTGTCAGCAATGGTTTCTGTTTAAGGGCCCAGAATAAATCTGCTCGGGGGATAATGGGCGGATAAATCTCTCTCCGTGTGGTGCAGGAAGACTCAGTAATGATTAATGTACCGGGTGCTCTTAGGACAGGAGGATTTTTCTCCTGTGCATAGGCACGATATTCAGCATGGAAAAGGAAGTTGCGGTTTTTGATTGTAACACTAATTCCTTAAGTTCCGTGTGTAATGGGCTCTCCTCAGGGTCAGTGTGTGAGTGTTTTGGTTCTGTTCTGGCCGCAGTGGTGATGGACATGGACGGCAGGATCTACGTGCGAGCCTGGCAGGGCGGTGTCCTGTCTGGGGGTTTTGAGAAGAACCCCAAACCCATCTTCACGGAGGGCCGGAACCAGCTGGAGATCCAGAACATGCAGGAGGACTGGGACCACTTCGGTGAGTGCCGCCGCTGATGGGACGCGGGTGGCGACGGCAGGAGACGTGGAAAACACGCCTGATCATTCAAATCTACACTTCCATCGAATAGTGAAAATGAAGGCATGACATATCTTTGAGCCACGATGACTGTATTTTTTGAACTTTCTGTCATGTTAAAAACAATTCAGTATGCAGTTAACTGTTCAGTATACAATTAAGAATATGCATGTACATTTGTTTTGTGGTATGCAAACATTGTGAAAAATATTTTTACAATGTATATTATCATATGAGTATTCTATATTCCCCCAAGTCATATATTATGATGTATATTATTCAGTACTATTCATACTTATTTGTTTAAAAATCCTCTCGATATTCCCAAGGTCATGTTGTATCTGATTTAAGTTACTGTGGAGGAGTGCACGTGACACAAGTTATTGTTGAGCCGGTGTTGTTCAGAGAAAACGGAAACAGGGTATGCGAGAGGCTCAGGTTGTTCGAGTGCAGCTGACTTCCTGAAGGAGCTGCTGGCAGCTTTTTCAGAATAGACTTGAGAGCGCGTGATTGATGTGGTGGGTCTGTCTGAAGTCCCTGTTCTTCTGCGGTGAGGGAGCGATAGTATCTATCCCCAACGGCAGCATGTGCCTCGGTGTGTGGTGTCATGAACGTGTGCACCTGTTGTTCCGCTCAATTAAGTTGAGGAGCGTGCAAGTCTTAGTGCTGTCGCCATAGCAGTGTGTCACTTTGACTTCCATTGGCATTTACTGCACACACAAACTGTATACGTGTATATATATACACATATAGGCTCTGTGTCGAAATGAGCACCTTCTAAATGTTCACTGGACATTTCATAATGAATGAGCTGGGTAATAGTTAAGGTCAATGACACTCATGGTGGTGGATTCCTAATGAGATAAGAGTTAAACATTGCAGAAATATTTCAAAGTCTTTCTGAGCCTTGAAGTTGATGACATGTTTAGGTCAAAGGGGAATCCACTGAGAAAATGCACACGTGTGTAATCACGCACGCGTGCGCGCGCACACACTCACACACACACAGACACGCACACACTCAGAAATTAACTTGTGAGACTCATGTTACAGCGAACGCTGTGTGTGTTTTTATTTTTTCCCTGCGAGATGGCATTATGCTTGTGTAGCCTTGGGAAGCTACAGTCCTGTTAGATTCAAAGCCCAGTGGAAGAAGTAGAATTCCTGGCTTTTAGCGATTCAGCTTCAAGTGTGCTTGGAAGCTGAGGTGTCCCTGGATGCGTTTTTCTGTGGATTTGGGTTGCGTTGGGTGATTTATAAAAATTTAGTTTTATGTGCAGCCCCCTCACTGCTTGTGTGAGTGGGCGGTAGGGGGGCGGGGCTATGCACAAGTGCGTGGAGCCTAGCCGTGAAGTGCCTTTGTGGGGCTGGCACTTCCCTGTCGTGTGGGTGCTGGAGTCTCTGTGTTATCCACTCCGTACTCCCACACGCTGACAAACGCTCTACTTCCAGCTTGTGTTGCAAACATACTGCAACACTGATGCTAAAAGCTGAGATATTTGTCATTGGGAGTATTGACATAACATGTCATTTTTAATATGTATGTTAATAATAACACTGAGCTTTTTTCGTCTGATGGATTAGATTCAAGTCTGCAGTGCGACATTACCTTTTTTTTAATTTATTTTTTTACACTTTTTAAAGAAATCAATATTTAATTTAAATCATAATTAGGTGTGTCTGCGAGCCGCGCTCAGGCCTTGCGTTAACCCTTTGCTGCGCAGGCCGCTGCGGTTTATTTTTAACTGACCTTTTTCGTTTCTTGTCGCATTTTGTTTACCGAGAGCCTCTCGCTCGAATACAGCACAGCGCTCTTTATCTGAGCTGCGGTGGGAGGCCGTGAATGGGATGTCAGGAGTCTATCTCGCCGTTCAGAATATCGGCATAATTGGTAACACGGAGGAACTTTCCAGATAAAGGCTGATTGACAGCAGTGTGTATTCCCCGCTGCACAGGCAAATGCCTTTTCTGTTTACTGAAAGCGCTCTGCTCTCGTGATAAAATCTCATGACGCATTTTTCAATTATACATTTTTATATTACTTTGCGCACTTGCAACTAATAATATCCATGCCTGTCTGTTTTGCATTCTTGCTGCCTCTGTACACAATAGATTACTGTATGCATTTAGTTGTCCATTGACTCTGTGTAAGTAAACATTTAGATGAGTGCCTATTTGCAGCTTCAATTTCCCCTTTTTATTTTTATGGTTTTTATCTAAATTTTGGTGCAGCATTGGCTCAGTTTTTGCAGCTCTAGTTCGTACTTGCTCGTGCAGGCTTGTCTGTGCCCACGCACTGGGGGACGTGCTTTTCTGCTCTGATTCTCTGCTGCGTCTCACTTTTTCTCAGCTCAGATGTGTGTTTTATGAGTGCAGACGGTGTGACGCTGTGCCCTGCTGCGTGTAACCGTGTGTGTGTGTGTGTGTGTGTGTCCGCTGTGCCCTGCTGTGTGTAACTGGGCTGTGTGTGTGTGTGTCCGCTGTTACCTGCTGCATGTAACCGGGCGTGTGTGTGTGTGTGTGTGTCCGCTGTGCCCGCTGTGCCCTGCTGTGTGTAACTGGGCTGTGTGTGTGTGTGTCCGATGTGCCCTGCTGTGTGTAACCGGGCGTGTGTGTGTGTGTGTGTGTGTCTGCGTGTGTGTGTCCGCTGTGCCCTGCTGTGTGTAACTGGGCTGCGTGTGTGTGTGTCCGATGTGCCCTGCTGTGTGTAACCGGGCGTGTGTGTGTGTGTGTGTGTGTGTGTGCCCGCTGTGCCCTGCTGTGTGTAACTGGGCTGCGTGTGTGTGTGTGTGTGTGTGTGCCCGCTGTGCCCTGCTGTGTGTAACTTGGCTGTGTGTGTGTGTCCGCTGTGCCCTGCTGCGTGTAATTGGGTGTGTGTGTGTGTGTGTGTGCACGCGTGTGTGCGTGTCCGTCCGTGTCCCTCCGTGTCCGCTGTCGCTGTGCCCTGCGTGTAACTTGTCGTGTGTGTGTGTGTGTGTGCGTGTGTGCCCGCTGTGCCCTGCTGCGTGTAACCGGGCGTGTGTGTGTGTGTGTGTGTGCGTGTGTGTGTGTGTGTGTGCATGCGTGCGTGTCCGTCCGTGTCCACTGTCACTGTGCCCTGCGTGTAATTGGACGTGTGCCCGCTGTGCCCTGCGTGTAACTGGGCGTGTGCTCGCTGTGCCCTGCGTGTAACTGGGCGTGTGCCCGCTGTGCCCTGCGTGTAACTGGGCGTGTGCCCGCTGTGCCCGCAGAGCCCATGCTCAGTGCCCTCCTGCGCCGCATGCCCAGCCTGGAGTCCTGCGAGATCCAGCAGCTGGTGAACTGCCCCGAGTCCTTCACCCCCGACATGCGCTGCCTCATGGGGGAGACGCCCGGCGTCAGCGGCTACTTCGTCCTGGCCGGGATGAACTCCTCCGGGCTCTCCTTCGCTGGGGGTGCCGGAAAGTGAGTCCACCGGGTGTGCGTGTGTGTGTGTGTGAGCCCGTGTGCGTGTGTTTGTGTGTGTGTGTGTGTCTGTGTGCGTGCGTGTGTGTGTGTGTGTGTGAGAGCATGCGTGTGTGTGTGTGTGTGTGTGTGTGTGAGAGCATGCGTGTGCGTGTGTGTGTGTTAGTGAGCATGTGTGTGTCTGTGTGTGTGTGTGTGTGTGTGTGAGAGCATGCGTGTGCGTGTGTGTGTGTTAGTGAGCATGTGTGTGTGTCTGTGTGTGCGTGTGCGTGTTCGCGTGCGCGTGTGTCTGTGTCTGTGTCTGTCTGTGTGTCTGTGTCTGTGTGTGTGTGCGTGTGTGTGCGTGTGAGCATGCGTGTGAGTGTGTGAGTGTGTGAGTGTGTGAGTGTGTGAGTGTGTGAGTGCGTGAGTGCGTGAGTGCGTGAGTGCGTGAGTGCGTGTGTGCGTGTGTGCGTGTGTGTGTCTGTGTGTCTGTGTGTGTGCGTGTGCGTGTCTGAGTCTGTGTGTGTGTGCGTGTAGGGTACTGTCATTGTACATAACAAAGTACTTGACCTGATATGCTCCAGCTTATGTCCACGTGCGTAAAAGGACACTACGTTAAAACGGAAAGCTGCAGCAGGTCACTCTGGATAAGGAAGGCTGATAAATGGCTAATGTGTGAAAGGGGAAGTATGTGCGGTTGCCCAACCCAGGCTTGGGCAGGTCTGTGAGCCGGGCCTCTCACTCTCTCTCTCTCTCTCTCTCTCCCTCTCTCTCTCTCTCTCTCTCTCTCTCTCTCACTCTCTCTCTCTCTGACCCCAGGTATCTGGCCGAGTGGATGACCTTCGGCTACCCCTCGGGGAACGTGTGGCCCCTGGAAATCAAGCGCTTTGGCAACCTGCAGAGCAGCCGAACGTTCCTGCGCCACCGCGTCATGGAGGTCATGCGTGAGTGCTGGCCGCCAGGGGGGCGGGGCTTGGAGAGGGGCTAGCCAAGGTCAATGCTGTGTGGGTGGGGTGGGGGGGGTGGTCGGCGCTGTCAATCACCCGAGTGTCATGGCAAATTATCGCACGCGTGCGTCTGATGTTTCCACGGGGTGGAAAGCAACACCCTCCTTCCCCCTTGTCACTTGATATCTTTGTTTCAGCTGTGAACGAAGAAGTGCATGAGATTTGCCGGAGCCCTGCGGCAGAAAAAGTTTCCTTTTATTTAATTTTCTGCAGTATGGTGTTTCTTTTTTAAAAGCTTAACACACAAAGTTGATTATATCCTCAAGTTATTGTCCTAAATAGACAACATACAAATTGTCTGTTGTAGTATATTCCATTCTGAATATTTACGGAATCTATAATTAAAACTGGAATCAAAGTGGAACATGCAAATACATCCCTTGAAGATATCCAGATTCACAGTTTGGTGTAAATTTAGTGGATTAGAAACACAGACGTTCTGACTCATTGTTTCATTAGACATCCTTGGCACTTGTCTCAAAGTGTCAGACATTTTTCTCTAGTCCTGTCCAAATTCTGGATCAAAAACCCTCCTCTCAATCTGGCCATCTAATGATGTCCCACTTTAATTGGCTAAATTAGTCCCTCGTACTCAACTGATATGTGGGAGGAAGTATTTTGGCACAAATTACTTTTGAGTTTTATCCTTTATTAAAAAATGTGGAGTAGTTCTTGAAAGGCACTCCATAATGGAGTTCATCACTCCCATTATCTTTATTCCTTTTATAGTAAAAGCACCTCAGAATTGTTTTGCTATTGGAAAAGATGGCTCTGTGCCAGTTGTCTACCTGTACCGACGTACAGCCTAAATCAAGGTACTCCTTCCCCCTGGGCTATGGAAGAATTCTTTTGATTAAGTTCAGTCTTCCTGAGTAGGTGCCTTCTAATTCAATTTAATCTAAATGTGTCTTTTAACCAAATGAGTGTGCCGGTGGTAATGATATTCCAAGGAGTCAATTTACAGTTAATTGCATCCCCTGAAAGTTATTTCACAAATCAGCATCTAATAAATCCACCTGACTCCGGATTTGCTTCTGTGCTTTTACTCATCCTGGAAGCTGGTGAAGGTTTTTAACGTGATTGTATGTGTGTGTGTTTTGTGTTTGTGTATGTGTTGGGTATGTGCTTGCTTGTGTGCGTGCATGTGTGGTGTGCGTGTGTGCACGTGCGTGTGTGTGTGCATGTGTGCACGTGTGTGCGCGCATGTATGCGCGTGTGTGTATGTACGTGGGTGTGTGTGTGCGTGTGTGTGTATGCACATGCGTGTGTATGTGTGCGTGCGTGTGTGTATGCACATGCGTGTGTATGTGTGCGTGTGCGTGCGTGTGTGTATGCACATGCGTGTGTATGTGTGCGTGCGTGTGTGTATGCACATGCGTGTGCGTGCGTGTGTGTGTATGCACATGCGTGTGTGCGTGCGTGTGTGTGTATGCACATGCGTGTGTATGTGTGTTTGTGTGTGCGTGTGTGTGTGCGTGTGTGTGTGTATGCACATGCGTGTGTATGTGCGTGTGCGTGCGTGTACGCGTGTGTGCGTGTGTGTGTGTGTATGCACATGCGTGTGTATGTGTGCGTGTGTGTGTGTATGCACATGCGTGTGTATGTGCGTGTGCGTGCGTGTACGCGTGTGTGCGTGTGTGTGTGTGTATGCACATGCGTGTGTATGTGTGCGTGTGTGTGTGTATGCACATGCGTGTGTATGTGCGTGTGCGTGTGTGTGCGTGTGTGCGTGCGTGTGTGTACGCGTGTGTGTGTGTGTGTGTGTGTGCGCGTGTGTATGTGTGTGTGTATGTGCGTGTGTGTGCGTGTGTGTGTGTGCGCGTGTGTATGTGTGTGTGTATGTGCGTGTGTGTGCGTGTGTGTGTGTGCGCGTGTGTATGTGTGTGTGTATGTGCGTGTGTGTGCGTGTGTGTACACGTGTGTCCCACGCAGCCCTGCTGTATGAGCTGAAAGTGCCGCGCTGGGACTTCCAGACTGGCCGGCAGCTGCGCACGAGCCCCCTCTACGACCGGCTGGACACGCAGGGCGCTCGCTGGATGGAGAAGCACGGCTTCGAGAGGGCCAAGTACTTTGTCCCGCACGGAAAGGGTGAGAACACGCCCCTGTTCCTGAGGGGGGGGGTCATCAGTGCTCCAAATAAAACATCCCCATCCCACTTTCAGCTATGACTGTCTGGAAATGTTAACCAGATATTTAACCTCAACAATAAGCTGGAAATGTAATCACCTTGGTCAGAAACCTAAAACTTTAAGACCACAGAAACAATTCATTTTAAAGCGATCTCTTTATCGCAATATTAAGTTAGTTCTCATAAAACCTGGTCCTCTGTGTCCACAGATCTTCTGGCTCTGGATCAGAGTAAAACCTTCTACAAGCCTGACTGGTTTGATATTGTGGGCTCTGAGGTGAAGTGCTGCAAGGAGGCGGTGTGCATCATTGACATGTCCTCCTTCACCAAGTTCGAGCTGAGCGTGAGTGCCGTCTTTACCCCCTTAGGCCCAGACAGCGAGGGCCGGCAGGATGCGGTAGGCCGGGAGCCACTGAGCCCCTGTAATCAGGGTAGGGGTCTGCCCGATTGCTCGCGCGTCCCGTCAGACACTGGAACACTCCTCGTGTTCCAGCGCATGTTTGGGGTTTGATGGGGTTTGATGGGGTTTGATGGGGTTTGATGGGGTTTGATGGGGTTTGATGGGGGAGATGAGCTGTTCCTGCTCTCTGTGCTTCTGACCCCCCCTCGCCCCCTCTCCGGCCTCTCAGTCCACAGGGGACCAGGCCCTGGAGCTGCTGCAGCTCCTGTGCTCCAACGACCTGGACGTGCCGGTGGGGTCCATCGTGCACACGGGCATGCTGAACGAGAGGGGGGGCTACGAGAACGACTGCAGCGTCGTCCGCATCAGCAAGAACAGGTGAGCCGCCCGGAGAGACGAGGGAGCTGGGCTGACGCCATTCACTGGATCAGCCTGCAGGCACAGTGGCCTTACAGGACCTGGGTTGAGTAGCCTTGCAGGTCAGGGATGAGTCAGCCTGCAGGCACAGTGGCCTTACAGGACCTGGGTTGAGTAGCCTTGCAGGTTAGGGATGAGTCACCTTGCGGGCACAGTGGCCTTACAGGACCTGGGTTGAGTAGCCTTGCAGGTCGGGGATGAGTCAGCCTGCAGACACAGTGGCCTTACAGGATCTGGGTTGAGTAGCCTTGCAGGTCGGGGATGAGTCACCTTGCGGGCACAGTGGCCTTACAGAACCTGGGTTGAGTAGCCTTGCAGGTCGGGGATGAGTCACCTTGCGGGCACAGTGGCCTTACAGGACCTGGGTTGAGTAGCCTTGCAGGTCAGGGATGAGTCACCTTGCGGGCACAGTGGCCTTACAGGACCTGGGTTGAGTAGCCTTGCAGGTCGGGGATGAGTCACCCTGCAGGCACAGTGGCCTTACAGGACCTGGGTTGAGTAGTTTTGCAGGTCGGGGATGAGTCACCCTGCAGGCACAGTGGCCTTACAGGACCTGGGTTGAGTAGCCTTGCAGGTCGGGGATGAGTCACCCTGCAGGCACAGTGGCCTTACAGGACCTGGGTTGAGTGGCCCTGGTGTAGGATATGCTGATTTTGAAACTGGACTGAAGGGATGCAGAGCAGGTCTGGGCTGCTGTCGTTCGCTGTTTGAATGGAAAGTGTGTTTAAATTAAATGCCACAGTGACACAGGACCCTGTTTGAGTGGCCCTGGTGTAGGACATGGTGATTTTGAGGAGGGTTTATGCCGTGCCCAGTCAGGGCCAGTATGCTGAGATGCAGAGACAGAAGGGGAGGAGGTGAAACCCTGGACCCTTTGGGCTTTTCTGGGCCTTTAATTTGAACCGTTCCTCTCGTCCAGCTTCTTCATCATTTCTCCGACGGACCAGCAAGTGCACTGCTGGGCCTGGATAAAGAAGCACATGCCCAACGACCCCCACCTGCACCTGGAGGACGTCAGCTGGAAGTACACAGGTGAGAACGGGCGGGGCTGCTGTGTGGAGCCCCGGCTTCAGAAGGTGTCCCTCCCATTGTAATTACAATTGTTACAGTACTTCACACAAGACTACAGTTCCCATCCCTCTCTACCTCTCTCAGTACTAACCTCCACCCTTTAACCTCGCAGCGCTGAATCTGATTGGCCCGCGGGCGATGGACGTGCTCTCTGAGCTCTCGTACGTCTCCATGACCCCAGAACACTTTCCCTCTCTCTTCTGTAAGGTGAGGAGCATTCTCTTCCCTGTTTACAGCTTGCTAGAACTGTGAACAAACATCTTGATCACGTTCTTATGGGATTTTCTTGCCGCAATACCGAAACATTTTGAGCTTTGGTGCCAGGTGGGAGATGTGTTACTGAAGCTATTTCCAACCCTGTTCCTGGAGATCTACTGTATTTTCGGTTTTCACTCCGACCCTAACAAAGCACACCTCATTCAGCAGCTGAGATCTCGTTGTGCTGCTAATTTAAAAAAATCAGGTGTGCCAAATTCAGATTCAAATGGAAAACCTGCAGGACGGTAGATCTCCAGGAACAGGGCTAGGAACCAATGTGTTCCTGCAGTGACGGCTGTTGTTCCCACAGGAAATGAGCGTGGGGTACGCCAATGGGATCCGGGTCATGAGCATGACGCACACGGGGGAGCCAGGCTTCATGCTCTACGTCCCCATCGAGGTGAGGCCCCCAGCGGTGTGCTTAGCGTATCTGCTTTTCCTGCTCAGCTTGGCTTTTTATGGGCTTTTATGGAACGTGTGTGGACATGCCTTTGCGTCATTCATCTCCACGGCTGTAAGGCTCCTCTTGTTCTCGCTGTTTTCCTGAGTTGACCCTTGTGTTTGGTTTGAAAGGGCCTCGGTGTAGATCATTGACCAGGTGAAACTGAATCCCTCCCTTGCCCCCCCCCCCCCCCCGGCCGTCTGCCCCCTGCAGTACGCACTGCACGTATACAACGAGGTGATGTCCGTGGGACAGAAGTACGGCATCCGAAACGCGGGGTACTACGCCCTGCGCAGCCTGCGCATCGAGAAGTTCTTCGCCTTCTGGGGGCAGGACCTGGACACCTTCACCACCCCTCTGGAATGTGGGCGGGAGTTCAGGGTCAAATTTGACAAGGTGGGGCTGTCCGTGCATGCCTCACACTTCCTGTGAATGCTTTAAGGTTTTACGTGACATTCCTTCCCTGAAGTCTGAACGCCCCTAAAGATACTTCTTTCTTTATTTTCTGTCTCCATCTTTCTTTTCTCTCTCCCTCTCTCTCTACTTCTCCCTGTCCCTCTCCCTCTCTTTCTCTCCCTCTCCTTCTCCGTGTCCCTCTCCCTCTCTCTCTCCCTCCCTCTCCCTCTCCCTTTCTCTCTCTCCCTCCCCCCCTCTCTTTTTCTCTCTCTCTCCCCCTCCCTCTGCCCCCCTCTCTCTCCCTCTCCCTCCCCCCCTCCCCCCCCCCCCTCTCTCTCCCCCTCCCTCTCCCCCCTCCCTCTCCCCCACTCTCAGGACACTAACTTCATAGGGCGCGAGGCCCTGCTGCGGCAGCGCCAGGAGGGGGTCCCGCGGCGCTTCATCATGCTGGTGCTGGAGGACCACGACACGGAGCTGGACCTGTGGCCCTGGTGGGGCGAGCCGGTGTACCGCAACGGGGAGCTGGTGGGCGTGACCACCAGCAGCGCCTTCAGCTACACGCTGGAGCGCCACGTGTGCCTGGGCTTCGTCTCGCCGCCCGGCGCGCCCGGGGCGCCCGCCGTGGTCACGCCCGACTTCATCACGCGCGGGGACTACGAGGTGGACATCGCCGGCCAGCGCTACCCGGCCAAGGCCAAGCTCTACCCCTTCAGCTCGCTCTTCACCCAGCAGCGCCGCCGCAAGGACGACATGGAGCTCAGCAACTTCCAGGGCAAGTGAGGCCCCCCGGGGTGAGAGTCCCCCCCTCACCCCCGCACCCATCCACCCTCACCCCCGCCCCACCTCCCCCGCCCCTCACCCCCACCCTCACCCCCACCCCACCCCCACCCCCGGGGGGCTCTACGCATCACGCTCGTACAATCCGCCCTCCTCGGTCTCTCTCCAAAGTGCAATATCCGCAAAGCCAAATCCACCCGGCCCGCTGCAGACGGAGCACGGCATGATTCGACTCGTTCAGCGTTTCTTTTGTGTTTCTCCCCGTCCCCCTGTCAGTGTGCCCCTTGACTTTTTGTCCGTTCCCTTTTTTCTGTGTAGACCTCACCTCCCTGGTCAGGTAAACGGCTTCACTAGGGAAACCTCCTAGAGATGTCACAACTCTGACCAGGGACTACAGTCCCTCAATAGCATCACCGAAAGCAAAGCCGGTGTATTGCCGATGTCAGTCTAATGTCAGTCCCAAGATGGCGACATTCCTCTTGTCTCCTGTTAAGAGGCGTGTCTCCTGAAGACGTTGAATGATACTTACTGACTGATGTTCAGAATTCTCTTTTCCAGTGTGAAAGTGCCCATTGACACACTTAAATTTCTTGAACCTGTCAAGTTTTGTGAGGTTGAGGAATATGCTTGTTTGTTAAATTTGTTGAGTAACTTGTTTGAACTTTCTTCGACTTTGTGTGCTGTGGAGCTAAACGTGCTCTTTTCTGAACTCTACGCTCATTTGCAAACCCACACGAAATTAAAGTCAAAGCAAGGGAAGAGGGAACTTGCCTTTGGTGTAGTTGCTCTACTCTGAATACAGTTTGGATATTTTTAGCTGCCCTTAGTGTATCGAACAAGAGAAGGCTTGTATATATAGCAGAGACGGCAGATAACTTGTTTTCACGATCTGTATGTGAAAACAAGTAAACCCACTCAGTAAACCCAACATATCTATCCACTCAGTGAACACAGTTTGGTTATAGAAAGTGCATTGAAGGAATCCGCATTCTGACAGAGTTAGGGCGTCACCTCAAGATTGACTGAACCAATAGGACCGTAACTTCTGTCCTAGTATCCAGCCTACTCAACCAGAGCTTGTGCAGAGAGCAATCTTTAGTGATGATTTTAGGAGGTTTTAGAGCACACAACATCCAAGCAGTCAGTCCTCCAGGTTAAAGTTTTTATAATGGTGTGTGGAAGGTGTAAACTGCCAGTGTCTGACAGAATAGTGGGAGGTTGACAGTGAGTGTAATTGTGTGTGAAATCTATGAGACCTCCGCTCTTTTTGAGTGTTCTTGAGTGTTGACTCAGAAATCACTATTGATTGCGCCAAACTTTCTCAAAATGGGAAACGGCAAAATTCGAGATTTCGCGGTTTCTGTACCATTTCTCTCCTGTTCATTCACTCTGTTTTTCTCTGCGTAGGAGTGTCGGTGTAAAAAAAGATGACAGGTTAGGAAATGCATCTTTAAATAAAATTTATTTTTGTATAGTCTGATTTACAGCAGGAGGGGTGAGAATTTTGTACAGTTAGTGGCTCCTGTGTTTTGCAACTTATTCATATCAACTAGCTATTATTATTATCTTAAACACTGGGTACTCCCCTTCATAGTTTCTAAGAATGTTTCGTTGATGCAACCGTTTTTTTTTATTTATCTTGTAACTGCAGTGCGCAGCTGTTTCATTTAAATGGCGAAATGCTTGGCTTTGCCTTGATTGTATAACGAAAACAGAGTTGTTTTGTCTTGTTGTGCATTTTGTGTTGCCCCGGCGTGAGATGGAGAGGTGGACTGCAGTTGCTGTCTGTTCTCGGAGCTTGGGGATGCTAAACCTCAACAGAACAACACTGCGCGATATGCGTGTGTTGGGCTGGGTCTCTGAGCGTGTAGTTGCGTGTGGAAGTGAAGGATTACCAGGATGACTTTATGACTGTGTAACAGAGTCCGAGTCATCTGTACACTTTGTGTACTGTGTACTTCGGGGGTGCACTGTAATAGCTGGTCTGATAAAACATGAAGGATGTATTCTGTGTGTGTGTGTGTGTGTGTGTGATGGCTGCACTGTGGCAGCCGTCAGGGAGGAGCCGCACAATCCCTGAATTCTGGACAGGGCACCTGCAGCCAGGACGTTAGCCTGAATGGCTTCAGCAGACACCCAGCCGTACGAAATACTATATGACTGACAATCTGCTTATGAGATTTAAAAAGGCTTTGATATATTATTCATAGTTGTGCATTTCCTATGGCCCAAGGTGCAAAATGTGCAAAAATGCGTTTACGCACAATATACTCCTGCAGATGGTAAAAATTTGAAGACTGAACGTTATGTCTGAACTCCACTTGCTTTGTGCTTCTGTACTCGTGTGTGTGCTGTGTAACACTGGGCCATGATGTCCAAGTTCCTCACTACATTTGTGTCGACTGTCTGCGTTTCTCTGTCACCTGGAGATCTTTTGTGCTTGGTGTCTGATCGTGTCTGATTATGAGCACTCCACTGAGAAAATGTGTTGTCCTTCCTTTAATGTTATATGCCGTTTCTGTCACGGTGCAAATTCACAATGCTGTCCAGGAAATGAATTATGACACGTTAAACTTAAAACGTTGAGTTTAATGCAAGGCTAAGAAGAAGAAGAAGAAGAAATAGTTGAATAGCACTTTTTCAAGCTGTGTGTGCACAATACTTCCCTGGGAGAATTTAACAGAAAAGGCAATGCATTAAAAAGGATCAGCAATACGGAAAAGCATCTATGCATCATAGAAGATCGAACGGCTGGTCTGACCAGAACACTCCTCCAAAAAGAGAATTTCATATTGTTACGTCGGTCTTGCTACTGTAACTCGTGCTCATATATTACACTGCTGAAATGACCAGCCTCCAGTCCACTGGACAAGCCCTTACGGATCAGCCTCTATAAGAAGGTCTTGCTTGGTCATTCTTGGTGGTTTATTCAGCTTAAGTGGTTTTATGCTCAGTTCTGTATTAAAAATGGCCACTGCTGCTTCTTTGGTCATGACATTGCCCTGGTCATCCTGAATTTCTCCAGAGCACTTAATTTCATTTGGGATGTAAATGCCGATTTTATGTTCATTTCCGATGCAGTGGTGGGCTAGGATGGTTCAAATGGCCGTGTCACTTTGTGTGTGTGTGTGTGTGTGTGTGTGTGAGTGTGTGTGGCATGTATGGCGCATGTTTGTGTGTGGCGTGTGTGTGCAATTCCATTTGTGTCCATTTGTGTGCACTTTAATCAGGAGTTTCTGGGCCTCGTGTTCAGGGGTGTTGAAATTTACTTGCACATCTGCATTTGTTAATGCTAGCAGATCTATTTGGATGTGTGTGATGTGCGCATGTTTGAGGCTGGCTCGCTTAGATAATCCATCTGTAAACAATCCGTCCATATCTCCATTCCAGACCACTCACCGTTGAACATTATCCACAGTACCAGAACGCACTCATCATACAATACTATTCATACTAATACTATCGTACTGTAAACCAACTTCAAAACAAACACTTCCTACATGTGCTTATGGCAAATCTTAAGGCAGAGAAATCAGTCATGGTCCGGTCAGGATATTTTAACTAAATGGCTTTCTGCTTGTACTTTTCATAAGCATATTTGTCATAGTCTTAGTGAAATTAAAATCTTAATATGCCTTTATATTATTGAACAGCTTGAATATGAGCGTTTAAAGTTGAATACTGCACTGTGGAAGCTGATACTAAATGAAGAGTGACACACAGCATCTGCCGACTCCCTAGAAGGTGTGTCTTGTGGGGGAGGAAGTGGGATTAAAATGCATCCGTGGAAACAGACCCGCTGACTGCCGCCCTGCTAATATTGAGGTCATGCTGCGTGACTTTTGCAAAGACCCTCATCTTCCTGAAACTCTGTGTCCTTTCCAAAATAATTTTATCCTCAGGCTCCCCTGTCTTTAAAATCTGCCGGGTCACGTTGGCGAGAGTTTGCGACTGAAAGTTCAGCCGTAGACCTTTAATTTCCTCCGTACTCCGCTGAATTTAATAGCCAGACTGATTTAATTGCATGTGAGGACACCAGTGACCTGCCGATTTTTTAAAAATGTATTCTCTTTTTTTTTTGTGTAGTCTGCTTCCTTTGAATTGTAAATCTTGATCCCAACCGTCGCTTTTGTCACAATATTTAATAACAATGTCTCTTGTTATGCAGGAGATGGCTTGCTTGTAGCCGGTCCCTGAATGAGTGCGTTGCTATGGTTTCAGACCTCAGACCTTTCATTACTCAAACCCACCCAATTACTATGGCTGCTGAGTTCAGGGGAGCTTCATTTTATTAGTGTAGGATTATCTCTTCTCCATTTAAAAAAAAAAAAAAAAAAAAAAAAAAACCTTTTTTCACTGCCTTTATTTTGTCCTCCCAGTATAGAATAACCGTTGGCAGTTGTAATCGGCCTGTCCCATTGTTGCGTCCTCCGTCTGTTGGTCCCATCTCCCCTAGCGTGTGTCCTCTGAAGCGCGTGCGGTCAGCCTGCGCAGCCGTCGCAGCACAAGTCTGCGCTTCATGCGCTGCTGCCTTGTGCAGGCTGCAGGTGTGTCGGTCAAATAGCGCACAGTCAGGTCCGTTATGTCATGCTCATTGAAATCCTCCCTCCGCCCGAGGGGGGGGGGGCGGGGGGGGGGGGGGGGGCTGGGGGTCTGGGGGGTTACCAGGACTTTATTCATGGGGTGGCCAGTAGGGGGTGGGGTCACGTCACACTATCACCAGAAGTTATATTGGCCAATGTTAATGTGCTATTTTAGGTGGGCAAAACAGGGGTGGCTCCTCGGGTGGCCAATCAAATTCCAGATTTGGCCTGTACCACCCCATTGGACACGCCCCTACCTGGCTGTCAAAACTTAGATCCTGTTTGGCAGCAGGGTCTGTGGATTGTTTTTGGGGTCTGGGAAACAAGGGGCCTGTGTCACAAAGCAGGATCACTGAGTTAGTTAGGATAACTGCACTGAGTAAAACCCAGAACAGACCTGTCTTCCAGATGTGGGCGGGTTCCGGGTTCTACTCAGTGACAGGTGTGTGGGTACTGCATTTGCATTAATGCATTTAGCAGACACTGAGAATTTATGACACAATTTATGTTTTTACATCCATTCTATTTATACAGCTGGGTATTTACTGAAGTAGTTCAGGTTAAGTACCTAGCTCAAGGGTACTGCAGCACCCCATCCCACCTGGGAATCAAAGCCACAAGCTTTGAATTACTAGCCCAGGTCGCTAACCATTATGCTACACTGCTGCCCAGTCCAGCCAATGGCTTGGATGAATCGCTGGTGCTAAAACACACTGAAAACCAGTAGACCCTGTGGCCCTCCGGGAGTGGAGTTAAACCTGCGACCACTGCAGCCCTCCAAGGCTGGAGTTAAACCTCCAGACCCTGTGGCTCTCCAGGACTGGAGTTAACCCTGCAGTCACCCTGCTATTTTCACCTTTGCCATACTCTAGTGGGTTGCCAGCTTCAGTCCATAGTGGCACGGTCAGGATTCAGTTACAGACCATGATGAAGGGTATTATTGGATCAAAGGCCTGGCTGGGGCAGGATATGCACCCAACAAACCCCACATAACCCCAGGTTGTTTTTTTAAAAGATTTTTTGAATATATAATATATATATATATATATTGAGTGATGTTTTTAATCACTGAGCTGTTTTCTCTTTAAAGCACTTGAGAACTCATGCCCTTTGTTGTGCACCTTAGGTCTTTGTTTGTGAGGATTGTCCTTTGCTGGCTGTTTTCCCGTCAGTGCATTGGAATTCTATGAGTTAAAATTTTTTACCCGAGCCTATTGATTGCAGATTGGAACAGATGGAGACTGAATACCAATGAGTAATAAGGGTCACTGAGAGACACTTTTAGAGCATTCTAACTTATGGCCTGAATAATAATATTTGAAATGACTAAAAATAGGAAGAGTATGCCACATTTTATTTAAATTTTTTTTCCCATTTTCACCTTGACAAAAACCTTCTTATCAACCTAAAAGTAACCATACTTCAGCTCCACTCATGTCTTCCAAAAAACAAAACCTCCATTTAAAAACACATGATTTTTTGAATTCACAATTCCAAAAAAAAAAAAAAAAGGTAATCACCTAGTACGGAAAATTGTGTACACGTGTGTGTGTGTGTGTGTGTGTGTGTGTGTAGGTGTGTGTGTATGTGTGTGTGTAGGTGTGTATGCAAGACAAAGAAAGGTGTCTAAATGGTTGTTCCATGTTTTAGTCCTCTAAAGGTTTGTTCCTTGTTCTGAGTGCCGGTAGCATGATGGTTCCAACAAAACAAAATGAAAGTCAAGTTTTCCTTCCTGCTGTGCTCCTTGTGTTTGTACAGGATTTTACATGTTGGCTGTAAGAATTTTATTTTAATAAATTTTAAATAACTGCGGTCAGTCTCCTGTCTTTAATCCTCCATACTGAAACTGATTTCTCCTTAATCTGTGTCAAACTCAAAATTTGTCTAATTTGGGCATGAGAAGACTAATGGACCTCAAAATGGGTGCACTTAAAGATAGGCTGTCAATCATTGATTGGCTGCTGTCCATTCCAGTTCTCTATGATTCGTCAGGATCCGAATGTCATTTACAATCCATATAACAACATATTTGTGACTCTTTTCCCATCACAGTGTACAGGTTTTTATCTCTATAAGGGACAGTATGCCCCCAAAGCAGCCGTTTGATAGGAAAGTCTTTATTTTCAAAACAAGTTTCTTGATTTTCATGAATTTTCGTAAAATGGACACTAGGTGGCAGTGCAGCTTCAGAATTCTCGTCCGTGGCCTTCAGCATCTGCGTGCTCACTGAAGCGGGTCTTCCCTGAACAGTTGCCGCAGTGTTCTCAGCCAGATTTCAAATCGGGTCTTAATGAAGTAGATTAATTGCACATTGCTCTCAGTACAGCGCATTATACTATTTTTGTTTGTTCCGCTGGCTAATTAATTTCCATCCCTTTGCACAAATGTCATGTTCATTTCTATGGTAGATATGAAATGGCCGCATTTAAGGTGGAAGGGAAAAATAAGTGTCATGCCACTTCAAGAGGAATATTCTCTGGAAAATGGAAAACAAACTGATTTTAGGAAAATGTACACGTGTCAATGTTCGCCACTAGAAAGGGATAAAAAGCAAGTCCTTTTCCTTCTTCACTGAATTTTGCATTTGATAGGTAAACCAAATGCTTTGGAAGTGCTGCTTGATCTGCTCTCTTCCTACATACGTTATCAAAACTGCTTGGTCTTATTTTGCTTTTACTGTCTTTTTCATTTCCGTCCTGAAATTGCTGTAGCATTGAACAGTGATATAAAAGTCAGTGCTTGCCCTTCCTAGGATGTTTTAAACTTCATTGCCGTGGTTTTGCAAAAAGAGTGGAATTAGTCCCTCTAAGGTATTTTAAAAGTGCTTTTTAAGGTCCAGTGATGTGTTTACTGAAGCATTAGAAGCCGTATCGGTAATAAATGACAGTGTTGTTGGAGAGTTTCTTCCAGTAAAAAGGTGAGTTTGGTGGGTGAGAAGCCCTGTCCTAGCAGAGATGAGAGCAGGAGGACAGCAGTGAGGAGTGAAGATTCCCCCATGCATACACACACGCATACACACACGCACACATATGCGCACACACACACACACACACACACACACACTCTGCGCATGTAACACAGGCGCGGTAAACAGTGAGTGAGGTGGGCACACAGCGGGGTCTTTGTAGCCCCAGCCTTGACTCTGACAAGCCTTCCTTTGTGGCTGCAGCCCCCCCCAGCCCCCCCAGGTACAAGCCCAAGCCAAGCTCCCCCCCCCCCCCCCAGCCCCCCCAGGTACATGCCCAAGCCAAGTCCCCCCGGCCCCCCAGGTATAGGCCCAAGCCAAGCCCCCCCCAGCCCCCCACCAGCCCCACAGGTACGAGCCCAAGCTAAGCCCCCCCAGCACCCCCAGGTATAAGCCCAAGCCAAGCCTCCCCCCACTTTCCCCAGCCCCCCAGGTATGAGCCCAAGCCAAGGCTCTGCTGCCCACCAGCCCCCCCCAGGATCTGTGACTTCAGACACCCCAGGGCCGACTGTCTTATGCTGCCGAGGAGAACTGGAGCGGAGACCCACAGACCCTCAGGTAAGAATTCACCTGAAAGGCAGACGCCTGGTGTTTGAACTGCTCTGTGACATTTGTACGTTTCCTCCCCAGCGACATTCTGAGAACCAGTTTAAAATGCGAGGTTTACTGTCGCATGACATTTTCATAATTACCCAAAGCTACCTTTTTAACGTTGAACGGCGAGCGTTCGATTTTGTCTGTAATCCGCTTCGCGCTGCAGTCGGAACGGCGCAGGGACATTTAATTCCCTAAGATGTCGCGCTGCTGTGCGGGTTTTCGCTCGCGGTGTCGAAGTCGCGTCGGCGAACGATAAGCCGAGAGATAGCGGGTAGTGGAGTAATGGCGGTCTTGTGTTACCCCCGAACCCGATACGCGATACGAGCGTCCCGCGCGGGGACCGGCGTTCAGGTCCGCGCCGGTGACTGGGACGCATTGTGGCGACGGGGTTCGGTCGCCGTGCCGACGTCCCCTTGATGTTGCGGCCGGGGCCGGATTGTGTTACCGCCAGATCCAGGTTACTGGGGCGGCCTGTTGTTCCTCCGGCGCCCTTGTCTCTCTGATCTCGGGCCAGCCAGTGCTGGAGTGAGTTTTGGTGGGGGGGGGCGGTCGGGGGTTGGGGTGGAGGGGAAGAAGAGTTCGATCGAGTGACCAGGGTGGGTGGTAGGGAGAATGGAAACCGGATGACTCAGGACTGGCTCATCGATGCTGGGTCTTTGTGCGGCTGTCGGGTGGGGTGGGGTGGGGGCGGGGGGGGGGGCCGGCAGGGCTGGGGTACCCTGTGGACGCCTGGCCTCACCGTTGCCCTATTGTTTGGAAGCAGTGGAGCAGAGGGGCCGAGGCCAAGGGGAGCTTTTGAACAGCGGAACCTGACTAAGGAAACACGAGTCTTTAACATATCAACTGCGTCTTACTGCGCTGCCCTGTGGTGTACCGCACATCTTTGGCAACTCAAACCAAACCCGACTCCATGGTTGTGAGTTTGAGATCAGAGGCAACCAACCCCCCCTCCCCCGTATTCCCCCCCCCCCCCACGCCTGTGGCATCTTCAGTGGGGAGGGGCAGGACCCTGCCGGACCAGGAAACCCCTGACCTGCCCTCTCGGGGTGAGTCGCAGCCGGGGCCGGTGCAGAAAATTAGTGGCTGTCTGTTTCCACTGGAGCACACTGCCTGCCTCTGTCTGCCTGCGCTCGCACTTTAACCCTTCACACGCCCCCTTCAACGGCCTTCAAGACCCCCCTGCCAAAAACACTTCTGCCCAATATACTTCTGTGTAAGATCCACCCTGCCAAATACTCTTCTGCCCAAGATCAAACCTGCCAAATACACTTCTGCCTGAGATCCACCCTGCCCAATATACTTCTGCCTGAGATCCACCCTGCCAAATACACTTCTGCCCAAGTGCTATTTATTGTGTTATTTCCCCATGCAAGCTGAAGTGTGTGTGTGTGTCTGCGTGTTTCTGTGTGGGTGTGTGTGTGTGTCTGAGTGTTTCTGTGTGAGTGTGTGTGTGTGTCTGCGTGTGTCTGCATGTTTCTGCATGTTTCTGTGTGTGTCTGTGTGTGTGGACATGCTGAACTGTGCAGCTGTCCTCCTCCTCTTCCCCTGTAAGTGTTTGAGAACAGCTCCAGCCCAGTGAATGCCCAGTCAGGTACAAGGCCCGTGTGCTGCCTCACACTGAGGTGAAACATTTTGACTGCATTCTCCAAAACCATCTCTACAGCATGCTGAGCTGGGTGAGGCTTCACACTGCTCCTGGTGCACACACACACACACACACAGACTTAAATGCATAAATACATTCACACACACACACACACACATAAATGCATAAACACATTCACACACACAGACATATGTGCACGCAGACACACACACACACACACACACACACACACACACAGACACATACGCAGACACACACACAGACATAAATGCATAAACATATGCACGCACTCACTCAAACACATTCTCTCACACACACACACATGGTGTAAGAACAACGATGGTGCGGTGCTGCTAAAATTCTCACACTGCTCTATCACCCTGTAAAATACACAGAGACTTAACTGTTAAGTGAGTGCAGTCCCTATTGCCAGTGTGCACGACTGTGAGTTGCCTGACTTCCGAACAGCTACAGCATTCATCATTTCATGAATGCACGCATACTGGCAGCCTGATGTCATATACTGTTCAGCTATTGCTTAATGTTGATTTTGCTTTCCCACAGGGGGGTCTTTTAAGCCCCTTTTCTGCTAATTTGATAATTCAGTATCAATAGGACTATTCAGAATCAGAATTGAATTGTTACTGTGGTGCTGGACATGAGGAAACGACAGAAATGAGATTAGAGAAAAATGGCACTTCTCATTTATTATATTTCAAAAGCTTACTCTGAAGCACAGGACATTTGTAAAAAATAAAATAAAAAATAAAACATAAAAGCCCCTGAATTATAAATACTGAATAATTCCTAAAGCTTGTGAAGCCAGACATGCAAATATGTATTATCCATCCTGTGATGATGTCACAGCATGGACCAAAAAAACATTAAAAAAACATGCATTGCAGGAAACGATGTACTTCAGTCTCATCTCTCAGCTCTCACTGTCCCTGTCAGTTTTATCTTTATCCAAACTAGTTTCTGCCTTGTTCTGAAGCTTCTATTCAGTTCCTAATATCGTACGCTTACAGGCAAGCACACACCGCTAGAGTTCACTAGGCAGGTCAGAGCATCACACCCCCAAACCAGCTCCATCTTCACCGTGTGGAGCTTCCCCCACACAACACACAACAGGCCCTCACCCCCATAAATAAAATGCATTACTGTAGGTCCTGTCTGTGTGGACCGTAGACTTCAGCCTAGCGAGTTATTTACAAGCCCAGTTCAGCTCTCGCTCGGTATCCCAGCATGCCATGCGGCAGGGAAACCAAACCGGCCTCCTGCAGTCTGCCTGCCTTTCTGAGAGCCCGCTTGGTCTCCCTATCATAGGCGTATCGCCACCCGCCGCAGGTTCTGATTTACATAAAGAACGGCTATAATGCAGGCCCAGGAGAACCCTCGAGAGTTAGCATTGGAAAAAGAGGACGTGGCAAAATGGCTGCCGTCGTCTGGAAGTAAGCCTCGTAGCGGAGGAGGCTTCGACCGGCTCGTCTCTCGAACGCCATCGCTGCGCGGGGGCCCCCCTCACCCATCCCCGCCCCCCTCACCCCCCCCCCCCCCCCGCGGGGCGCTAGAAGGCGTAGGGCGAGACGAAGACGGTGACCCTGGTGACGTAGCGGCCCAGCGTGACGCGGCGCTCCAGCTCGCTCATCTCCACCTCGGCCTCCAGCGTGGCGGGGCCCTGCACGGGGCTGACCAGCAGCAGCTGGCCCGTCTGCCGGTCGGAGCGCTGCACGGTGAAGTGGCGCCGCCCGCGCGCCCCCAGCAGCCCGAAGCGCAGCGTGTCGCCCAGCACCCGCGCCGCCGACACCCGGAACAGCACGCGCGGCGCCGACAGGTTGGACACCACCGACAGGAAGTGGAAGGACACCGAGTTGGGCGCCTGGGCGCACGCCTTGTTCTCCACCGGGCACGGGTTCCGCTCGCACCGCCTGCGGGGGGGGGGGGGGGGGGGACACACGACACGACGGCGGAGGTGAGAGGGTGCGGGTTTTTGGGGTGGGGGTTGGGGGTGGATGTGGGGGGGTTCGGTTTGGGCACTTCAGCCTTCTGTTCAGTGGTTAAATTAAGTCAGAGGCCGTCAGTGCCTGTGCTGGGTTTAAAAATAACAGCTTTGGTCGTGGCAGCACTTGCCAGTTGGGTCTCCTGAGAGAATCCTTTCAGTGCCACGAAGGGACCGAGGGTCCAAGCCTCAGTGTGCTGTCGCCTGTCCAAACCCCAAACCTGCATCCGCTTACAAAGGAGGAGGACCGCCAACCGTGCCGAGGAATAAAGCTGACCACATTTAACAGGGGCAGGGGGGAGCGTGCGTGTGTGTGACTGTGTGTCTGTGCACGTCTGTGTGTGTGTGTGTGTGTGACTGTGTCTGTGCACGTCTGTGTGTCTGCGTGCATCTGTGTGTGTGTGTGTGTGTGTGTCTGCGTGCCTGTGTGTGTGTGTCTGTGTGCGTGCGTGCATATGTGTGTGTCTGTGTGTGTGCATGTGTGTGTGTGTGTGTCTGTGTGTGTGCATGCGTGCGTGCATATGTGTGTGTGTGTCCGTGTGTGTGTGTGTGTGTGTGTGTGTGTGTGTTTGTGTCTGTGTGTGTGTGTGTGCATGCATGCGTGTGTGTTGGCACTCACACGGGCGAGGTCTTGACGTAGGTGGCGTTTCGGATGCGGGGGCACTCCACGCGCACACACTGAAAGCCGCCGTACGTGTTCACACACAGCTGGTCTCGGGTGCAGTTGTGCTGTCTGGTCTCACATTCGTCAATGTCTGCACAGCCAAAGGAAAAGCAATACATTACGACTGCAGGAGCTAACGTAGCGTGCCACAGCTCCCATATATACTCCTTATAAACACTTTTAAGAGCGCAATATAGTGACATCATTCACTTCCTGCTCTCCATTCTCTCAATTGACTGTTTATCAACTGTGATCAGTCATCTTGTGTTGTGTGTTATAGTTTATTTTTGCCCTCCCTTAATGATGAGGTCAAGTCAAATTTACTTAAAGTGCATTATCACCAACAAAGTTCTCAAAACACTTTACAATGAAAGAATACATAAAATAAAATAGTATGCATGCACACACATAGTAGGTACAAAAGGAAAAAAAATAAAATGTTAAAATTGGGATGAAAAAGTAATGACTAAGGGACGATAGGCACTTCAACAAATTTGGGCTATTCATTGGCGGGGTCAAAACCACTCAACGGCACTTATGGTAGGCTTAAACAATGTGAAACAATATGTGTGCTTTTAATTTGTATTTTAAAACCCTAGCTGACCTTTGCAGTTGCGGCTGTCCCGGGTCAGGTTGTAGCCGGCGGGGCAGGTGCAGCGGTAGCCCCCGGGGGTGTTCACGCAGTTGTGCAGGCACAGACGCCCCGCCTGTCCCATGTGGAACAGCTCACACTCGTCTATGTCTGAAACACACACACTCACACACTCGCATTGGCAACTGGGGAAGAGGAGGATTTTAAAAAAATTTCTGCTGGGGATTCCGAGTGCTTTCTTTTGACCTGGATCCTGCAGAACATTTAAAAATGTGTAAAAATGACCTGGGCTTAAGTGGGAGTCTATCTGGCTTACATCCCATTGCCTGAGCTATCAGCCGTTCCCCTCTCATTCTGTTTAAATGCCAAGGAAAAAGATTTAGCTTTTTTGTCTTATTTAGGTGTACGGTAAAACCACACTGTGTGTGTGTGCGTGTGTGTCTGCATGTGTATGTGTGTTTGTGTCTCTGCGTGTGTGTGTGTGTGTGTTTGTATGAAACGATGTCCTTTACCCCAAAGTGCCTTGTCTAGCTTTACAGATTAACATATTCTCCATTTACACCACAGGATGTAGTGAAATAATCATTATGCATGCATTCTGGTCCAGACAATGGCAGTGACCCTGCCCGGGTCTAAAAACAGGCTTCTCAGGGCCGGGCCCCTGGACCGTCACTCACCGATGCACAGGCTGCTGTCCCGGCCCGAAATGGTGAAGCCCGCCTCACAGGTACAGCGCGTGGAGCCCAGGAACTGCGTGCAGCGGGCGGGGTGCACGAAAGGAGAGAACGGGGGAGAGGACGGGGAGAGCGAGGAGGAGGTGGGGGAGGAGACGGTGGCGGCAGCTGAGGAGCCGTTGGTCACCAAAGTGAAGACTGAAAATGGGAAAAAAAAGGGGGGAAAAATCCAAGGTAAGAGTCCTCCTTTCGTCTTGCTTAAGTGTTCATGATGGTGTCCGGTCTGTCAGCATGTATGCATGTATGAAGAGCCTTTCAGAGCCTGTATGGTAGCGTTTTCTAGGTAAGCAAGATGTTTTCATGCTCTAAATTAATTACATACGGGGAAAGCCAATATGTACTGTACCTTCCACCTATATGTACACTCCAAAATGAGAATAACAAATGTGAATCTGTCTCTAGACTCATTGGCTCGTTTGACCAGAACCTTCCTAATTGAGGTTTACACTGCCGCTTGTGTATGTAGAGGCCGGGCCACTGCACCACATGACCTCAGAGCCAAACACCGCTCATACAGTTAGACTCGTGAATGTAAAAAGTAGCAGCTTCAACCTTCCTGGCCAGAGCCCTTTCAAAGGCCCCAAAACTGACAGGAGAAATAGTGTCCTGAGCTGGTGTCAGGTAGCCATGCTGAACTATGCTAAACTTTGAGAAATTGTTAGTCTTTTTTTGTTGCACTGTCAGGGTGGGGGGGGGGGGGTGGGGGGGGGAAGGTAAACCCTCCAGGATTAGAGCCATAGCCTTTCCTTTATTATGTTCTGAATGTGGAATTCTGGTGCAAAGTGCAAAGTTACGAAACACTGGTTGGGTAATCAGCCATTTCAGCAGAGGATAACCCAGTGAATGGGCTGGACTGGACTCCGTGTTCCGCAGGATCTTGGCGATTTGTCGTCCCCCCCCCCCACCCCCGGCCGTTCGTTTTGCGCTCTACGTACACGTGGGAATGGGGGTGTGGCAGGTGGCCCCGATCCAGCCCTTGGCGCACGTGCAGAGGAAGCGGTTCACGTCGTCCGCGCACGTCCCTCCGTTCAGGCACGGCGCGGAAGCACACTCGTTTATGTCTGCAAGAACGCGTTCGAAGTGTCAGGAAAATCTATAAACTCTCCATGCGAAAAGATGCAGACACGTGCAATGAAAAATGTAACCGTGCAGCATCTATAACATTTTGATAAAGGAACAAACTGTGCTCTGCTCTGTGGATGTTTCTGAGTGATTATGAAATTATATGAAGTGCAATCAAAATATTGGCAAGAAACAGTAAAAGTAATGGAACAAAACATTTATGTCCGAATTTGTAGTACTGGCCTTGACTTGAGGCAATGAGAAGAATTGTAACTGTAAACTGTATTCAAATTCAAGCATCTTTTTTTTCTTCTGGTGATGGGTCTGGGAACATAAAGGATCAGAGTAACAAAGAGGATGATGACAGGGATTGTGGAAAGGGACGAGGAGAAGGAGAGATAACAGGATTGACAAAGCGGGGTTTGAAGGCAGGATGAGGAGTTGGATAAGGGCCGCTGAAGATGAGAACCGTGATGGGGTGGTGTTGGGGGGGGGGGGGGGGGGGGGGGCGGTCTGGCACTACGAGGTCTCTGATTGGTCAGCGCTCACTCACTCCTGCAGGACGGCTGCTGGCCGCTCCAGCTCAGGGACTCCTGGCACAGCCTGGTCTCGGACCCCACCAGCTCGTACCCGGGCTCGCACAGGAAGTGCACCTCGTGCCCCGCCGCCAGCAGCTTGCCCAGCTTCCTGCCGTGGTTGGGCACCTCCAGCTTTGGGCAGGTCCCTGAGAATGGACCCAGGACGGGACAGCACGGTGCAGCCAGACGTGCGAGAGAATCACAGGGGACAACAACAAGAACAAGGTTTTTCCCATAACTCTAGCCCCCTGTTGTCTACAGGTCTAATTATGACATCACAGTTGCATTAACACTGCATCCAACTATGACACGTACGGCGATACAGCAGCAGAATTAGCAGGCTGCAGTAATACAGGAAGCTGGGCCCAGCTGAGCTGCAGCCCTGCTCCAGGCCTCACCGTTGCTGGCTTTGCCGCCCTGCCGCGCCGCGGTGCTCTGGAGGAGGTTCAGCTTCTTCCGGAGCGAGCGCAGGCTCTGCAGGTAGGAGGCCTCGTGGGCCGACAGCAGCTTGTGCAGCTGGCGCAGGGAGCTCTGCAGCTCCTGCTTGCTGGGGCAGTCCTGTTGGGGGGGGGGGGGGGGGTAGTGTGGTTTAGTGCATCTCCTGTTGCTGGGGCCTTGCCTGCCTCTGTGTCCATACTGGGAATTTTGTTGTTTAATTTGAGCAGATCCACTGCACAATCGTGAAATGTGAGCTGATGTAGAGAAGGGAGTCTACCTAACTTCAGCCCTGCAGGGCTGCAATCCAGCAGGTTTTCCCACTACTTTTAAACCACTATCTTCACCCAACAGGGGTGTGAACTTCTGTGTAACCTGATTAAATCAAGACAGTGATTAAGGTGACTTTGGTGGTTAAGATCCTGGATGGAATGAGAGCATGTACACTGCTCCAAGATCAATGTTTGGTTACCCTGCCTTAAAGGAATGTTGGCCCCCATAAAGGTACCGTATCTGAATATCAAAATCACACAGATTATTTGTAGTGATTTTGGAGCATAAGAGCAGGTGACCGGTTGAATCGGTTGAGGTTGTCATAGTAAGGTCTGGATCCAGTCCACACACAAACCCAGTTAGCAGCAGCAGTATTTCTTTATCGCTCTGTGATGGATGAGATGACCCAGTTCTGGACCCTGTCGAGTGTGTTTGCAGCTGGATAAAAACGATGTTTATGCAGGAGCGGCGGTTAGGGGGGGGAAGATAAGTGAGAAAGGTGTGAGCCCTGCGCTGCTGGGCGTACACTCTCATGGCAGGCCCAGGTGACCGCTCAGCAGTCGTGAAAGCTGTGATTGTGTGCCCCGCAGCAGAATGGTCAGCCTGTAATAGCACTGGGCCAATGGGATCGCACTGCCCCAGTAAGACACCCCCCCCCCCCCCCCTCGCCCCCCAATACCGGTGCCTCTTGCCTGTGAGGTCGTGAAGCTTCGCGCAGAACAGGCTTCCTCTTCAGGAAGTGGGTTCCTGTGAGCTGTTCGACAAGCGATGGTAGAGAACATGTGAGAACGTGTTTTTTAAAAAAAATTAATAAATAAAATTTAGCCATTTTGATGCTCTGCACCATTTCTCAGATGTAAAAGAACAAACAGTAAATGCAGCCAGCAACAGGAAGCTGTGGTTAAGATTCCTCTCAAATTCAGGGACAGTGAGGGCATTCAGTTTAGGTCTTCACAGGGAGAGAGGGTGAGATCAACACTTTTTTTGGGTGGGGGGGGGGGGGGGGGGGGGGGGGGGGGGGGTCGAGGTTAGCAGTACTGACTTACTGCCTGGGGTCAGGAGTGTACTGTACACATGAAACTTTGCTGACATTGGACAAGTTACTATTTATCTCTCATTTTTTTCAATTCTTAAAGATTTTTACCATCAAAATATGTCATTTTGCCAATGGAAAAACTACAAAGTCTCATTAACTCCAAGTATTTATTTACTTATAAAGCCTGATTGAATCTGGCAATGTTATGTAAAACCTTTTGGTTGAATTAAAATTCCTTGTAAGAAAAACAAACATCGGCAGATCGCGCAGTCCGCGTGCGATTACAGTGTTTTAGTCAGATTTTCAGATTACTTCCGAGCGGTTTCCCTTTAAACAGGGTGTTGAGAATTTCCCGTAACTGCCGAATCTTTTTTTACGAGACTATACATTTTCCTCACCCGTGTCTCCGCGAGGCCTCGGTGCCGTCACTAGAAACGCGTAAAACAGCCCCCCTACGGTCTTGGGCGATGTGAGCTCACCAGCGGCTCGGAGATCACACTGAGTGCCACTATAGTCTCCCCAACAACGCAAACACTGTCACGCGGGTCACGCAGAGTCCAAGCGCGCGGGAGAGTCCGCCGTCTCTTTCATTCGCCACGGATGCCAGCGAGGAGAGTGGAGATGTTTTTGAAGTTTCTTTCTCTCCAACCTCCCTCTGCCCTCATATGTTATGAAAAAAAGTGTTTTCATCTGGCAGGCCGCGTATAAGTAAAGCAAATGTTTGTCCTTCCTGTAGAAAACACGTGGTAAATAGATATTGAATGGATGTGTTGGAGAGAGTGGAGTCAGGCATGCTGATGAAATTGCTGTTTATATTTGACCATAATGCTCTCTTTTTTGGCAGCACCGCACAACATTTTATGAGGCTCTTTCAAAAAATTATTTTCAGACGTCACAATTAGCATGAAAACCTCTTTGTAATTCAAGATTTTCATTAATGTCTTTCATCAGAAACCAGCAGCACTGGAAAAGTTTAACATGCAGGTTAAAAAAAACTGAAATGTCTTTTTATTCCTTCTAATTGATATAACTGACAGAATGTGATGGAACTGCTACAGCAGCTTGTCATCACAGATTACTCTAGAAACTCGGCTTGGCATTCAAGGCCTCATCACAAACGATTAACTGTCTGAAGATATGAGTTTCACCCAACCGTCCTTTTTGTATTTAAACCTTAATCTGAAATGTAATTAGCCCCTGGATGCTAACCATCGCAGCACTGCAGTACACACAGGAAAGATCTAACTTCCCCAAATTCCAAGTAAAAGCTATGCTTGTCAAATACTGAATCAGTTGAAATCACTCTAATATTTGATTCCTGAACCTCTAAGATGACTGAAAATCCAGTTTGAAGCGTCAAGTCTGTACATAATAAAGTGTTTTCCAATTTGCTAGACACGACAGTTATTTTCTAGCCCAACTGTTAAAGCGACACGTATGTGTAAATTGAATTCAGGTAGTAGAGACACTTATGAATTGGCACCTTCACAGTGTGGAATAATCACCATGATGTAACAAGAACACACACACGCACATATGCATGCACGCACGCATGCACACACACACATATACACACATATACACGCACATGCTCGCACGCACACACACACATATGCACACACACCTCACACGCACTCCCACACATGCACACACACACACACATATACACACACATACACGCACGCACACACGCATATGCACACACACCACACACGCACACACACATATACACAAATACGCTCACACGCACACACACATACTCACACACACGCTCACAGACACGCTCGCACGCACACACGCATATACACACACACACACACGCATACGCACACACACCTCACACCCACACACATACGCGCGCACGCACACACTCGTCTTAGAGCAGGGAGATTTTCACCTACTTTCCCAAAGTATACAATATCTGTCCTTCAGGACATGCAGACGTCAGTGCCTACAGCCTGTCGTGCAACCACAGCTTAAAGCGTAAGCCAGGAGGGGCAAGACGACACTAATTTTCTCAGCTCTATTTTCTGACTGCAAATCTTCTAGTGTGATCTTCACCTTGGCCCTCCCTCAACTCGAATGGGCTTTGAGAAGTGGTGGTGTCAAGTGTTCACACAAAGAAATTTGGTGCCAGGCTATATTTGTACAATAACATCATCTCCAAGTATTACTGTGTGCTGTGTAATGTTGCAGGTATTACCAAGCTGCTCGGCTGTTAAATTTAGTTTAAACATTTTATATGTATGTATGTGTGTGTATATATATATATATATATATGTGTGTGTGTGTGTGTGTGTGTGTGATAGAGTTGGAATGGAAATATGAATTACCCTGCATCATTTCACGTTTGTGTATTAAATGTTTTTAAATATACTAAATTGATATATTTAGTCATCAAGTTCAAATATAATTATATCTTGAGACCTTCAAAGTATGATATACAAAGTATATTTCAATGTAGTAATTGAATACTCATTTTTGGCATAATTAAGGCAGAATATTACTGACGTCAATAATTGTACTTGGATTAAGGATTTTATATCTAATCAGTCTATAAAGATATTAAGGATATTATATCAAATGTGCTTTTCGCGATAGTGACCGTTAAAGCGTGACTTTAAAATTACTGACATACATATTGCGCGTAGTGTTTCCATAGGTAGTTATCAGCCCACGCAGCACTCACCTGTCCAGAAGAGGTATGATACAGACACAATATCGTCAGGATAACGTAGGTCCGACTCATCTTTTCGACAATCCACAAGTCCCTTCAGAGCTTGCTTGATGTTAGAATGGAACAACTCTCTTCTTCGCAGATTAACGTATATTTCATCAATTAACTTTAGCAATGTCAAAAAATAGTGATTACCGAAATAAGAAAGTAACAGAAACCCTAGTTCAACGTCCTCTGAAATAAAATATCGTCATTTGTGAGACCAACGACTGGTACATCTTGCAAGAGAGCACAGGCAGCTTATAGTTTTTTCTTTTCCTTTTCTGGAAAGCACATGCCAAATTTCTCTCCTCATAAAAGCCGCCCCGTTGTGGTATTTTAAGCTACGAAGAAAAACAAAATCCACCACTCATTGGACGGCGTTCTTGGTATTTGCAAAGCAAAAAAACGTCTACCATTCAACAAACATATGCATGCGGTCTTGAGCTGAATTTTACGGGAGATAACTGATGTTTCATTCGAGATCTTTGGATGAGTTAAGTTGTTTGGATAAATGATGGTTGTTTTTGAATTGCATAATATGGTTGATACTCACTTATATAGAAGGATGGGAGGAATAAAGACAGTATTGTATACAAATAATTCAGTATTTACAGATTATGTTAGGCTATAGTTCAAATATTTATTTAATGATGCAAATAAATGATTTAAACCGCTAATAATATATTTAACTATACCCAATGAGCATAACATTTTATTTATGTCGGCATGAAAACACCAGTGTGGACCGGATGTCAGAAATTGACTGCTAGCGTAGGCCATGTTAAAATAAAGAGTTATGAGGCGTAAAGAGCGTCGAAGCACGACCCGTGAACATTTCAGTTGCAAGTTAAGGTTGCAAGCCCGTATTGGGCTAATGCACGTGCATTCGTCATTCCAGCGGATTTCTTCACCGAGCTGACTGAAATGACAGGGTGTAACTGTAGTCAGTAGAGGGGTGTGGTCCTCCTTGTGGATCCGAACTATTCGTTGCAAACCCCCAAGCTCAGCGGCGGCTAATGGCGATGGACTCAAGATGTGACTTCTTTGAACATTTCCATTAGGTTCCAAGCGGCCTAGTGTTGTCATTGGTTTAAACATCTCTGGTAAAGAAATAAGCGGTGTCAGCAAACCTGTACCCAAAAGTAGCCACTTGAATTCCAACTGAATGAAATGGTACCGTTTTGGTCACAGCATATATTATTAGGCTATATACAGCGCAGTGCGTGTTTGAATGAACAGTGACACAGATTTTTGTTGTTGTTTTGGCTCTGTACTCCAGCACAATGGATTTGAAATAAAACTATGAATATAAGGTTACGGTTGCAGACTGTCAGTTTTAATTTGAGGGAATTTTCATCAATATTAGGTAAATATTAAATAAGGTAATGTCAGCCCTTTTTATGTATAGTCCCCCCTTTTTAGGGGAGCAAAAGTAAGTGGACAATTGGCTGCTCAGCTGTTTCATGGCCAGTTGTGTGTTTTTGCATCATGAGTTAACAAAAGGTCTAGAGTTGATTCTAGGTGTGGAATTTCTATTTGGAGTCTGTTGCTGTTGTCTCTTGAAATGAGAACCAAATTGGTGTCAGTGGCAGGCCATCAAAAAGCTAAAAAAATAGAATAAACATAGCCAAAACATTGGGTGTAACAAAATCAACTGCTATTAAGTAAGAATGCACTGGGAGGCCACGGATGGCCACTATAATCGATAACTGAAGAATACTTTCAGTTGTTAATAAAAACCCATTTTCTGCTGGACAGAACAGAACACTCTCCAGGATTTAGGCAATAATGTGTCAAAGATAACCATAAAGAGAAGGCTACACCAGTATAACCTCAGAGGGTTCAGTGCAAAAGAGCTGTAATTCCTATACTGATCCCTGATATGGATGTAAATACTCTCAGGCTGAGAGTGTAGGCTACTTTAACCTCATATTTATTGTTTTACTTCAAATCTAATTTACTGGTATATAATATTAAAATAAGCCAGAAGCACAAAAAGGTGATGATTTATTGTTATTTGTAATGATTAATATAGTGATTCATTCCTTTTTATTTATATTTCATTTTATATTTACCTGTCAGTTTCATAGTTTCCAGAGTGCATGATTAAAAACAGTAAAAACACCTCACAGTACATGTATTGATTTCCCAATTAAACTGTAATGAGTAAAAATGATCTGCAACAGAATTTAGAAAATTGCAAGTATTTTGACATGCATTTCAAATGATTTAACTTTGAAAAAAAATGTTTATTTTTTTAAAATTAAAGAACATAGTACAACAACTGCAAACGTTAGTGCTGCCCAGGACAGACAATACTACTGAAAGAGTATCCTGTTGCTGGGCACAAAATATGGAAAAGGCCTGCCCTCTACAGGATATTCATCTTTTTCCACCATTAATTTGAGAATTTTGCTCAAATATAAGTATACAAATGTGTGGCACGTTGGCAGAATTTCTGCTTCTTTAAGACCCGATATCAACGCATGGAAAATACTCCATGCTTGCTACCAGTATCACTTTTATCATTTTCAGTTTAAAGGCGAATACAGACGTGTTTCAGTTCTGCTGGGACACTGATATGCACTGAGTCTGGATTTACACATGATCAGTAGACATCCATAATGGCATACATTGTGTAAATGACACTTGACATTATGCATTTAAACTGCGTATTGTTTTATCGGCATTATGGTTTTTGAACTAAAACCTTTGGTGCAGTAGTCCTGAACCAGTACCTCATCACAATATCCGGTATGGATTAAACTTCATGGGACAGGTATTTCACATTGAAAATCTAACTGCATACATTTGGCAATCATTACGATACAACAAAATGGTATATTATTATATGGTAAATATGTGTGAACTTCTGCTTCCCTTTATTTTTTGCCATACTGAAAATAAAAATCCAAATGGAAATCAAAATCTCGTTGTTACCGTAGACATCGCAGTTCTTTTTGAGATGGTTCCTGCTGAGGTGGTTTGTGATTGTGTTGACTTGAATCTGTGGTCCAAAATTAGTTTGAATTGCTTTCAAATCAGAAGTGTCTTTATAGTGCATTGAGTGTTCTCTCTGAACGTTAGATTACATTAGCACGTGATCACTCAGACGATAAATTAACGTTGTCATTGCTGGAGTCTGTATGGCGTTCATTCATTGTCTCCTTTTTAAATAAGAAATGTATTCGGTGGTTGGGATATGGAATATTTGAGGGAATACATTTACGTGATTATAACAGGATGTCCCCAGATATTTAGTTATTTATGAATAAAAAAAAACTGTTGAGATTGAATTTATTGGCTGGAAGAGTAAAATTCAATTATAACCCTGTCATTTCATGGGATTGGAAAACTTGACACCATGTAAATAGTTTATATTCAAATACAAAAAACCTGAAAGGAAAGTTAAAACTTTTAAAATATATTTTCTTAAAGCTCATTTAACTCGGGGGAAGATCTGTACAAGAAAAATGTCTGTTTGTTGCTGTTAGCTGGGTAGGCCCTCTTTAATGTTTTATATTTAAAAAAATTAAACGTTTAATATCACACACATTATTAAAACCCTATTAACAATTAGATTATCGCTTTGATGTCACGATTAGTGGATCTCAGCAGCTGTCGTTCAAAACTGATACTTGTGATTTTAGCGGTCGGCCTGCTAGACAGTGCCATATGCTTAAGTGCAGAGTGGCACTAATTTATGTTACGCCTGCGTCTGGGCTTCCGGTTATTTCAAGTGCCATTCAACTTCGTTGGGCGTCTGAATAATAAGGCGGGGTGGGCCGAACGGTGGTGTGGGGAGCTCGTGTCGAGTATGTCCCAGCTACCAGAGAGAGAGTGGCGTGGTGGTTGTGTACTGTTCAGTCATGAGTGTAACGGTGCAATTCTGGTATGTGCTCCTTACGTTTGCTTGGGCTCTCTCCACCTCATATTCTCAGGGGAACTGGATATTTAACGAGAAACGAACCGGTACGAACGCACCTGCCAGAGGTAAGGAAGAAACGATTGTTTTCAGCACCATTCCGTGTAAACAGCGGGGCGCCTTGAGTTGGCGGTCCTATACGACAAAAGTTTAACTCGGGAACCTAATTTGAAATGCAATAACTCTTTACTAGGATACATTTAAACAAATTGTGTTATCAGTGGCACCATATGAATGGAATTTCGAAATCTTAACGAAATAATAACGAAAGTTTGTGAATAGTTGGAGATCCGGGTAGCCCTACGGTGTTAGATATTAACGGAGTAAAACGATCACAAAAAAAACTTTTAACCAGAGTAATTTACTTCACTCTTGATGCGACTTGCTTGAATTTTGAACGTAACTGACATATCGCTTTATACAGGTAGCCAAAATCAAGTTGCATAGAGGAATGCATTGCCGAATGTGCATTATGGCTTTCACTAAAACAATGCATTTGCAAAAGAGTTGTAGACAAATATCTCAAATGTGGCCAATAGCCTGTGTTTGGCTTGCTTAAATTATATGTTTTGTATTGTTACAATGCCTCTTTACCCCTCCAACGACCCTGCACTGCGTTACCATGGGGATTTGTTCTAGCTGTCAGTAACCTCGCGCCTTCTTTTATTTTAGGGCTTGGAGCGAAGGAGCACTTTCAGATTGTTACACAGCATAATCGGCTCCGGAGTCGAGTCAACCCCATGGCAGCAAACATGCAGAAAATGGTTAGTTGTCCGCCTTTTTTCCCCCGTTTGCTTGCTCACGAGGGTCCTCTGTGTCCCAGGCAAATGTTTGCATAAGCTACTTACTGAAACATTATCTCCACGCCATGCCAATGGGAATATATGGAGGATCTGTATTTAATAGATCTTTTATATTACATTTTTTTCTTTACTGTGTGCAAAGGGATAAAATATTTATTTGTGTGGTACCAACATGAATAATATGCATACTTTTGCCATACAAGTAAGGTCTCACATTTGTAATCTTATCAAATTATTTATTTAGTAGGAGTGGTTTTTCCTCATGGTTATGAATGGTTTTTTTATTCACTGTTTCCCTTTTTGCAAGTAAATAGTTCCACTATTTGTTACTTAAGTTCTGTGATTTACTCTGTCTGAAGAAAGCAATATCTTCTGTACCGCCATGATATTTACTTGCTGGACAATACTGCTGGTGTAGAGAGACATCATTGAAATATATATATTTCAGTTTGTTCTTGTAAAATATGTCTTTGAGGTTACTTTTGAGATCCATCAGTACTTACTATTCCATGAAAACAAATCTGAAGGAACTTTCCTTGTATAGAGGTTTGAGTGCAAGCTTTACAGACCTGGAACTCCCTGTACAGGTACCATAAACCACCTGGTCTGCTCCTCCCCAAATTTTCTCAGTGCAGAATATCAGCAGAGAGCTTAACAGTGGCTGCCTGACAACCAGGTGCTGAAATTCTGCACTACCCCCGTGCACTGTATTGTCTTGTGATTTTTTTCCCTCTACCCTCTTCCTAATGGAGGGTGTGAGTGGCCATCCGCACGCTGTGGCTTCAGTTCAGCGAACAGAAATCTTTGTTGCTCATCTTGCCCTCCCGCCCGGTCTGAGAGGATTTTCCCTCTGTCAAAATGCTGATATCGAAAAAAAACCAGGCAAAAAAAAAAAACCGGCAAGTTTCTTCTGTGCCAAGGCTTCTGCTGGCACCGAAAAGCACAGCTGTTTTTATCAGTGCGGCCCCGAGAACTAATCCCTCCCGCCATAAACACATTCTGGAGTACATCAACCTTCACGGCCATTTTGTTTTTTTGTTTTTTTCCCCTCCCACCTTGTGCAAAGGAAGACTCCACGGGCGTAGTTCAAACAAATGGCGCAGGGACAATCGAGCAAGACACTGTGGCCCTTTGTGTGTTGTCGGTTAGCTGCGTAAAAAAGTAGATTCCGTTTACTGGTGTCACTCTGGACAGCGGCCTGTGAAGTCACGTAAAACGAATCACTGTTTGCGAACCGCTGGATCGTGTGAGGGCTACAGTGAAGTGGACGAGTCGCTACGAATGAGGCTAACAGTGTGGAATAGTCCCAATTAGCCCACTCCTGTTTGTTTCATTTGGAAACCGCACCGCAGTCTCTGCCTTTGATACATTACATCTGACAGCCTTTTCAAGTTTAATGCTTATCTCGCTTTTCCAGCAAAAAAAAAAAAAAAAAAGAGAAGTCCCACAAGTATAAAACTGCAGGTGTTTTTCAAACCTGTATTACTAATGTCGCGACATCTTGACATCTTCTGTAATTAATATAAGTGAAATTTTTTGAATGTGCAGCACGGGAAGAGAAAAAAAAAATGGTATTTAATAAATACTGTGTGACAGGTAATTCTACAAAACCTTGTGTTGCAATCATGGCAGGTTTGATGTGGAATATTAAGGCACTTACTGATCAATTTAAAAGGCTCAAAGCTTTAGCTGCTTTGCGATTATCCACCGAATTTCCGTACAGAAATCCATAAGCGCCGTGCGATCGTCTGACTGCGAGGAGATTACAGTATCAGAGAGGGCTCTCCACCTCCCTCCCTCTCACCAGGAGATAAAACTCAGCATTTCCATACGAAAAATTACTCTCAATAACTCTGCGCGCAATTCATCCTGTGCTTCTTCAGAATTCAGAGATGGGGGCCGAGGATGGGGGTTGAGGGCGATGCAGTGTGTCCTTTGAATTTTTGCCACTCAATCAAACTTCAAATGCAAGGTGAAAGGAGGGTTATTCTTCAGATATATTGAATCTGTGAGATGGAGTAAGGTGGCTTTTCATATTGTGTGTGTGTGCGTGCGTGCGTGCGTTTGTGCCTGCGTGCGTGTGTGTGTGAGAGAGAGGGATCTATAGGAGAGTATTCATCTTTATCTGTGACAGTGTTCAGTTGAAACACTGAGAGGGAAATCCAAAACACCCTTGTTAGATGTTCATTGCTGTAAATTTCTGTAAACACAATGAATGTAAATGTTAATTGAATTAGCATATTTTTTTAATTTTATGTGTGCTTACTGTGCTCTGTGTGTAACAGACACTATGTGTTCTTACTGTGCTCTGTGTGTAACAGACACTGTGTGCTTACTGTGCTCTGTGTGTAACAGACACTATGTGTGCTTACTGTGCTCTGTGTGTAACAGACACTATGTGTGCTTACTGTGCTCTGTGTAACAGACACTATGTGTGCTTACTGTGCTCTGTGTGTAACAGACACTATGTGTTCTTACTGTGCTCTGTGTGTAACAGACACTGTGTGCTTACTGTGCTCTGTGTGTAACAGACACTATGTGTGTTGTGTTCTCCTTCATTACTGTGAGTGGTGTGATAGAACATTCCCGTGCCTTGATGGAGCTTAGATTTGATTTTGAACTTTAAAAGAAATTTTTTAAAAATTATTTTTTTAAACATGTTTTTACCACTAAATTATAGAGTGATGCTAAAAAAAACAAATGAAGATTCATTAATTGTTATGAAATTTGTGTCCTTTGTTTTTTAGGCAAACGTTTGAACAATACGTAGTTACATTAACATCCTTATTAATGATGAGTGGTTTAAAAACTGTACATCCTTGCAATCTATTAATCATATGAAATGGATGTTTATACAGTCTCTCAAACTGAACATGCAAAGGAAATGGAAGCACAGAATGACCTGAAGCAATAAATTCAGGTGGAGACTGAATAACAAAGATGATATGTTTAGTATATCGTTCTGCAGAAAGGTTAGCTGCTACATGTCCCATTGTGAAAACAGTGCCAGAGCTCTCTGCTTCCTGAGGTTGGCTTTGGGGGTGAAGGATTTACAGATTGTTGTGTCTGATGGTGGCATATGCACTGGGGAACTTCTCGTGTAACCAGCCACTGGAAAAAAAAAACAGCTGAAAAAGTGTCTGCTTCACAATGAGCTCATTTAAGGGCTCCTCATCGGACATTATACCAGCCTGATGGCAGGTCTGAATCCAAGCTTCTTTTTTTAATGGGGAAGAAAGGGGGGTGGGGGTGGGGGGTGGCATTCACATAAGAAGAAATGAATCCCACCACGTGAATGGTGACACACACTGGATATATTGTGACGGGGCCCATGGCCGCTTTTATCAACGCCATTACTGAGTGGCAGCAGGAAAGTCTAGGAGGTGTTGAAGGCCTGCAAATGGATTTCTGAAGGAATGTCAGACGGGCTACAGTGAGAAAGCGAGGAAAGATGAGGGGGGGGGGGGGGGGTAGGCATGGGGCAGGCTGGGGGGGCGGCGGCGGGGGGGGGGGTGGTGGTGGTGGGTGGCACTAGGGGGGTTATTGACAGCTTGCCCAGATTTTTAGGTTTGGGTAATGTGAGGGGAGTCGCATGGTTTGCATGGGTTCCCATTGATCTCTGCCAGCGCGCCCCTCTTCCCCCCCCCGCGGTGTATACATTTCAGGCTGGTAAAATGGGAGGCATTTTTCGGGGGGGGGGGGGGGGGCTGTACCGTGAAACCGTATCTGCGGAAACGTCCCCTTCGGGTTTTCTCGCCCCCTGAATGCAGGAGTGGTGACAACTGTTGCCGCAGCAACACGCGGTGGCGGCGTGGCCGCCTTGCATTGAGCCTGGACATTCCACTGCCACTCGACGGTCACGAGACACGGGGGGGGGGCAGGGTGGGGGGGCGGGTGGGGCTGGTGGGGGGGGGGGGGTCCTTTTCAAATGAACGCGTCCCTTAGAGGAGCGCCGTCATTCGGTGGGCCTGACAATAAGCCCTCCTTCCTTGTCCTGCGTCTTTGTTTTAGAGCTCACAAAGGTTTCGCTGACCTTCTCTGAGATCGCTGCCCATCGATCGTGTGAAACTAGGATGTCGGCGTTTTTTACGGAAGGCTCAGCTGCTTGCAGATGTTCAGAGCATCTGTGCTCTTTGGATTCGGCAAAGGCGTGAGTCACCCTTTCGCTGACCCAATTTAAGAGAGCTCCCCTCCAAGGAAGGCCTGTG